>NC_136488.1:77813740-78011240 GCF_053919585.1 Euprymna scolopes | reverse complement strand
CATTTGAAGGGACATGGTTGCCATCATTCGGAATTTCGAAGAATTATGGTAGAAAATACAAGAATATTGCAGAGTAAGAGAAATGTAAATAGGCTAAGAATACTCGAAGCATTGTACATTAAAACAAATAAGTCTCAAATAAACAATATTAATTATGAGTGAAGCCGGTACGTTTTGAAATGTTTGGGATAAATATTTGAAAATGTATATATGTGTTTGTATATATAAATGTGTTTAATATATGTAAAAAAAAGAAAAAAGTCCGCCCACCTAACTTGTAACAAATTACCACGTGACTAGGAAAAGTGTATATATAAGTAAATTAAAAAAACAATCTGTACATTTATTTCTACAATATGCCTGAGGATGATAGAAGTACTTCCGTCGAAAGTGCTCGGGATTATTGACCCAACATATACAATTTCGAGAAGAACACAAAAAGGACTATTCGGAGATTGGAGAAGATAAAAAGGAAAATTGTAAAACAGAATAATTCCGTGCTATTCAATAATATCTCTCTCTCTCTCTCTCTCTCTCTCTATATATATATATATATATATATATATATATATATATATATATATATATATATGTATATATATATATATGTATATATATATATATATATATATATAAAATGTGGCGCATAAGCAACATATTCGAATGCATTACCATAAATTTACACATTAAAATTCAATCAGAACAATGTTTTCTCCGGTAGTGAATTTATTAATATTTTAATATTAAATAGATCGGATTAGAAAATTACAACTTAATTTATCGGAAAACATATTTCAAACAGGTAAGTAACTTACGATCTACACACACACACCCACACACACACACACACACACACACATATATATATATATATATATATATATATATATATATATATATATAAGATTTTCCGTAGATAGATTGATGCTTGTGTACATTAATATTGTCAATATACGATATAAATATAGCGTATTTATTTTGTTATACATTTCTTTATTCTTGTAATCCTTTTCGATCAATAATCGTGTATCACACAGCAAAATCCCCTAAACATAAGGAAGTCGATATTGTCCCACTTTCAAATGTGACTGTTTCATCTTTACGGAGCCGACTTTCATGATCGGAGAGATCACCTTATTTACTTACTCACCTACAAGTGAACAGACGCCATCTCCTACTCACCGAATTACTTAAAAAAAAATTGAAGACATGCACTCATTCTGTCGAAGGAAAATGTTGAATGCTAATAATCTCTCTCTCTCTCTCTCTTTCTCTTTCTATCGCACTCGCTCTGAAGGGAGATGAATACATATAAAAAATAATTTTAAAAAAGCGAATATATTTTATTACTGAAAAGGTTTGCTATTATTAATACATACATTCATTTTTAAATATTATTCATGACAGTTTGTTTAAACTTCGACAACATCATTTTATATTAAGTATTAATAGCCATATATTGAACACGTATTTTTAATATTTAACATCACTCGAAATAGGAGACCTTTTTCAGAGCTCTACATTGGGAGTGAAACAGTCGCATTTGCGAGTGATTTTTCAAAGTGGTGACTAGAAATAATGAAACGCTTATCATTTGGCGATTGTATTTCTTTCACTGACAATTTTCCAAAACTCACTACCGAGGGAAATATGCCTTTTCAACATTATTTTTTTTAATAAAACGAGCAAAGTCAAATTATTCACGCAATAAAAGTTTACTAGAACAACATACTATTTTTTATTTTTAAAATGAAGGTTGTTTAAAAACATGTGAAGAAATTAAAATGTTTCTACCTTCAAGTATCAACATAAAATTTGTTCTATATTTAAAATTGCACTTATTTAAAAATATACAAAAAATCTTTAAGATGTACATACTCGTCACAGAATGAAGATGTAAAATTTTAAAAAATCATATGGGTTTGTCTAGTAACTTTACTATTTGGCTAGTAAAGGACAATATTTAATTGTCAAAGGTCAACTAAAGATAGCTGTATTTAGACCGACTTAAAAGAGTATCGTTTCATTGTGATTAGAATATTATATCGCTATCTATGCCAAGTCTTGATGACTAATGCTTCTAAGAAGTAGGGGTGTTTCAGAAAATACAAGTGCAGTTTCTGACACACTGTGAGCAACCTGGTATCAACATTTAAAGTGTCTGCTGGGGGACATCTATTAGACAATCTGGCGGATCACCTGTTGGATATCAAATGTACAAGTCATTGGAAAGCACATTTGCAGATACACCATCTACTATCCTTATTCAATATCTACCAATTCGTTCATACAAAACGGGGCTATTAAACATGGCATAATGATTCGAAACAATAAGCAGATAAAAGCAAACAGTAAAATTTAATTTCCAATTACGCTGCTTCAACAGACTTTAAAAAGAAAATTTCAGATAATCACAAGTACGACAGGAAGAAAAATTTAAACTTAGAAAATCTCTATAATTTCAGCAAATTTAGGAATAACATGTCTCATAGAAAATTTCAGACAATTACAAATATACCGGGTGATCCAAGTGCAATAGAAATTCAAAGAACTGCATTTAAAGGGGCGATTACTATTTTAGACATATCCTTTGGTTGGGATATATGATATAGCAGGTGAATATCTGAAACCAGTAGAATGTCTTGTATCCAGCTTGATCGCCTGAAAAAGAGCCTATAGCCTCTCCAGGATAGTGTTTAATATGTATTCAGTTCTTTACAGTAAGCAAGCAATGAAGTTGTCTCTATATATCGGGGAGTGTGTTAAGTATATGTATATAGGAAAAGTATGGTTTGCTTGAAGCATTGTTAAATAATAAAATATATTTTGAAGGCTTAAAATGCAGGAATTATAGTCGTTGTGGGCAGGTAAATAAATAAGTGAATGAAGTATATTATTTTATTAATTTATTTATTTATCTACCTGAACTTTTTTTTATTTAACTGTGGATGGTACTTATTCCAAAGGTCCTTTCGGGTAATAACCCATCATCAGTGGAGAAAAAAATCCCCTCTCTCGGCTATAAACTATAAAGTGGCTGTTTTGTTTAGATTTTAAATCAAAACGTTAAAAGATTAATTAATTCCGTTACATATTCAGAGGAAGTAATTTTATTTTTATTTTTTTATATACTTGTCTATAGATTTTCTGATCAAGGGTGCGTAATTCCAAATTCTGTTTTATATGGTTATAACAGGTCGGTGGTTTTTTTTTTGTTAATGTTTTTGTAAAATTATCTCTTTTTTTTTTTGTTTGGATTTTAAATCCAAACGCTCACAGCTTAATTGATAAATTTAGTCATATTCAAGGGAGTAATTCTATTTTTTTTTTACTTGTAGGTTTTCTGGGTTTTTTTTACTGTAGGTTTTCTGATCAAAGGGAAGTAATTTTATTCTGTTGAAATGCTTATACATGGTCGCTGTTGTTTTAACCTGAACCAGAACCTATCGGAACAGAAAACGACCCCATAAATTTAAACAGCAATAGAACAATGCTACCATTACAGCGTCAGAACAACAAAAGAAAAACTTAAGAATAAATTCAACTGGCTACTCCATGAGAACAACATTACCAATAATAATAACATACCAAACAAAATCAACAACAAAGGCGACAACAAGAGACCCATAAATAACTTGCTCGTCACAGACCTAACTAATTCCCTGACACCTAACGAAATCGAACTTCTCAGCCTTGGCCCTAAGTTCATAACCACACAGGAAGTAAATAACAGATTAAAACTCGAAATGGAAACACAGTTCTGTAGGACAGCATATCATCTGAAGTGGCTATCCGCATTCAAATAAAACACACATTCCAGCGTGAATAACACCTCTGATTTTCTTACATTTAAACTCGACCGCATATTACATCCAACCCCATACAACCCCGATATAACTTTAGATTCACGAGACTTAGACACATACTAGACATCATCCAACGTGAACAATCTAGCATGACACCCAACCTCACCAACACACAACTACTCACCCTAAAAAAATATGAAAGATAAAAACTTAATATTCCTACCATCCGACAAAGGAAAGGAATTTTTCGTCATCAACCAAAATTCATATGGATCCCTAGAACTAGAACACCTTAACAATGAAACATTATATTCTCGCAATACAAACATTTCTTCCACAGATATCGAAAATAAAATTAATATAGCTTGGACCGCAATAAAAAAAGGACATGCGAAATATCATTACAAGAAACAGCAAACTTTCCAGATTCTACCAACTAAGAAAAACACAAAAACAGCCCATCTGCACAAATCAGACCCTCGTTTCAAGCATAGAATGGTCACTACACAAAATATCATGGCTACTATCACATATACTCAAACTTCTACTTTCCATCTATCCACGTCGCGTTAATAGCTTCGAAGAAGTCATAAACAAACTACAATCATCACCAACTAAGCATCTACAACACAATAGATACGCCTTCAGCGTAGATGTTGTCTCGCTCTACGCATCAGTTTGTGCACACCCAGCTGTAGACTTAATAACAGACTACATTGCATATAATAATGCACACTTTTTTAACCACGGAATACATACACCGATTCTAAATATAGTAGTGGATAACACACACTTTCAGTATTAAAAAAAACATATACACAGATATCTGGACTTCCCATGGGATCCAGTCCATCTGATCTCCTGGCCATAACCTACATGAACAGATTTGAACAGCGCACACTGCATACTTATCCGACATCTCCTTCACGAGATATGTAGACTATATTCTCATCCTAACATCATCTCTTGAAGAAGCTAATAAAATATTCATCAAGTTCCAAAACGCAGACCCACATATCAAATTTACCATAAAACACCCTAACACATCCAGATACCTATCATTACTCGAATTCACACTCTACTTCACAGAAACAGGTCAAGTAAACACAAACTTATATAAAAAAATCCGCCTTCCGTGACATTTTCACAAGAAAAAATAGGTTATGTTACAAATGAAACAAACCGTATTCACAACAGATGCACGAACGAAATGGACAGGATCACCTCCATTGGAAAATTCCATCAAACCCTACGACTAAAAGGATACCCTACAAAAACCATACAACACATTAATACATTCAAAAGAAAACAAACATCAAAAAGGACTAACACATGCTTTCGTAAAACACCTCATTTTAATGATAAAATAACTCCAGCAATACGCAAAGCAATTTGCAAAGAACAACTAGACATACAACTCGCACACACCGGCCCGAAGTTAAGGCAGCACCTATATAAAACCAAAACTACATATATGAACACACCATACCTTTTATACAACCCCCCCCATAAAAAGCACATGATTATGCGAACGCACATATTCAGTATACCAAATTCAATGCAAAATTTGTAATGACTCATATATCGGAAGTTCTATAAGACCGTTACATATCAGAATTAAGGAACACATTAGCATCAAAACATCTTCATTCATCAAACATGCGTCTTTAGAACATAATTCATACAAAAACATAAACGTGAAAATTTTAGCAAATTATAGGAATCAGGGAAACCTCAGATTAACAGAATCAATACTGATTGAAAAATTAAAACGAAAAATAAATAGACAACTAAAACAATAGAATTGCTTCACCTGAACATGACTGAATTTTTTAAGCTTTGGGCGTCTGCATTTAAAATAAAATGAACGTGCAAAAAACAACGGCCGGTTATAACCATATTAAACAGAATTTTGAACTACGTCCCTTTGATCAAACAATCTATAGACAAGTAGAAAATAATAGAATTATTTCCCCTGAGCATGTAAAGGAATGAATTTATCTTGAGGGTTTGGATTATAAATCTAAACAAAACAAGCACTTTACTATTTACAGCCGAGAAAGATTATTTATTTCTCCACTGATGATGGGTTATTACTTGAAAGGACATTTGGAATAAGTGCCATCCACATTTGAATGAAAAAAAATCTAGTAGATAAATGAATAAATATGATTAAAAAATTATACACAAAAAGTATTGAATTATTTATCGTTCTTTTATTTATTTATTTATTATAATTTATTTATTTATTTATCTGCTCATAACGACTGTACATTCCTGCATTGGTAAACCTTCAAAATTACCTTATATATCTATATATATATATATATATATATATATATATATATATATATATATACGCATACATATATGGCTATGTGCGTGTATGTTTGTGTATCTGTGTGCCTGTGGACTTGTACACGCTTTATGCCGTTATGTTTTCCCCAATCATCTCTTATTTCGCTTAAATCAGAAGAAACTTGTTTAATAAGAACAGTGAAAATAATTATGCTGTAATTATTTAATAATTGACGTTTGAATAATTTATAAAAATTGCAACACGCAAGATGAAAATTATCTTAATTTATAAAGTTCGGTGTGATTTTAATAAAGCCAATTGCGAAATAATATGCAATAATCGTGACGAGATGCTGATGTAATTGGCAAGATTAATTATTAACTACTTTAAACTAATATCATCTAAACATATATGAAATAAATGACGTTTCGGAATTAAATCTGAAACCACGAGAAATATTTTTTATTTTAAATCATTTAATTTTACTCTGCCAATTACTACTGTGACCATTCTGTTAATGCGTAGTGTACATGGTATATTTCATATCGTTTTTCTCTTTGTTTCCTTGCAAAACTCCAAAAACAATGCAAATAAGTAAATTCATAGTTAAGTTTTTTTTTTGTTTGTTTTGTTCCAAACACTAAACATTTTTTTCTGGTTTTATGGTTAAACATTTTTACATTATATCATATGTAACACCCGACTGTCGTTAGGGCGATCGGGTTTTGATCCTGGCATGGCGTAGTTGCTTGTCTAGCCGCACTGTTGAGCTGCGAAACAGCGAAACAGTACTGTATGTTGATGACTATAATGCTTCCTATCTTAGGTTGAGCTTTTTGGAAGTGATGTACAAATTATTCTTATCATATGAAGCGACGCTCTTTGTGTAAGAAAAATTGAGCTTAGGTACTTTGGACAATGTCAAAATATTGTTAATTCACTGACCCAATAGCAGCTGTATTAGGCAACGGTTAGAAACTCGGACTCTCGTTTGGGCGAACGGGTTTCGATCCTTGCTTGAGGTTGTTGCTTGTCTAGCCGCACTGATGAGCTGTGAAACAGCGAAACAGTACTGTATGCGGAAGACTATATACATGTATATATGTATATATATATATGTATATATATATATATATATATACATATATATATATATATATAATATTTGCCTTAGCAACCCTGTTTAGGCAATGGAATTCAACCCAGAAAAAGAAGTTAAGTTACTTGATGCAAGCAGTTAAGAAAAACGAATGATCTTTAAAAGACCAAAGTTATAGGTAAGAATACGATCAGCACTAAGTGTTTCTACATACATCGAAAGAAGATACTAGATTAAGAAGCTGTAGAATAATTGATGGAGACCACTAGACAAACAAGTCAGTCGAGCGTGAAGAAAAAATAATTACCACAGACAATTCAGAAGCATACATACAATAAAACTATTCATAAAATAAAGCTGAGATTTGCAAAGTTGTATTAGTGGGTTAGAGCTTGCTGAAAATATGAACAATTAAAAAATTGAAAGTAATGAATAAATGACCGGCTAAATATTATATATAAAGTCCAACATTGCCGGGATATCTGAACTCAGAAGTTTCGAAAGGATGTTAATGCGAAATATCCCATATTATGTTTTAGTCCATTTTTCGTTTCAATTTTTATGCTTGTATTTTGTATACACGCAGCAATAGATTTCGATGACCTGTTCCTTGAAAAGACATCTTTCGTATTTAAGAAGTTATTCTACCAAAGTAAATTTTTATTGTAACATTCTTTAATGTTGTTGCTTTTGTTTTTGTGATTTGGATACAAAAATATATCCTGTTTTATTTTTCATTTAAATTTACCTTTGTTCAAGGTTCCATTTTCATTCCGACAAGCAAGTTTTGTTTATTTATTAATTATTCGTTTTTTTATTGTTTTAAACGAATTTTCATTGTTTTTTGTTATAACCGTATTTAGGTGTTTCTTTTTTAATTTTAATAAGTGCAAAGAAGTAGATATATGTTTGTGCAGAATGTTAAGAGTATTCTCTGGTTTTTGCATCACTCCTACACATGAAAATATGGTCTCATTATGTTCCTCTTGTGTGCTAAGTAAATGTCTTCAAAATTTAAGTCTCGGGTCAAATAGCTCCCGAACTATCGGCGAAACTCCAACGGGTATCTATCACCGCAATATTTCATAAGTGCTTTAATTGTCTAAATACTTTTTTGTATATATGTGCTTTTTTAAAAGTATTCCTATACGAATGCAGCGTTCAGTTGCGGTTAGATTACGCATACCATCACAGTGATAAATTACATCCACTTTCAGATTGGCCTGCTCCTCTACAGTTCAATAATTTACGATTTAAATATTTAAAAAAAAATAATTAATCATTTATTTTAACATCCTCTCTCCATATATGAACCACGTAAATAATGCAGAATCATCAATATAAATCAATTAATATAAATGAATCAGAATAAGAATTATGAATATAAATGGTTTATTTGTTCTAGAGTACAATAATTGTAATAAATACACTAACCATAAATAATCATATTTCCGATGCTATTTATATTAATACGTGCGTTTTGTATTTCTATATTTTTAGTTCATGTGTTGTAATTGAAACAACCAATTTGCGGTTTGCTATCACAATTTTACAGTTATAACAATGTGACAATAAATCAAATCCCTATCCTTATTAAAACATGTAAGCCAGTCTATTGTTTATATCAATTTTAAGTAGTGTATTTTAATTAAAATTAAATACATATCTTTTTTATTTGGTTTATGTCATAATTAATATATTTCTGCGATTAAAATTATCTTTCCATCTACCGTGTAACTTTGATATTTTACTGATCATGAGGGCTGTGACAAGAAATTATTATTTTTCTTGTTTTAATTCTCGAGTAGATATCCGACACTGTTAGACACAGTTAATCTACAGAGAACCATATCACTCTATCTAAAAACATATGGAATATTCACTGATATATACCCGAGAGTCCAAATAATGAAAATAATATTCTCTTGTCACATCACTACTCATTATCCCATTGATTACTGTACAGGCAATAACCCTTATCCCCGAGTGGCTTCCGGGCCTTGATAAGTACTTTCAGCTGATGACCCCATTTCACTTATTGTCTATCGTTATGAAACTCTTAAGAGTCAGATATTGTAATTGTATGGGCTGGCTCACTTGAAAGTAGCCTGAAATAAGTCTACTAAAATGAGGCAGTGGAAATAGTTCGTTCATTGTCTACTTGTCTGGCTTTGTGTACATATTCGACATGAAACTGCAGTGACGCGTTAAAGCCGAGATGGATCAGGTTATCACGCGTATCCATTAAATTTTAAAAACAAATTAGCAAAAAGGAAAAGAGCCACGACATATTTTGCTTCAGTTTTCTTACTATTTGAACTGACTCGTTCCGCATAATGACGGATAATAAAATGGGGATATGCAATATTTTATTATTACAAAATAGTATTTTAATTCTTGTTTTGGTTCTTCTTACTAGTTATTTGTTCTAAATAGTTTAAATATTATAAATTATATTATTTGTTCCTGTTATTAACGTGATTATGTTTAGATTCACTGTTACACGATACTACTGCGCCATTAGGATTAAAAAAAAAACTTCCGGTTGCATATCAACATATGGCAACTAGAAGCAAACAAAGAAGAAAATGTTCTTCCATTTCTATGTAAACAATTAAATTCATCTGTTGTTCATATCAATTAAATTAGAGTATTCTCTATTTAAATTAAATTTAACTGACATAATGCATACCCTCTTTATATATTTCATTGCTGTGGACAATAATATGTTTATTAAGGTATAGTAGTAAGTAAAATTCTCTATTGTATCACCTCTTCCCCTTCATTACGTTTAATTAAATTAGAATATATAAAAATTCTGTATTTGAAATATAGGTCCCTCCACGGCAATGTGCAAAACGTCAGTAGTATACATTTTTATAGTGACATCATCATTTCGTGTGTTTGTGTTAATTTCTATGAATAAGCGTTCACGTTATAATTATCAATGGAGTAAAGTTTTTTTTTGTTATGGATAAAAAATAATATGAAACTTACCTTTTGAAAACAAATACATTTTTATTAACGAACTACACACAACATAAATAAAATAAAATAAATTTTAATGTATTCTGTTGACTCATGTATTTAAAGATAATGTTCCTTAAAAGCTTCCGTACATTTTGGAAAAAAAGCGCCAAATATAAGGACCACCTCTACCAATTTTAATAATAAAATCAAAACGAATTTTTTTAAGGTTGATTTTGGATTTAAATTTTTTATTATCTTAAATAGTTTTATATCCTTTTATATGAATTTATTTTTTTATTATTGGAAACCTGTTATTAAGAAAATCCATTTATACTTCCTATCATGTAATATTAGAATGTAATATCATTTAAAGATTTTTAAAAATAATTATTTTTTAGAATTGTTTTTTTTTGTAATTCGAATAATTATATTACCGCGAAAAAATTATCCAGAAAGTGTTGTTTTTTTTTGTTTTTTTTAACATAATATTGAATTCATGTCACATTTTATTTACAAATATGAGGTAAGTGAAATAAATAACAGGATTATATATATATAATTATATATATATATATATATAATTATATATATATAATTAACAAATAGTAATTCATATATATATATATATATATATATATATATATATATATATATATAAGATCCTGGATATGACCTAAAACTATATCCGATGGTGAGGGCCCCAGCTTGCAAGCCTTAGGGAGTGTGGAACCACCCTTTAATTGCCATTGCTCCCAGGTCCACTCTGACCCGGAGTGGTAGCACCTGTTAGGGTCACAACTATGGGTTAAATAGAATACGACTTAAAAAACAAATATACTATATTAAAAAATCGTTCTTCAAAATCACCAGATTCGGCATTAAATAACCCGAAAAGGGTTGATATGCCGTAAAACAAACCAACCAACCAATATATATATAAATTACTACTTTTTAATTATTTGATCTTTTTAGCTTTAAAAAATGTTGAAACTTTTATCAACCCACATTTATTTTGTTTACTTTTCGGACAATTAAATATAAGGGGGTAAAACACCTCAAAAACTACATTACCGCTAATATATTTAACGAAACCTACTTTTAATATGTAAGTTTATTTAATAATGATTGAATATCGAAAATATCAGGAAAACATGAGTATTATTGGATTTTTACTAGATTTTTAAAACATGGGTGTGTGAACGGCTTAAAAACATAACTATATAGGAACGTTGTTTATAAGCGTCGATAATGTAAACACGATTTTTGTCTCACATTTACATTATTTTTGTATACTATAAAAATTAAAAAAAATATTAGCATTTTTTTTAAAGCTTTTTCTATTAAATGGTAAAATGTTAGGATAAGAATATTAAATTAAATTACAATTACATCGTGTTACATATAGGAGGAGGTAACTATTGAAATAATATGTTTCAATTTCTATTACAACTCTTATTACTCTAATAATTTAAAATATAAAACTGCTAATTTACATATTAACATTATTTTATGTTAGCAACAATAAAGTTATTACTTCTTAAGATACACCAAGAAGATTAAAGTATTTTGCCCATAACTTACACGGTAGCGAGACCCCATTGATACTGGTGTTGTTTTGTAACTTTGTATAGTTTTATCATTTAGTAAACTTTATAGTAATATCGTAATTCTGTGTTTATTTAAACGATAATTTAGAAAATTACATTAAACATCTTTATATATATATATATATATATATATATATATATATATATATGTGTGTGTGTGTGTGTGTGTATTTAATACATATGTACTGTTCAATTCAGGGTAGTTATGTTATATCTATTTCGCAGTTAATATATCATTACCTTTTTCTTTTTTATAAGATTTGTTTCTAATTTCTGTCCCTTTGCCATAAAAACAACCGGCTTTTTATTAGCCATGACGTATGTTTGGTTTTATATATTTTTAATTAAACACAATATAAAGGCATGCAAATAATCATGTAGTTGATTTTATAATTACACTATTCGTTGACTGGATATTAGTCCTCGCGCGAAAGCGCAGGGCACAAAATGTTTTAAATAATAATAATAATAATAATAATAATAATAATAATAATAATAATAATAATAATAATAGAATAACAATAACAAAGTCTTTCGCTAGCAGGGACTACTATTGAGTGTAACCAATTATACACTCTTTTTGAAATTTTCGTCTCTATTTTTCTCGTTATCTACTGAATATTTTTAATGAAATATGTTCCTTATTAAATTGTAAAGATTTTCTATTCTGAAAGAAGTTTAAAAAAATTAATCTAAAAAAGTTATTTTAAAGTTTTTGTTTAAAAAAAATCAGATTTTCTCATTATTCAGACATGTATGACAAAGAGGGAGTTGCAAAAAAAGAGTTGTGGTCTGAGGAGAATTAGAAACTGAAACAGAGAATATTCATATGTAATAATACAAAGAGGGGGTCGCAAAAAAGAGTTGTGGTGTGAGGAGAAATACAATCTGAAATAGAGAGTAGGAGAGTTTTTTATAAATACATACAAAACCACATTCATCTTTTTTTTTAATCCAAATTAATAAATTAAATAAAATATAATCTTAAAAAGATAGGATACAAGTTAGAAAAGCATCTTATCCAAGGCATGAAAATTGTTAAACAAATTGCTTTTACTATAGGCTTTAAAAATTAAGGTATAAGATTCAATTTGAAATTTATTTATCTTCAAAGTGTACTTTTATACATTTTACAAAGTAAGGTATTAAATTTTTATACTTTACTTTGTGAAATTTATAAACGTACACTTTGAAGATAAATAAATTTCAAATTGAATCTTGTACCTTTATTTTTAAAGCCTATAGTAAAAAAATTTTGTTTAACAATTTTCATGCCTTGGATGAAATGCTTTTCTAACTTTTATGTATATATACGCGTACATACTAACACACAGTAATAAATATATATAAATGTATATATCTATCTATCTATCTATCTATATATATATATATATATATGTGTGTGCCTTTTGCATATATATGTGTGACGAAAGAGACATGGGCGAAGAGAGAGAGAAAGAGAGAGAGAGAGAGGGAGAGTGGGTGTGTGCCTTTTGATTTGTATCTGTGTATGGAGAAATATAGTGATATAAATAAAGATAGCTAGAGAGAGCATGTGTGCGCGTCTGTGTGTTTGTTGTTTATATGTGTGTAAGTGTGCGTGTGGAGAAAGACATGGATAAAGATAGATAGAAAGAAACATGAATAGAGAGATAGAACAAGAGAGAATGTGAGGGATACTAAAAGAGGGAGGGAGATTTACATACTGTCTGAATCGATTTCCGGTGTTTACTCCAGTGCAAATGTCATGCGCAACAATAAGCCATAATTAGACTATACAAAACAAGAGAGATAAAATATCTTTCCCTCATCTCCTCTCACTATCCCCCTCTCCGCCTTCTTCTTTTCAACTTCCTTTTCCTTCCAAAGCCATCGATTCTTAGACCGTTATCACACTGGACATATTTTAATTTGACCTTGATAAATTCTTGACGCTAACTGAAATAAATAATTCATTGAAATTCAGTTGAAAAATTAAAATGAATAAAATTTTAAACAAAAGAAAAAGAATGTTATGAATGTTGATTAAAGTTGAGACTTGACGACGATTAGTTCGAATGTTATACACACATTTGTTAAGGCATTTTCATTTCATTCAATTTAAATTAATTCATTGAAGACTATTTTCCCAGTGAAAGTATAGGTTCAAATACAACCATGAATACAATCCTCGGTTTCCCCTCTCGTCTTATATAGAGTTATTTTCTCCTATTGCATTGATTTGTTCAAAGAACCTTTTATATGACAGATGCGTAGCTAATTGATCGATTATGATTACTACATATGATGCGACGATTCCAATATTTTGCCTGCCATATCACGTATTCGGATGAGAGCCACATGTATAATTCGCCCCTTCATATTAAAAAATGCAGACTCGCTCGAATTTATAACATGTCACGAGCACTATACGGTGATATAGTTCTTACTTTACTCATACAAGCTCACACACATTCGTAAAAACTTTGAAAATCTCAAAGCTCTCTTTAAAACAGAAAATCCCAAAACCATCATACAATTCTTATAAAGAGTGAATATCTGCCGGACTATATAAATCCATTTCAAATAGGTAATTACATGGAAACATTTCACTAGTGACAAGCAACTTTGAAAGAAACAATCAAAGACAACACATTTAGAAAGAAAATAAAATTTAAAAACTTATTAAATTATATACATTAGTGGATGACCAAACGAAACTTGATATGCTGATTAAAAAAACAAAACAAAAAAAAAACAACCAATCAACCAATCAATATTTTCCAGATTCCCTTCTTTCCTCTAATTCAAATTAATACACACATCCGCTGCTCATGTTATGCAAAAATACACTTCCTAGCTTTAATGAAAGGAGGGGTTATCTTTAAACGATACATGCTAGAAACAGTCTATTTCAATAATATACTTAATATCTACAATTTCTTTATGTTAATATCTGCTGTAAATTTGATCGTACTGCTTTTTGACGTTTCTGAATTTTTTTAGATGAGAATTGGTTATTCGTATTATTTGGATTCATCAGACTACTGTTCCTGTCTTGAGTGTTATTTTCACAACGTTTCCGTCGATGTAACCTCCGACCTTCTTCAGGTGTATCTTGTTGAACTCTAGAATGTTTCTGTCGAACTCGGGAAGGACTCATGGCGCAGTGGTTAGAGTACTTAGAAAAATGAATTGTAAAAAGTGATATTTTGCTGAAGGTTGAAGAGTCAATCCTCAGTGTGGGCGACCGAAAAATACAATTGCGAATTACTTAGGACGTCTATTCAGTCATGGCTGAGGGAACAAGAGCATTCTATCCCCATGAAGTAAATAATGGGTTCCGCTCGAAATTCCGTCCATATTACCGAGTTCGACAGACACATTCCCGAGTTCGACAAGATACTCCTGAAGAAGGTCGGATGTTACATCGACCGAAACGTTATGAAAATTACACTGACGATGAGAACATTGGTCTAATTTATCCAAATAATACGAATACTTCTATCTATATTTAATTATCCATACTGAAATTCCCATAAGGTATACATTACTTCTTGTTTAATCGTTGCTGAAATGTATGTAGTTATATCGCTTGTTAAATTTATATTAAGTAGATAAATGTTGTTTTCGCTCGTATCGACTAAAAATGTGATACATGACTATATATTTATCTTTGAATCATACGTTAACATTTTATCCTGTTCTTAAACCAATATACCAATATATGAATAATATTCTTACCATAATTTACTTTTCTTAAATAAATGAGTTGAAAATCAAGATACTTCCACCGCATGTTTTTCTTTTTACTTTTCCATTACCAATGATTTGGAAAGTATAGTAATAACTTTCCAATTATTTGGAGGAATGTAATATTTCAGTAGATATATAACCGTATAGTACTCACACAACTAATCATAACTTCCCAGGCGTGCTCACAGAAATACCTGGTTTAAGATTCAAGCGTGTAGATGACCTCTCGGTGTTAATGGACACGTAGAACTTCTCAGGTCATCCGTCTAGGAGAAGGAAAACTCTGAAACTAAACCTGTGCTACTGACCGCATACGCCTTGACACTAAATAGAGGGGAGGGAGGCCTCTTCAGGGCTGGTCGATGACTTTCCTAGAGATGGTGACTCGAACAAATTACTGGTGTGCTAACCTAAACTGCTTTAGATAGGCTTTGCCTTTCGGTCGGCTTATATTATCCTTCTTTGCCTATTAGCCAGATGCAGAGGTGCAACCCCGGCGTCTGAGCAGAAACTCCTAAGGTTTTACCTTGTTTCCTGACTTGGGCAATAAACGCTATTCAACACTCCTGCCACATTTTCATCCCCTTAAACTGGGCATCTTAGTAGTGTTTGAGTGTCATATGCCTATGCAATTGGATTAGGTTGATTTTTGTCTGACCGGTTGAGGGTAGCGGTTTTACAGTTTGTCTGGCTGCTATATTCTGACTGACAGTACATGAGTCCTAACTCTTTGGTAGCGCTCGAGTGACTGCTCCATTATCAATTGTATAACATCAGGATGGTTCCTGTGTCATGTCGCGCATGGAAAGGGACCATTCACCCATCTTAGGTGGGCTTTTCCGAAGCCACAATCCGGTAGATGAGGAGTGGCTGATGATCTACTTGTGTTGCATATTTTGTATTCTACCCGACCACTTTGTGAAACAACTCTGCCCCTACACTGAAACGTTTTAATAAACTCAAATGACAGTTCAATAAAAATACGATTAAACCAGGTGTAAACTCTAACAAAACCACCTCTACCTCCTCCCTTGAGGTTTACATTCACGAATATCCGATGCTTAAAACTAATTTTAATTATGTTGAATCATTTCTTTTAACAAACTCCCTGGATATCTTGGCACTGAGGGAAACTAACCTACAATCCTCAATCTCCTTTTTTCACTTTAACATGCCGGATCGACAATACCAACACGCCTTACTTATAGATCTATTTCTGGCCACAATTGCCGATAATTGTGTAATAAATGCCCAAACCCACCTGCTGATATCAATGTGATAATGGTAAAATTCACCCTAAACTCTCGACACTAATCTAAAGGGACATTGCTCAAAACGACAAGGTACTATTAATAGGCTTACAGTGAAGCCATCAGGGATCTAATCAAAGATGTCCCTATCGGGATATATCTTTTCTCTTTCTACTGGACAGTTTGAGAAAGATACAAGTCAGTATTTCATCATCTATCTAATGATTTAATAGTAAGGTAAACTCCAGATGCATTTCGGCTATATATATTTTATAGACGCACTTTTACTAAATCGTATACATTCTGACGACCGTATTGATTGTAATCAACATCACTTTGTTAAATCAACAAAGTTATATTTATTTTACAGAATGATAATCTGACAAACAGGAGAGCTCGAGTAAGTATAGGGCTGGTATGTGGAAGTCGATCAAACGGCGACAGAATGTCTCGCTGGCTTCGCTCCCTTCTTACTGTCCGTTTCCTTCAAACTGTAAGCAATAATTTTCACGTATCTCTAAACGACTCCCTCCTCTCCATAACGTCATTAGTATACGTCAGCAAGATAGTCATACAATGTTTTTACGTCATTATTTCGAAGTTGTCAACTAAATTATGATAACTAAATTAATGTAAATACATCGTATTATGGGGGATGTTTTATTGTTTTAAACATATTTTAGTTGATAAAACTTTTTGGTTTGAATAATTATGATAATCGTTGACCCACGTTTCGGTGTTGCTCAACCAATATCCAACACACACATTCACAGTTTTATTTTATGCAATTGGGTTAGGAAAACAGAAGACTCCCAAATGATACAGTCCATTTTCCACTTTTCTCTACTGTACCTATATAATACCACGCAGAGTAATGTACCTTTGGGTATTACGGAAATTACTTCTGCGCCACAGACCCCTCGTGCAGGCATATTTAGATAGGTCTCTGTATCTCAGATTGAAAATACCTCAACTATAATAATAACGTAAAACTTGAATGGAAATACCTTTGATACGACGTATTACAAAACAGGCCATATCGTAGAGTAGGCGACAGGCAGACTTTGAGACACGAACTCATTTTTGAAATAAGTGACATGGCGAGGTCTGACATGCTGTAGAGAAATCTATTAAATAACTCAACAAAGTTTTTTAAAAAAGCCATTTTATATAGCAGGTAGCATTAAAACGGGGAGATATGAACTCACTTTCGACATGAATAATATTATATTCGTCGATTTACCGTAAAACTTATTAAATGCATTGGAAAAGATTAATATGCTGTAAAATCATGCCGAACCATAAAGCATGTTATAGCTAGACATAGAGATAAAAACTATTTTTCGACATAAATGATATAACATGGACTGCCATCCCATAAGACTTATTTAATAACTAAAATGGTTGATATGCCGTAAAACAAAACAAACAAAACCACAGAGTAGGCGATAGCGAATTGTAGATATAAAAACTAATTTTTCGACATGAATATGATATGGACGGATATACAGTATAACCTATTAAATAACTAAAAAACGGTTGATATGCAGTAAAACAGAACAAGTACCACGTTAGAGCATATTTAGGAAAGTAAATAAAGTTTCACGCTCAAAGAGAATTGATACAACCATTTAACGTTCGACAACGCATGCGCAGGAGATCACCTGAGGACAGTCGTACGAAAACTCTATTGATTTCTGTCATCTTAAAATGGCCGTTTTCGTCATTCCATCAGTCTGTTGCCATAGATGTTTTCATCGAACGGATACTTCTTTGACAACTAAATTATCATAAATCACTTTTTTTACGTTTCCGAATGAGACGTGAAAGATACATTTTAAGAAGCAATTAAACGTAATTTTCTAACATTCTCGATGGTAAAATACAATACAAAACTGATACTAACATTAAAGTAAAAACTCGTGTCACACATGCAAACATTACATAGAACATTATACTGTCTGTAATAGAAAATTGTAGATTTGATGCTATTGTGATTAATATGTAGGAATCAAATCCGATGTGGAGCAAGGTACAGTTTTACGAAATGTACAAATACATAATCTATCCTTTTTTTTTACAATTTTCTTATCATTTTGTTTAAATGGGGAAAGAGAGTGCTAGTTGATGTTAGATATTCACCGGCTATCTCAAGCATTCCAACCGAGAAATCATTTTATGATTCTAACCGTCTCTTAAATACAATTATTTGTATCCACTTTGAACTTAGTATTCTAGCTATTTTTTAAATTTATTTTTCATGGGTTTCGTTTCTCTTATCATTACTGGAATAGTGAACATCTTTTTAGTTTCTTTTTATTTGGTATCTAAGACCTTAATGTTTCGTTATCTTTTCCCTTGAAGCTGTTTAACACATTATCATTCGAAAGTCCAAGTTCTAAAATAGTTGCATATTTTTCCTTGTCATATATCATGTGTAATGGCTCCGTTTCCTAGGGATGTAGCTACAAGAATTGCATAGTCATGGTTAATAGTATATGTATATACATATTTTTGCGTCAGGGACACAAAGAGAACAGAGGGGATAATACAACTATAATACCTCTTAGAATTAACTGACCTTTACTAGATGGAAATGGATTAATTTCATCCCAACGTTCAGGGCTTTTAAAAAAGATCAACCACGACTATTCCTTATTATTGGGGCTAGGACAACAGGATAGTCTTTTCATTATTTTGATACACGAGTGTGTATCCGTTGATACATTATATGCATTTGTATAGAGTAATGTGGTTCTCGGTTGATTAACTGTGTCTAACCGTGTCGGATATATACTCGTGAGTCAAAACATTGAAGTAAATATGCTGTTGTCACAATCCTACTTATTATAAATTCAAGTTTCTTTGGATCTTTTATAAGAAATCCCAGAAAATGTATTTATAAGAAAGAATAGCTAAGAAAAGTACGAATAAAAATAATTTAGAAGAAACAGAGAAATCTAGCAAATTACAAAGGGCAGGCGATACGAATTCGATTCATAGGGAAACAATTTATCTTTAAGTATATTTACAGCCTCATTTTTAGTAGTTTTCCCGTACCTTCCTCCAAACAAAATAAAACAAAAAAACAGGTTTTAAAAAGACAGAGGTAGAACTCATTATACAAATGGCGTTCTTTATGAGCACGACATCAATCAATAAATTACTGACAACATTTTTTAAGGGGTATATATATATATATATATATATATATATATATATATAATGAAAACAAACAAAACAAAAACATCAGTATGTTTGCCAAGAAAGCGAAAGACCATTGTTCCATGGTAGGATAAATCTGAGTTTGTATATTTCCGATAACATGAAAGGGATTCTTTTAATTTTTTTCCTTTTGACAAAAAAGTACATTATTGGTTGAAATTTGTTTATGTAACTTATTAAGGAACACAGAATCGCATGCTATCAATCCCATTCTTGAATTGAGCATTACAACTCTATGTCTGATTTATTTTTATTGGCCAATTATGGTAAACAAGTAAAACCATTCTAGAGTTCACTTGCCTATTATCGTACTTTTCCCTGGCTATCCTGAGAAACAAAATAGAAACGTTTACATATCGTGGAAGAAGTTTACTGGTTATTATTAAAAGAGTTAAAATGATCAGGACAAATGTTTTCCATTTTCTCCGACGCTAGCTAAAAACTCTTTGTCTTGTCATCGGATCTCTCTGAAAGACTTAATGTTTTATTGTATTTTTTTTAATTTAGATACATGTGGAAATACATAAATGAAAATCTCAGAATGAGTTTGATGGTTTTTTTCACGTCAGAGTGATCGAATAAAATATATGAAAAGAAAACATAAAGAGGTTTGTTGAAGACATAAAAGAAATTATATCTACATTTAAATGCATCCCGTTTCCACAAAAAGAAGAATTAAAGTTAGATATTTGTTTATGTAACTAAAAGAACAACGAGGACATATAAATACAAATACGCAAAAAATCTTGTAGTTATTTGGATAATTTTTAAACTGTTTTTCTACGTCAAAACAAACATATTGTCCATTTTGTCAGAGTAGAAGAAAAATAGCCGATCATATGTCGTGTGTGACGGTCCTTCATAACCACACCAAACCGAAAATTAAACAAAATTCTGGTAGAAATAGATACATAGATATCAATACTTGTGCTAAAAAATATTTACCAGTAATTTGTTTTACTTTCGATTTCTGAACATTAGATTAAGTAACATTTGTGGTTAAAAAAAATTAGTGAATATTCCTAAAACGTTTAGTTGGACACGTAATGATAAATATTTGATGCTATATATATATATATATGTATATATATATATATATATATATATATATATATATGTATATACATATATATATATATATATATATATATATTGATTTAAAGGTTATGAGGGTTTGTGGAGCATGAAAAACGATGTTACTTTTTGTATTTAATATTTTTATTGTTATTTTTTATATTTCAAGCGGACCTCCGCTCTTGGTCACAAAATTAAACAAAATTCTGGTAGAAATAGATACATAGATATCAATACTTGCGCTAAAAAATATTTACCAGTAATTTGTTTTACTTTCGATTTCTGAACATTAGATTAAGTAACATTTGTGGTTAAAAAAAATTAGTGAATATTCCTAAAACGTTTAGTTGGACACGTAATGATAAATATTTGATGTTATATATATATATATATATATATATATATATATATATATATATATATATTGATTTAAAGGTTATGAGGGTTTGTGGAGCATGAAAAACGATGTTACTTTTTGTATTTAACATTTTTATTGTTATTTTTTATATTTCAAGCGGACCTCCGCTCTTGGTCACAAAATTAAACAAAATTCTGGTTGAAATAGATACATAGATATAAATACTTGTGCTAAAAAAATTTAACCAGTAATTTGTTTTACTTTCGATTTCTGAACATTAGATTAAGTAACATTTGTGGTTAAAAAAATTAGTGAATATTCCTAAAACGTTTAGTTGGACACGTAATGATAAATATTTGATGTTATATATATATATATATATATATATATATATATATATATATATATATATATATATTGATTTAAAGGTAATGAGGGTTTTTGGAGCATGAAAAACGATGTTACTTTTTGTATTTAATATTTTTATTGTTATTTTTTATATTTCAAGCGGACCTCCGCTCTTGGTCACAAAAAAAGTATCGAAATGAAAAAGAAAAAGAAAACCGTTGAAAGAACTTGAGATTTGTTGCGTGGACAGCGTTTATTCCTATCAATCATGTTCGAAAAATTCATGTGAATTATTTTAGCCGTTTGTGGAAGACGATTGGGTTTAAAAAATATTTTTTAATGTGGCAACGTATATATATATATATATATATATAATGAATAAAATTTCCCACTCAGAATTCTAAAATAATTGTCTTTTTATATTATTAATGTTGAATCTAAAAAGAGGAAAGCCCTCAATTGAGCTAAGGGGGTTGAGTATATAGATTTTAATTTATTATTAATAGTATTGCAATTATTATATGTATAGTGTGTTTCTTTATACAATGAACTGAAGTAATAATACAGCCGACCAAATCAATTTAATTGAGAGAAAAATAGAAACATGCTTTCATCGAGAAAAGTCGAGGAATGGTAAACAGATTCTTCTGTTTAAATTAGTTGCTGAAAGGGGAAGAAATATTGTTATGAGCATAGCAAAAAATTCGTAGTATAGTGTTTTATTCAATCCCGAGCAATGTCTGGTCTTCTTTTTTGTTTACTATAAATTATTTTATAATTTTGTTTAAGGGCATTTTTACTAATACACTTAAGATAATTCTGTGATCAGTTTGTTTTTCTTAATGAGTGTTTTCTTTTCTTAAATGGATTGCCGTAATGAATAAATTACTTCAATTAAAGCGACAAATATTAGTCAATATTGGCGTGAATGGTACAATGCATAGCAAAACTTAGACTCTGTTGTGTGGTGACAGGTTACAACCCGGAAGAATTCGGGATCGACATACATGAAATGATAACGTTACCATGTCTTTCTTATGCTTGTTCATGTGTGTATAATAAAAATACAGTATTAGAAATGGTAACGCAATCGTTCACAATATATCCGCGAATTACTGTGACGGGAAGCCTGATCTGTTCAAAATAAGTGACCATCATTCAGTTAGTTCGAGCCTGATACATAGATATCATCACTAATAAAACAATCCATAAAGATTCCATAAAGTAATAAAATTAAAATGAAATATGTGAATATTTTACTCTTATCGGATAATTAGTTTACAAATGGCAAACATTACTATTATTGTATACTTCCAAACAGATTGATCATCAGAATTTGGAGCATTAATATAGCAATACATACTTATTGGAAAATACTCTTAAACAAAGCTAGTGTTTGATAAGTGATATATTTTTAGCACGACGATAAAATGATTAAGAGGCGAAATACTGACTCTTATTGCGCTTGTACATAGACAGATTATACTAAAGCAACAAGGCGCCCAAATTCGGCAGTCGTTTCGATAAATGTAATCTAAAGTCTCCTATTTGCCATCGTAAATTTAAACTGTATGACATAGCATACACGTTTAGTATAGAAGACGACAGTGTAATAAATATTTTGCATGGAAGTGTTTAAATAAGGACGCTGTGCTCAAAATGAATGCAGTGTTTGCTCACAATTAGTAAGAAAAAATGGAACAGTGCGTTTGGAATTCGCTAAAAATTTTCAAAAACAGATAAGAAGAAAGACGCTTTATTAAAAAAGCTTCAACCAGAACTTGCTCCCATACTTACGAAACTATTTAAGCGCTGCCTAAAGGAGAAGTGCTTTCCGACTCCCTGGAAGACATCATCAGTTTGCCCTGTATTTAAGAATTCAGGTGATCAGTCATCTCCCTCTCAGTATAGACCAATAAGTCTCCTGTGTGTTATGAGTAAGTTGCTGGAATCCATATTAAATAGAGAAATAGTCAACCACCTCAGCAGGAATAACCTTCTTAGTGACACACAATATGGTTTCCGCTCTGCAAGATCTACCGCAGATGTACTGACGGTTATATCCCACAGGATTAGTGAATCTCTTGACAAAGGCTTCCTTTCTAGGGCAATTGCTCTTGACATATCAAAGGCCTTCGACAAGGTATGGCATAAGGGTCTACTTCCTAAGATTTCCAGCTGCGGTATAACTGGAAATGTTTTCTCAATCATTAAATCATTTCTCTCCGATAGGCTCATAAGAGTAGTGGTAGATGGACAAAAATCGGAGGCCTGATATATAAATGCTGGGGTCCCTCAGGGGTCAATCCTAGGCCCAACTCTCTTCCTGATCTACATCAATGACCTCCCTAAACAAATCATTCGTTGACATCTATGCTGATGAGACGACCATCTACGGCAACACATCAAAGGCTGTAAATGACAAAGTTCTCTCTGATTCTCTCTCCTCTGATCTCGAGCGCGTGGTTCATGGGGGAAGATGTGGCTGGTTACCTTAAATGCATCCAAAACCAAACTCCTATCCTTACATCATCAACGCTCTGATCCCCAGCTGGCATCAATTGTGATGGATGGCTCTCGTCTGGGAGAGGCCCCGTGTTTTGACAAGCTTCTGGGTTTGACCTTTCCTCCTGATCTGAAATGGAACACGTACATCAAGTCTGTTGCCAAGGTCGCTGGAAAGATGGTGGGATCCTTCTACCGATCCAGAAGATATCTCACTACTGATGCAATTCTCTATCTATATAAAAGCCAAGTACGTCCAAGGATGGAATACTGTTGCCATATCTGGGCAGGATCTGCTACAAACAGCCTACCCTGCCTTGACAGAGTACAAAATAGACTTCGTGGCTTTGTGGGGGATGCCCTTTTCTCTACCCTGCAACCTCTCTCCCACAGAAGAGACGTTGCGAGCCTATCCTTGTTTTATCGTTATTTCCATGGCAGGTGCTCCTCTGACCTCCAATCTCTGGTCCCCCCTCGCCAATCTTTCACGAAAAACACCCGTCTAGCTGAATCCACTGTGAAAAATTTCCCCCACTCATATATCTGTGCCTAAATCAAAACGCGGATTCCATGAACAAAGCTTCTTTCTTAGAACTGCACGCCTGTGGAACTCTGTTCCGTCGGCCTGCTTCCCACCGGACTACAACTTGGATGTCTTCAAGTCCAATGTTAACAAATTCCTAATGAACCGCCCCCTTAAGTAAACACTTCATCAAATCTCCACACTAACGTAATGTACTTGCAATAACCCTTATCCATGAGTGGCTTCCGGGCCTTGATAAGTGGTGATCACTGTGTAAAAAAGAAGAAAAATATGCACCATACAACACACCCGTGTTGAGCAATGTTTACGTAAGTACTGTAAATAGATGCATAACATTTTTTTTAGATACATGAAATAATATATATATATGTATGCATATATATATGCGTATATAAATATATATATATACACACGTATATATGTATAATACGTTTGCATATATTTGTGTACATATATACATATACATATTTATATACTTACGCAAGTACAGACACCCACATATATATTGATATAGCTTACTACTACTTTAGCGTGAATGCAAAATTCTTAGAAAATGGAGCACTGTGAGTATGAAATTCAATGTTTGTATAAAACACTTTTGATATTATAGCTAGCGACGCCTGTCCCAGTAGCTTAAGAGACAGACTATCCACTCAATAGTCGTTGATTCGATCTTTGGATAGGTATGGGATGGTTGCTGGACAAGCCACACTGAAGAGCTGTGATACAGAAAAACAGTCTCTATGTTTACGACTTTATATATAATAAATATTAAATAAGCGAGATATTGGCGCGCGGAAACACGTGCTTAATTTCATATATTAGTTATTATATTGCAACGATTTTCAAATTAATGAGTCCCGTATCTGCAATATCCGCTTCTAGGTAGCATTTCCCCTGTCCTGTCTCCTACTGAATTAAAGTTCACCAAATGAAAATAAACTACGCCACGGTCATCTATTCTGTTGCGGGACTGTCGGTGCATTACTGCGTCTGAATATTTAACGCATCTTGAATTTCTAGCGGCGAGGCTAAATTAAGATAAACGACAGTCTTACGAGAATCTTGGCTGCATTTTCCATCTCGGCGGTTCCGACGGGAGGGTGTTTCTGGTTAATTACTTCGAGGGTTAGGAACGTCCGTGATGTATGACCATAACAGTGCCCATCTTTAAAAGGCAGCAAACTAGAGTTAATAATGCCAGTTAAAGAGACTATTAAACAAGGTTCACAGACGACATTAGTGTCAAATGTGTCCTCCAAAACCCCATGACTAATACTTACTGAATTACACCGATGGGTCTCCCTGCGCAAACGACTACTGCAACCCAGAAAGAATAGCACCCCACACACGCACACAAATATTAGCAGGGGAGATAATCAAGAAAAAATCCCAAGTCAAAATTCATTCAAAAGCAGCAAAACTGATGCTGGCATGCCAGGACACTAGTCAAATTTTGGCAGATTTTATTGGTTTAAAAATATAGGTCCTTTTTTTTATAATTGTAACAAAATATATGTTTTTTTAACAATTGTCACAACATTTTAACAATAATGTAATATTATAATCTTCAAAAACTCTGCAAATTATCATGTAGTTTCATACGTATGCCCCATAGAACCAAAGATATGAGCATTTAAATATTAAACTAGACTTCCCGTGACCCGTTGGATCAGTATGTTATATTAGCTATGGAATTAATGTATGAGCGTGAAACTTGTGACGTAAAGGAAATAGCTATTTTGTCACATAACAGAAACATTTCTATGAAAGTATATTAAAATGAAAAAGAATATGGATAGATTTCTATGAATCGTTCTGTTTATAATTGTTAATTTTTGAAAAAAAAAATCCAGCCATTTAATTATAAGTGGTTTGCATTACTTATAGATAAATGTGCACTGAACAGATACCATAATACTTACAGTTAAATTCAAATTTTGATATATCTTTTTAAATGAAATTGTTGAAAGAGGCCACTCGAGGATAAGGGTTTAAGAGTGTACAGTAGAAATTGGACAATATAGTAACCGTTAGTAATGGAGATTCGGTAGATTTGTTAACTTATATGGAACGGCTCATCAAAAACTTGTTTACGTTAGACTTGAAGACAACCATATTGTAGTCAGCTGGAAAGCAGAAAAACCGAAGAAAAGTCCATAGGCGTGCAGTTCTAAGAAAGAAGCTTTGCTCATGGAATCTACACTTATGTTTAGACACAGATAAAGAGTGGGGGAAACTAGTGATAGTGTTTTGTGCTAGACGGGTGTTTCTTTTTAAAGTTTGGCATGGGGAGACTGTAGAATAGAGCTCAGCCGAGCACATGTCATGAAAACAACGATAAAGCAGAGACAAACTCGCAACATTTCTTCTGTGAAAAAGAGATTGCAGATAAGAGAAAAGGACATCCCCCCACAAGGCTATGAAGTCTATTTGAACTCTATCAAGGCAGGATAAGTCCTCTCTAGCAGCTCCCGCCCAGATGTGGCAACAGTACTCCATGCTTGGACGTACCTGGCTCTTATATAGATAGAGAATTGCATCAGCAGTGAGATATCTGCTGGATCGATAGAAGAATCCCATCATTTTTCCAGCGGCCTTAGCAACGGATTTAATGTATGTGTTCCATTTAAGATCAGGAGTAAAGGTCAAGCCCAGAAGCTTGTCAAAACATGAGGTCTCCTTAAGACGAGAGCCATTCATTTCAGTTGATGCCAGATGGGGATCTGAACGTTGATGATGTAAAGATAAAAGCTTGGTCTTAGATGCATTGAAAGTAACAAGCTACCTTTATCTCCATTGTATCACTGGCTCAAGATCAGAGGAGAGAGAATCAGAGAGAACTTGGACGTTTACGGTCTTAGATGTGCTACCATAGAAAGTAGTGTCATCAGCATAGATGTCTACGAATGATGTAAGGATGTTATTTGAAAGATCATTAATATAGATCAGGAAGAGAGTAGGATCCAGGATGGACCCCTGAGGGACTCCAGCATTAATACTAAGAGGTGATTTCTGCCCATCAACCACTACTCTTATGAACCTATCAGAGAGAAATAATTTAATAATTGAGAAGACATTTCCAGCTATACCATAGCTGGATATCTTGTGAAGTAAACTTTTATGCCATACTCTATCAAAGGCATTTGATATGTCAAGAGCAATTGCCCTAGAAAGGTAGCCTCCGTCGAGAGATTCGCAAATCCTATGAGATATAACTGCAAGCACATCTGCTGTAGATCTAGCATAACGGGAAACATAGTGCGTGTCAATAAGAAGGTTATTTTTGCTAAGATGGTTGATTACTTCTCTATTTAACACATATTCCAGCAACTTACTCATGACGCACAGGAGACTTATTGGCTTGAACTTTGTTGCTCAGGCCCCGCTGGCGCAGGCCAATCGAGTTGATTATTTATTTACGCTGTTATGGGAAAATAAACGATGTAAAAAAACAGAAAGTATTAACAATTGTTTATGTGGATAATGTAAACGCGAAAGATAAATAAACAATTGGGACGCTGAAACTTACTCAGTAAAACTACGTTTTATTGTTGAGTTGATTATTTACGCTATTATGGGTTTATGTCTGTGTATGCATGCGCAACCGGAAGTTGAAAACCGAGTGTTGGGTTACAACACTCGTTACAAGGTCATTTGAGTTTTATAATTATATACATTTTGTTATGAGTATAAATATTAATAGTGTATATAGACAGAGAGAGAGAGAGACAGAGACAGACAGACAGACTGAGACAGACAGACAGAGAGACAGATAGACAGAGACAGAGAGATATAGAGAGGGACAGGGACAAAGAACGGTTTGGAGAACAGTTAAAATACAGATTTCTTTTCTGGTGTGCATGTTAAGTCAGGAATGAAAGTATTTCCACTGTCTATTGGCATTGAAATTTGAGAAATAGACTGGTTGAGAGATAAGTCTAAATGTCTGATCATTTTATTTTATTAGGTTAAGAAAAAAGTTTTGGAATTTTTAACTGTGTTTTCAAATGATGTATTTGCAAATAAATTTTCGATATAATCCCCTTACTTTACATTTTAAAGAGCTTTTATCGCGTTATGTAATCCTTTAAATTACCATCGTTTTAAAACAATGATCCTTTCTTTTCCAAACGTTGAATAGCTGATGGGGGAAAAAAAACAAATTTGCACAATTTTCTTATTTCAATCCTAGCTATGTCTAATAGATGCTGAAACAGCTTGCGATGTCAAGGAAGTGTTCGGCTGAGGAACCACGAACACAGTGGCTTAAGAAATCTCGTAGCAGTGACGAGAGTCTTAAAGATAATGAGCGTTTTGGTCGGCCATCGGATGTTTACACCGATAAAATAAGAGCTTTAGTCGAAACTCATTCAGGCATAACTGTTCGAGACTATGCTTCTAAATTATACGTAACGTATACGATTATTTCCAATCAGTGGAAAGAGATTAGAAAGACAAAAAAGGACTTGATAAATGGGTGCCTTGTGAATTGAACGACAACCAAAAGAAACACTTTTATTAAGTGTCATCTTGCCTTCCTTTGCGCATCAAGAACGACCCGTTTTTCGACTGTGTTGTGACTTGAGATAACATGTGGTGTCTTTACGAAAACCAACGACCCTTCGCTCAGTAGTTTGACGCCATCGAAGCTCCACAACAGATCCTGAAACCAGAGTAGCACCAGAATAAGGTCATGCTGATTGTTTGACGGTATATAACCGGTTTCATATATGTCAACTTTTTGAAACCATTACGGCGGAGAAGTACTGTCAACAAGTGGATGAAATGCATCTGAAACTTCGGCAATAACATCCAGCATTAGTGAACAGAAAAGGTATAATTCTCCCTGATAATGCCAGACTTCACGTTGTTTAACTGACCCTACAGAGGTTGAAAGAAGTTGGCTACGAATCTCTGACTTATCCGCCATACCTTCGAGACTTCTAACCTACTGACTTCTTTTTTTTAAGCATCTCGAAACTTTCGATATTTAAAATGATTAAAAACCCTAAGTGATATAAAAAAAACGCCTTCAGCGATTTCCTCGCATTCAGAACCCAAGATTTTTAAATTACTGGTAGAAATACACTTGTTTTGCGTTGGCAAAAGTGTATTGATTCTGATTGCGCTAATTTTCATCAATAAAGTTTTGTTCGAGCCGAGATATGTTCATCTAAATTTAAAAGCAAAAAGATTCAACACTTTCTAGTCAACCTGATAATAAACATACATAATTATGTGTTTACATTATATCTTTCAACCTATGTAGGAGCCTTCCTAACAAACAGAGACAATATTTTTCTTTTCTGTATTTAGAATTGTACCCAGAGACTAGTGAAGTGAGAATCAGGGAAGCAACAAGTCAAACTTTCCACCCCCGCAGAATCCGTTCACAGATAATCGAATACAAATAACGTACAAGGGCCCGTTAACACTTACCGTACTTTGGGGGTAATTGCGCTAACTAGCTAACTGTGCTCTTTTGGCAACCACGCATATAAAGATCACTTTTTTTTGTTAGCGCAATTACCCCCAGAGTTGGTGCAATTACCCAACAGTATGGAATAGACGAAAACAGATATCATCAACAATCTCCGTTCTACTGACTGTATAACATCTAAAACGCCTCTTTTCTTAACCCCATAGATGTGATGTATATTACAAGCCGGGTCACGGATCATTATCACTATACAATAGGATAACACGACCGTTAATGATTCAAAATCGCTGGCGACGTTCCATTACTGGCGACACCATAAACACTATAACAGTATCTCAGTTTATATGCCCTAACCCTTGCGGCAGCGATCTTGTCCACAAAAGGTGCAGCATTCTCCGATCAAGCCGCAGCATTATCACCATCGTTTTCATCACTCACTTTAGCAGACTTTTCCAGAGGCGTATTTATTTATAACCAAATAAAGTTTAGTTTTGCCTGTTTTTATTTGTTGTTTCTTTTTTATATATAAATTATCACATTTATCACGATTCAGTTGGTCTCTCTATAAGTAAATTACTTGCTTACGGATGCAAATTAGTTCCAATCATCCAATCAGAAACATCTGTCAGTATGAACACGGCTTTTCTGTCGCATGAAAACATTTGCGCAGTACGAGAACCATCAAATACACTTAGTATCCGAAAATCATCGTTTTTCGTCATTATTGCTACACTCATTTAATGTTTATGCCTTCTCCTTTAATTATTTACGCTATTCGAACTCTCTACTTTTTATCAATTCATTTGTTTCATCTAAAACCTTAATTTGTAGACGAAAGGTGAACAGTAACAAAAGGGTTATATGGTGAAAAATATCATTCTAATATATATATATATATATATATATATATATATATATATATATATATATATATACGAAAAGCATATATTTAGGCAGCAGCCTTTCATTTAATCAGATATTATCAAATAAAACACAGATACTTTGCTTTATGAGTCTTCTTTTTAACTTTTCGATTTTTCGTATTACATTTTTTATATAAAAATCACAAATATTGATGAAACGTCTTGATTTTAATTTAAAAATGATTATACGGAAAATCGAAAAAAGAACCATAAAGCAATAGATCTCCATTGTATTTAATCATGCCTGCTTGAATATATATATATATATATATATATATATATATATATATATATATATATACATATATATATATGTGTATATATATATACATAGTAATTGAGTATTGAGCATTTTGAAGTAAATACGTAATGTTTAAGCATAAATCTATACTTTCGTATATTAATTTTATGTGAGTAAATTAAGTAGTTATCCTTAGTTCCTGAAACAGTGGAGAACTCTCAAAAGAATTTATTTCACCACAATTAAAATAGATATGGAAAGAGTAAATTTCGAAACCTCGCTAAAAAAACATCCCCATACCTTGCAAGCATAGCTATATTATTAAATAAATCCAAAAAACAGATGAACTAATACGCCGAATGCGATGGCGAGCAACTTTCTTCCTTAAAAATAAAAACGTAAACAAAAAAGAATCCTATGGTTTTAAAACACTTAAAATGCAAAAACAGTAGACCTTTTGATAAACTTTGAAAATGACCTTTTAAACGTAATTAAAAACTTAGAATTCCACAATCAACCTAACAATTTCCAACGGAAACTACACAAAATCGTTAGAAACATAAACAACTCTAATAAAATCTTGGTAAAAGCAGATAAAACTAGAAACTTTTATAAAATAGATAAGCAAGAATGTAACAAACTAATCAAAGAAAACATTATAAAAAACTACAAAAAAAACTAGACACAAACGAATACAACTACATAGATATAATAAATACTGAAAGTAAACAAATTACCGATAAATTAAAAATTAGCGATAGAGTTGGCAAATTGAAATCTGGAGAGGCATACATTCTGCTTAAAGACCACAAATGGGACATTAATAATAATCCTAGCACCCGCCTGATAAACCCAACTAAACCAGACATATGTAGAATTAGCAAAACTATACTTTCTAGAGTAAACAAACAAATCAAACAAGACCTAGAACTAAACCAGTGGGCAAATACTGCCGAAGCAATAACCTGGTTTAAAAATATAGAAAACAAAGATAAATGTGCGTTTATACAGTTTGACAGCATAGACTTTTATCCCTCGATATCCGAAAAACATTTTAACATTGCCCTAGAATTTGCCGAGGCATACACTGATATATCCTCGGAAGAAATCAATACCAGTAAAAAATGTAGAAAATCAGTTCTAATAAATAACAATAACCAATGGATAAAAACAAAAATGAAAAATTCGTTTGATTTGGCGATGGGTGTCAGGGATTCTTCAGAGGCATAAGATCTTGTGGGATTATTCATTCTATATACCCTCACAAGCATATTTGATACTACGGATATCGGCCTATATAGAGATGACGGACTTGCTATAATAAAAAAAACTCCAACAAAGTCAAGGGAGATATTTTTAAGAAAATCATACACAAGGAAATAAACAAATTAGGCCTAAAAGCAGGCGTATCAGCTAACATAAAAATAACAAACTTCCTGGACGTCACGTTAAATTTAGATAAACACGCATATGAACCCGACTTAAAAGATAACGCTACTCCGATGTACGTAAACCCTAAGTCCAATCACCCGCCATCAATTATAAAACAGATTCCTAACTCGATCGTAAGTAGACGCAGTAATAACTCAAGCGATGAAAATGCATTTAACAGGTCAAACAATATCTACGAAACAGCCCAAAAAATAGTGGATACAAAAATATCGATATCAAATATAAGCAACAAAACACCAATAACTATAATAAAATTAAAAATAGAAGAAAAAGAACTATAATTGTGTATAGGCCCCATACAATCAGATGTAAAAACAAAACTTGGCAAGAAATTTCTAGATCTTATTGAAAAGCACTTTCCCCCAACCAACCCTTACACAAAATCTTCAATAAAAATACCTTAAAGTTATCCTACAGTTGTTGCGAAAATTTAGAGATGATAATAAAGCACATAATAACAAAATATTAAATAAAATAATGTAAACAACAACAAAATAAACAATAAAAAAGTAGACACCATGACAAAAATAAAACTAACACCAGCAGAAATAATAATAATAATAATAATAATAATAATAATAATAATAATAATAATAATAATAATAATAATATTAATAATAATAATAAACCAACCCCAGACAAGAACAACCATACTAGAAATAAAAATACTAATAACGAACAAGATAAATACAACTGTAGACACCGCACACATTGCCCCCTTCAAAATAAATGTCTAACCAAAAGTGTAGTTTACCAGGTCACAATATTTGTGAAAGAAAACCCGAATAACAAGAAATATTACGTAGGTATGAGTTTTTTAGATTTCAAAACCCAATACTATGACCACAAAAGCACATTCAACAATAAAAAACCCGTATGAAAACAACACTAGCGAATAAATACTGGGAACTCAAAGAAAGCGGACATTCGCCCGTAGTCGAATGGAAAATAATAAGACAAGCTACCATGTGTAGGGATCTAGATGACCCATGTAGATTATGCCTTCATGAAAAATTTGCTATCCTGTACTTTAAAGAACCCCAACATTTATTAAACTGTAGAAGAGAAATAGCAAACAACTGTGTTCACAGGATAAAATTTGCTCTAGGATAGCGATGCAAAATAGTTTTAAAACGTACAAAAACAATAGAAAATAAACAAATAAATAAATTAAATAAACATGAATATACATAAACGATCACACATATATGTATGTATATATATGTATATATAAGCATATATGCATGTACATATATATATATATATATATATATATATAAACTAACAGTAAAAAAATACTAACCTAATTTTAAAACAGATCAAAAAACTAAATAGAGCACACACAAGAGAACAGGTCAACCAGAGGTCAAATAGGTCTTTGTCCGATAAATGCATGCTGATTGGCTGATAGGAAGGGCGCGGTGGATACTAGAAAGCTGATTGGCTAACTAAAATCTCAATAGAAGAGGAGCATATAAAAACGATAAACAACTACATAATTCGAACATAAACCTGAAGAGTCCTAGAGCAGATGAAACGCGGAATAGTCGGTGTAGCTTAATCGCCATATATATTTTATAAATTACTAACTAGCACTACCAACGTATTGAGCACTTTTGAAGTAAATACTTAAAGTTTACGCATAAATCTATACTTTTGTATATTAATTTTATGTGAGTAAATTAAGTAGTTATATATATATATATATATATATATTTATAATTTTTGTACTTTAATATTCATATCAGAATCCCTTTTTTTCTATTTATTTAGTTATTTATTTGCTTACACACTGCGCGAATTAGGCACACAGCTGTTTTTTTTAATGTTGAGAGTGAGGGGAGGAGGCCCAACTCCTCCGAGAGTGAAGTGTAGAGTGACAATTGCTATGAAAGGTTTCCCCGACATTGACCAAAACTGATTGCTCAAGAACAATGATCTGATACGAGCGGTTACCCCTCACATATTATTTGATTGCAGTATCTGCCGAAACAGATACTACATTTTGATAATAGAAAAAAGATCTTAGCCCGAAGGCCAAGAAGAAAAAAAGGCGGACCTTTGTTCTATATATATATATATATATATATATATATATATATATATAAAACTTCGTTATTTATGAGTCGTGGAATTGCATTCATCTGCCAAACATCTAGCCAATTTGCATTTTCTTTTAAACATTAATTTTAATTAATTCCTTATTAGTTTTTTACGGTTTTCTTATGGGATTGTCATACTTGGTTTACTATTACGTGTAATTATATTCATGCAGATATTACTTGCGCAATATTTGCATAAAAAGATGATCGTAAACTCAAATCTGTTACTATATATATATATATATATATATATATATATATATATATATATATATATATATGTGTGTGTGTGTGTATATATGTGTTTGTGTGTATATATATTTGTTTAAAAATGTTGCCTACCAAATTCCTCTGTCAGTCTTCTTTCTACATGCATGAAACTAAATATATAGGGCATTCTAACCCATAAAAACTTTATGTTTCGGTTTTAACCGGGGAAAATCGGTCGAGAAGTATGAAAACAAAAAAAAAAAATAGTGTTTGCCAGGTTAAGGTGGAACGACGGCATTACATATATGCATGCGTAACGTAATAGCTATTGGTTCGTATTTTAAGTTTTAGCTTTGCACCAAACGGTTCATCATGGCTCAGGCATTAACATCAAATGAAAAAATTAAATCGAACGCTAAACGTTTTGGTTTCGATTCTCGGTTGTGGCGTACGAGTCATTAATTTAAATTCATCTAGAATGAAGCAAAAAATATGAGAGTATACGAGATGAGTGAAATCGATAAGGCCATCATAAATAATCCAAGAAGCAAATCTTTTTAAACGTATCATTCTGTGCAATAAAGTAACAGCTTTAGATGAAGATTAATGGTTTTTATTATTTAAATTATTTGGACTATTGCTTGTTGGTGGAATTTTACTGATAAAAACCGCCAATGTATGTAGAGATATTCAATAGCTGCGTATGCCTGCACGCATGCAGGAAAAGGTGAAACTCTTTACCGTTAGAAAATGAGGAAAAACTGTAAAATTAGAAGTGCAGTATAAAGTATGAGAATTCAAACTAGGAACACAAATCTTGGGCGACAATAGCTTATTAAGTAAAACCTGTACCGAATAATCATTACACGCGCACACACACACACACACACACACACACACACACACACATATATATACACACACACATATATATAACTACTTCATTTAGTCAGATAAGATTAATATACAAAAGTATAAATTTATGCGTAAACTTTAAGTATTTACTTCCAAAGTGCTCAATACGTAGGTAGACCTACTTAGTAATTTATAAAATATATATGGCGATTAAGTTACACTGAAGAATCCTAGAGTGGATGAAACGCGGAATATTCAGTGTAGCTTAATCGCTCTATATATCTTATAAATTACTATATATATATATATATATATATATATATATATATATATATATATATATATATATATATATATAACATTTATTACCGTTTTATCTGTTTAATTACACATGCTTCCACTACCGACGTATCTACGGTCCAGTAAGTTCGTCAGACTTGGACAGACTATCGCCTTTTTAAATCATAATAATAACCACTTCTATCCAAGTCTGGCGACGTTACTGGATCGTTGATACGCTTCAGTAGCGGAACATGAGCAACTAAACAGATAAAACGGTAATAAATTAAAAAATATATATATATATATTTGCTCTGCAATAGTATTTCGCACCTTCTTCAAATTTTACTATTTACCAGTTCTTCTCTCTCTCTCTCTCTTTCTCTCTCTCTCTCTCTATTTCTATACACACACACACTCACACACACAAACTCACACACACACACACACACACACACACATATATATATATATATGTATGTATATATGTGTGTATATATACTGGTTTTATCGATTTATTTTCTAGACGCAAATCAAATGGAACTCGCGTAATTATTAAAAGGGCTAAATCTAAAACAGAGCTGGTATATAAGCTACTTCTTATACACACCTTATTATACACTTCATCAGACCAAAAAACGAATTGACTGATTCTTTTATTGGTCTGATCTGGTGTTATTTTTGAATTGGGATTCCACTGAAATATGTATGCCCATATATAAACAATGATGTTTGTATAATAAACAGTATATATATATATATATATATATATATATATATATATATATATGTGTGTGTGTGTGTGTGTGTGTGTGTATATATGTGTATATATATATATATATATATATATATATATATATATATATATATATACAAATAGCGAGAGTAATACGTACTCCCATTTAAGAAGACTATGCACATTAGCCAATAATATGTTAAAAGATATGAAAATTCATATTAAAACTGTTCGCATAAATTCGTGCTCTATCTGATATGAGAGGTAATTTAGTATCAATTTTTACCGACACATTTTTTGGAGTAGCATTTTTGATCCTCGTTACTAACAGATAATTACCAATAACTTCTACCTTTTAATGGCTGAGGAATTGAGAGCAATCTATCCCCTGATTTAGTTCAAAAGTGCGCATATGTTCCCGAGTTCGATATAAACATTCCCGAGTTGGACAAGACGCACTTAAAGAAGGTCGGAGGTCACTATAGAAATATAACATTTTCACACGAGAACAGTTTTCTGAATAATACCAATAATTGCAAGAAAATATATGCTTGAAAATGTCAATGAGATAGGGTCAAAGGTATTGTTATATTTACACATTTTAAGGTAACTTTGTATAAATTATGACGACATAAAAATACACGAAAAATAATTTCCTATAAGCCAAAGGTTAATCTATTTTTATAAGCAGTAATAATCATGATGTCAGGCAAGCAAAAATATTTCATTCGTACTCACTATAAATAAAAGACCTTTTGAATTGATGTTTGTGGATTTGATATGTATTATTTTGATTTTCTTATAAACTATTATGGTTTTGCATTTTGGAGATAAGAATTGATGATTCGTTTTATCTGGTTTCTTCAACATATTGCTTTCATATTGAATATAATTTTGACAATGTATTGGTCGATGTAAACTCCGACTATATTCAGGTGGATTTTATCTAACTCGGAGATCGTTCTGTTGAACTCGGGAACCTGCTCGGAATTAAAAACAAAATGGATTTATTTAATTCACAGCGTTGGCATGTTTTTCTTCCGGCTGTCCTGAGTGGTTATAAATCCTGATAATTTGCTATCGTAGTTTAAGTGTCACCCGCACTTAATATTGGAAATTTATTTTGAAATGTGTAACGTTTAACAGAATTTCTCCAAATACTTTATCCTCTATGCGACTGTTTTTGTTTGTTTTTGTTGATTTTTTCGTGATAATTTTCTTTATATTTAATAGGTTTTTATTCTTATATTAGATGACAGTCTCATGACGTTTAACTGCTATAAGATATTTAGAAATATCTTTCCCAACTCTAGAAATTAAACGATTATAATGCTAAGTTTTAGATTCATTATACAGTTCCGAGTTCGACAAAACGCGTTTGAGAAAATTTTCGAAAGTAATATCGCGCGAAACCTTGTAGGAATAACATTCAAAATGTAAATGTATTAACGAATATCTAATATGTAAAAGGCTTCATTTTTATCGTCCTGTTTCCATATTTTAAACTTTATCTCTACCGAAACTAAAAGTCGCAGAGGGGCGTTGGGAGTCTCAAATGATATGATTGTTAATGACCGTTCTTATTGGGTCTTTAGCCCGGTAAAATGGTCAAAGAGATAAAAATGGGTCAAACTTGAAAAAATCGTTACATATTTTATACATTTATCCTAGTTTATTTTTACATTTTAATTTCTAATCAGTTAATGTGCGTGTAACGTTAGAGCAGTGGTTACGTCACCAGCTTTAAATGCTACAGTTTTGCTTTCGTTTTCGATTCTGGCTGATGGCAGCCAAATATTTTTTATTTACTTTTGAAATCACGACTCCATAATAATATAAAAAAGAACCCCGTGATACGACATTAATTAGTTCCAGGCTTGGGATCGTAAGATGAAATCGCGGTATGACGAGGTCCAAGAAAATTTTTATATAGTACATATTAAAAATTAATAACAATATATTATATAAATACAGTATATAATACACATGTATATAATCAAATAACATTATATGTAATATCGTAACAAAGGGCTGGAGCACATTGTCACCTTTAACACCGTATCCAGGGGCTACCGTATCCCGCACTCACCGTGTCCCGGGTTATACTGTATACGAAATTTGGACAAATTAAAAATATTTAATTTAAGCGTATTTTAGGACCGAACACCTTCCCCCCCCCCATCCTAGCATAGATATAAAAAAAACGGTTGTTGTAAATTGACGATTATTGGAGATCAACATTTTTTTTGCTCAATGCCTACAAAGATATGCATGAACAATAAGATATTTATGAATGCAAATAAAAGTAAACGCCACCAAATTCCAGCTACTTAGCAAAATCTTGAATTTTTTAGAATCAGAAACTGAATTGAAACTGATTTTCGTAATTCACGAAGAGCTATAGTGTCTCCCCTACCTCTCCCTATTCAATTGTTCCAATCATTAATCTGAAAGCCACACACTAAGCTGCCATCAATTTCGATCAATACTCACACCGCACACTCTCTCTACCTCCGTCTTGCTCATCCCCCCGTACAGTCATCATGGACCGGCCGGATATTTCGACTAATTATGCCATTTATAGTTTGCTGGTAGTTTGCTCGCGAGGAACGGTTTGTTAGAGGATTTCGCCAGGCGATACAGGCCGTCATTTTCTGTCAGGATGACTAAGAAGGCCGTAGTAACCCGATTAGTGTGTTTGATAATGTGCCAAGCAGGATTGACCCGATAGCTCCGGTCGCCCTCTCTGACCAACCCGGGACCAGATCTAATCCATAATGTTGGCCAATCACTGCACGTTTAGTCAAATGGAATGCTGGCCTGGGAAAGATCATGTCAGAAATGATGGAACACATGCGATATTTTATTTCATTAATTTTATATGTCCTAAAAAATTATTATCAGCCGTTAATTAACAGGTCGGCTTTCGGAAATGGCAACTCAATGTGCGTTAGCTATTTCGGAATTGCCATTCTATGACTGTAAAAATAGACATACACACGTACACATATTGTGCATGTATTTATCCACCATTTTTTTTCATTGAAGCAAGCATTGTTAAAAATAAAAGAACTCCAAGTATAATTGTACTTTTTTATGCATTCGATTTGCTCTAATATCTGTGCTTAAATAAAGTATGTCTATCTCATAAATTTGCCGCTCTTTGTCGAATCATCATCAGGAAAATGAACAAAATGCTAAAGAAAGGAAAGAAATTCACAGGGATGGCTCTACCATTGGGCAGTGAACAGTAAGATGCCAAGAGAACGTTGCCACTCAGAAACGACGTTAACAACTACGTGATGCCAATATGATTATGATTGGACTACATTGTTTATTGTTAATCATTCTAAATTATTTTGAATGATTTCATGGGAAAACTGCTGAACATTATCAAACTGATGCTTTGTAATCGTTCAAAAAAAGTACATTGAAACATTATTAAAACTGCAGATTGAGCAACGACAACGCACAGAGGAAGGACAACAATAATTATTTGAACACGCAAACCGATCAGATGAAATACTTCAATAACAGTGCATGGAAAAGCTGTTGATACAAGTCATAAAAATAATGCGTTCACGGATAATAATACCGCATTTTTACAAGAGTCAATATGAAATGTAATTGAAATTTCTGCTACAGACCTGAAGAAGGTAAATCATTTGAAGTTTATTTTAGTATATAAAGGTTTTCAGTATCAACTGCAAGCAGTGGTAGGACAAGAAACAGGTTCGTTTATTATTAATGAAACAAGAGACGACCGATCATATCAAGTTTGGATTTTATTTTACCACGTAAAACGTCGGAATAAACTTTCACCAATACGATGGGACCTCTTACAGAACTATTTAGCCCCAAAGTCTCTTTATTCCATAAGCGTTGGCCATGTCTAGATTTACAGAACATGACAAAGATGATTTCGCAACGTGCTCAGCCATTGTAAATAAACATTGCGACGAACTCAAACTTACAAACCTCAGTGCAGACAATTTTAAATGCTCAGTATTTGCGCAGGGACTAATTTTTGTCGAGATGGTGAAATTAAAAGGTGTGCCTTAATATTAAAAAAAATGTACCAAACCTAATCCCACAAAAGTTTACGGAAGACTGCCAGAAAACAGAAATTCTTGAAAAGAGATTCGATGGATATCGAAGCATGATGCAAGCAGATAAAAAAGTAGACATCCAATAAAAAAACACGTAAAAAATAAAACACAAGTAAGTGAAAAAGGGCACACATATCGACACGTAGATAGGAAAGAAGTGAAGAGAGAAGAATCCCGTCTTCGTGTAATCGACGTGATATTTCCCATTTAGTTAAGGAATGTTCATATTTATTAAGATAATGTTTGATATGTAAATAAATAAAACACAAATGTACACATTGCAGGAATAAAATGAAATACAAAACACGAGTGTGTTTGGTGGAGACTGAAAATAACGAAGAAATATTGCGAAAATATTTGACTATAAAATTTCATGATAAACAAATAAAAATGGTACCTGATTCGGATTCAGACCTTTCGATAGTAAATTTAAATACCTGGGTGAAATTGTATAAACCCACAATGCTGAGAACACACAAAACAGCAAAGACTGTTAACGGTACGAAAAATAATTTCAAAGGTGAATTTTTAGTGAACATCACATAAATGTGAAAGAGGAAAACATTAAAAGCTTATGCATTAAATAATACCACTAATCTACTGAGCTCGGACTGAATTCGTAGATTCAAAAATTATGGAACCGGCCAATCAATATTGTTTTGAAAAACGGAAATAAAATCTACAACATATACTGATGCATTAAAAGACACATTAAAAGGAATCATTTTTTGCTCTAGCCAAACGGAAGGCGTAAAAAAGCCGATAGTTTCGTAGACTGAACAAAAGTAGCTCTCCCCTAACGAGAACAGCGCCGGAACGTAAATCAAGAAACGAAAACCAAGTAAAAGTCATGCCAACCTCGCCAACCGACCCAGTTGTAAATGTCTCAAATGCTGCTGCAGGCGATTTTTCACTGGATACGGAAACTTCACCTACACCACAACATGCACCAGTCGCAACTCTATATTTACCCAGTATTGGAACATTATTTACCGAAAGACAACGTCACACAAAGATAATACATGCAGCAAAATATTAGCACTTCAATTTTTTTTTCAACAATTTTTTTTTCATCAGATCAACAGAAATAGTGGAAACCCCTGGGATAATATTTCCCATTGTCTGATCGATTATTACATGTGGGGTCCTAGGTAAGGTTTATTGCCTCTTAATTACCTGTGAGAGCGTATGTTCACGCAAGTAATCAATTGTTTTATTAAATTCTCCCAATAAATACACGAGAACATGCCAATACAACGTTGTTCTTGCAGATCAAAAGAGAAAAAATGGCCCTGAACAATGAATTCCCCAGGAATCATGTGCTATGGCAACCGTCTACGATACATTTGATATTGAGCCTCCCTCAAATACCATCAGAAACACGACGTTCATATTCCATCAAATGAGGGAAAACTACAGATACACCGTCCGCAGTTATCAGTATGAGAGTGGGTATTATGGTGGAACTTACTTATGTTACCTACTAATAGACTATTCCAAATTCCAATAAATACCGAAAGACTAAGCCGTAAGATCTCAGTCGATATCCGCTACCTGTACTGGGCTGGTTACTGAAGTGTGGTGTCTGCACAGATGATGCACTCAAATTAATTGTCCTTAGTCAATGGAGGGGGACACCCTTCTATACTAAGGCAATTTTATTTTTGCAGAATGCCCCTATTGAGGAGTGCTGGTTATCTCCCACATCAAACCGACCTTGTGTCACATGGGGAACAAATAAATAACCAGTCGATATCCGGTCGACAAAACTAGGTTGTTCTTCGACTACGACGAACATCTCACCAATTGTAAGGTTTGCCAATACATGTTGTTACCTTATTTTGGTGGTCTGTTTTTTTTTGTTTTTTTTTTGTAACCCATTTAAACAGGGATCTAAAAAATCAAACCATTTCTATAAGCTAATGCTGATTGTTTAATTTATTTTGTTTATTGTTTGATTAGTATTTGGGAGGGGGAATCTCATCGTAGTTATTGCAATTTGATGTGTTTAATTGTATGCTTTGTTTTATAGTGGGTGTATTCTATTATATTTAATTGTATCTATTTGTTACTTTTAAGAATTATAGAAGGTTGTTTTGGTCTACTGTGTCAAAAAGGTCTTTTAAACTGTTTCTTTTAAAGTAATAGTTTTGCAAATTTGTTGAATCCTTGTAATTTATTAGAGTATGTTTTACAGTATAGGGTTCCTGACATTGAATTCAGATTGGAACTTCTTCGCTCTTTTGTAAGTATGAATGTCTGATAGCAGTGTGTCCTCTTTGGAATGTTGCTATTACTAATTTTTACTTTCTTGGCATAATTTTAGTAGAGATGTTTTTCTGTTTTATTTAGCGTTAGTAAAGTTTCTTGTATCTGTAGGATTTCCGTTTAGATATATTTGTTGATTAAGGGTCTGTAGTTAGTAAAGAATACTTTTATATTGCCAGTGTTCAATGTTAGTGATCTTTTTGCAGTTATATCATTTTTTTTTAATTTTCCTTGCATCCTCTTTGTCTGGGAATCTAACATAAGGATGATGTTTGTGTTTTGAAAGCTATAATTAATTCGTTGTAAATAATCGATGAGTAATTCTTTATAAGAATTGATAATTAGGGAATTGTTTAAGTTTTTGTTTTTTATTTGTTTTTATATGATAATTTGTTATAAGAGGATTTGTCTTAGTTCGTTTAAAGAGTGATGTCAAATGCTCATTCTATGTCTGTTGTTTCAGAATAAAAATTAAGCTGCTGTTTAGTAGGCGTTTTTTAATGATAAGTCTAGCTATGGCTGCAATTTAGACTGGGGTCAGGTCTTTACATGTTTCGGTGTATACATGTGTCTAGTTTAGGTCTATGTAGAGCAATACCTAAACTGGACACATATACACGTATAGTTTTTTCTATGAAACTTGCAGAGCGTGTATAAGACTTGGAATCTTTTGTTAAGATTATGATAGTTGGTTATATAGACAGTTAGGGTTTTCTAGAAATTTAAATTTTTGGATTTTGTTTTTTACGAAAATATTTTGGTATTTGGAAAATATTTTGGTATTTGGAAAATATTTTGGTATTTGGAATGGAACACACGTTTGTACATAAGGTTATTAAGGTTTGAGTAGCGTTTAATGTTCTATCGGAGTACTGGTTATTCTCGTCTCAGGGCGAGTCGATATTGAAAAGCTTCTGCATACATACTGTGTGTTGGTGAAGTTCTATCAGCTCCGACAATTATACTGAGTCGTTGGTTACGAATTATTCTTAGATCTATTTGATAAAATTTTCAGGCACATCCATAGATGAAGCTAACATAGTAAGTTGTTCCAATGAGCGATATGTATATTTTCAATAAGTTTTTCTTATCTTTTCCCAGATTGCAGTGGGAATTATTCTCATTAACTGAATTGTTTTGTTACATGAATTCTACCACCACAGTAGATATCTCACTGCCGATGAAATTCTCTATCTGTATAAGAGCCAACTACGTTTTAAAATGGAGTACTCGTTCTAACATTGGCAAGAGCTACTCGGCGCGCACTATCTTATCTTAAAGTATAAAATCAGCTTTGAAACCTAGCGGATTCCCTTTTTTCTCCCCTGCAACCTCTTTCCCACAGAAGAGACTTTGTAAGTCTGTCCCTGCTGTATCGTTATTTTCATGGCAATTGCTATTCTGTGCTCCAATTGAAAAACTTTACAAAAACACTTGACTGGCTACAGCCACTACCAACATTTCACCTCAGTCTCTATCTGTGCCTGAAACTAAATGCAAAATTCATGAACGAAGCTTCTTTCCCAGAAATGCCAGCCTGTTGAACACTGTCCCGCTGGCCTGCTACCTGGATGATTACAATATGATAACATTCAAGTCTAATGTAAACAATTCTTGATGAGCTATGCCCTTAAACAATCCAAGATTTACTCAATCTACACTATTCATGATTACTAAATTACCACCTTAAACACGTAAATCTTTGTTTTGAAGTGGCTTTAGGACTTTGGAAAGTGGGGACTCTCTTGTGAAAAATAGTTCTGAAGCAATTTAAATGTTCTTTGTATGCCAACTTTTGTTGAAGAATATGGCTAGAAATATATGTTCTTCATTTAAGGGTATGTCTTTATTATTTGGTTTGAGAGAGTATTTGTTTTTTTTTTATTTACAACGCGCGGCTCTTTACAAACAGATTTTTCTACCTCTAACTTTACACCATGGCAGAGATGAAGAAAAGGAAAAAGAAACAAAAAAAAACACACTGAAGATAAAAATTATTTGTTTATTTCCTCATATTAAATTGTGAATTGGCTTTCAATCGCACTTGATGCGTATTTTATTTCATTCAAATTAAATCAACGTTTCTATATGAACTCACATTCTTGACGTTATTCTCGCGTTGCCTGCGCTTAGTTCAAACATTTCAAAATACAACCGCTGGATACAACGTGCGGCTGTTTACGAACAGACCTTTCGTTCTCCAACTTTACAACATGGCAAGGAAGAAGAAAAGAAAAAAGAAACAAAATAACACACTGAAGATGGGGGTATATCTTTGTAAATATATTTGTTATAAATTTCAAACAAGTAAAGTATTTGTTCATTTCCTCATATTACGTTATAATTTGGCTTTCAGGCGCACTTGATGCGTATGTTGTTTTATTGTTTTGTAATTGATTTGTATAAGATCAGAAAGTAATCGAAATACAGAAAAAGGTTCTTCACAGAGATTCATAATGTTTACAATACGTTGACTATGAAATTTTCTATGAATCCGAATTAATAAGTTCCAGCAGTATACTACACTGCCATGTAGTGGCAATTGCCTTCTCGTAATAAAAAAACAGATTGGAATTAAAAGTTTATATTTGAATAAGGCATTTCCGATGAATGTTTCTAATAGTCAACTGTGATCTGCCGTTTTATGTAACCAGCTCGAAATTTAGTAAGGAGATTGTTGATTTTTAGAGTTTAAGTTAGTCTGTTGTTGACCAGGGTTTAAAATAACACCTGCTTAGGCAAATGCGTCCATGGCTGGATGTGTTTGATAATCTTTTCCAGTTTTTAGTATGAAAGTACTGTTATTCGGTTTCAAGAGATTGGGTACTTTACCATTTATGCAGATATTATTGAAGATGTTCAGAATGCATTTTATAAAAGGGTCTGAAAGCTGTATGAAGAATTCCTAGTGTATATTATCTGTTCATACGGAGATATTAAGCTATTGGGTAAGGAAGTTCTGTAGTTCAGCGAAGGTAAAAAGCATTTGTATTTTTCAGTGTTTTTAGAGTGAAAGTCCATTTTTCTTTTTTCGCTATTTTCTTACTATTCTGCATTTTATAGTAATTTGTAGGAGAGGAGTTTTGCGCCGTGTGTTGAGCAAACAATGTTTTGGTGATTTCGTTGAGGTCAGTTATTATTGTATTGTTTTTGTTTAGATGTTTGCGAGGGGTGGTTATACGTTTCTTACTGGTTTTACTATCATTTCCCACGCTGGTTTTGTTTTAAATGAACAAGTTTATTTTGGATATGAAATCTTTTCATGTAGACATTTGAGATTGTTTAATTTTCCTTCGCGCTTTGACTCTGCATATTTTGAAAGAATTAAAGTTGTCCTCTATTGGAACTGTCCTCAATTTGTGTAGAGCAGATTTGCGTAATTTGCATTTATTGTTGACGCAAACAGTGTTGTGTTTGTGTTTTTTACATGGTGTATAATTGTGTAGAATCTAAGATGAATACGTTTTAGCACACTAATACTCACACATACATACATATATGTGTGTATGGGTGTGGGTGTTTGTGTGCTAGAACGTATTCATCTTAAATTCTACGCAGTTATACACAATGTAAAAAACTATGTATTAGAAAGTAAGTGTAATAGTTAATTGAAACCATTTATCTAATAAGAACCCATCAAAATGAATAGTTAATAAATGAACTCATTTTTTTAAAACGAATATGCAAATAAGTAAACCTTCAAGAAGTCTATCGCATATCCATGACTAAGTATATTAAGAAGTTGTGTTTAATAATTATTAAATAGAAAAAAAAGTAGGCTTTTTAATGGTAATGTAATAGCGAAAAAATGAAATTCTTACAAATATATATATATATATATATATATATATAATAGTACATCTAGAATGAATGACAAAATGCTTTACCAAAATAATACATTCAAATTAATAATTATAGATCTTTTTGAGAAAACAACGATAGTAAAAGAGATGCTGCTCCAGTAATAATTAAAACTTGTTAAATGCAATAAAATTATACAAAATCAAAATAGGTTTTAATTTAAAGTTATATGCGTCGAGTAGCAAAAGTAATAATTGAAATTCTTGCAGCACGAACCGGAAAAAGTATAAATTAATGCATGATATCATCATTTTTACTTTCTTTCAATAAATTATATATGATATACTTTGTGTGGCTGTCTTATAATATAAGTGACGAAGACAGAGATTTGAATGTCGGACAAAGGCATATCCACCGTGAACGTCGTATGGAAAAAGAGCAATAATTGCATAAAACAAAAGCAAACACAACAGTATTATTCGGGATATAATTGGAAGCAGAAGATATTGCCCGTCTTTGTCACAAACAATAAGAACACATATATAACTTCGACAAAAAGTGATTTAAAATGGATCTAATAAAGGAATAAATGAAAATTATATAAAAGTCGAACAGAACCAATCGACTGAAAATTTTGTTATTAAATATATTAGTCAGCTAGAAAAATCATTGGACTTTATCCATCTATATAATACATGTTTTTATACGATTTGGTTAATGAGTGAAAATAGACTTTAACTTTATTGCGATTGTATACTGGTAACTATACATTTTATTTGAATAGTTTGTTTTTGTTATAACGAGCTGATGGCATAGGACTAGAGCTGTTCACTTGAATAATTGAAGTAGCATTTGTTCACTTATAAAAAGAAAGCAATGGAAACTATAATCATTTTTAAATGGTAAGAAAGCATTTGTTTTTCATGACCCGATTATAAATGAGAAGTTAAATAGGATTACGTCTCTTTATATTTAAGGAATTTGTTTGAGTAACGAGATGATGACATCTGTTTCTATCGTAATATCGGCATATTATTATTATTATTATTATTATTATTATTATTATTATTATTATTATTATTATTATTATTATTATTATTATTGGTCCACAAGGGGCTTTCGCACAGGTCATCAAAAGTTTTTTTCTTGAAAACAGCCTGTGGTCTTCCCTGGAAGCGAAGTGACAACAACCCTCCCCAGATTTCTATTACTTTCCACCTCTTTCGACAGTATTTGCAAATAAATTTGTATTATCACAACATCTGCTTGCCATTCATTTCTCGTTTGCAGCGGCTATTGCTCTTCACTTGAATTTTAGTTACAATAAGCCTCTCCAAGATCCCAGTTCTATCGAACTTATACAACTGAGATCTGTTAAGTTCTCTCTCCTTATGCATGGGTGCCGTATTGATATTTATATATTTGTATGTCTTTTAAAATGTTCTTTGTAGATAAATGCTATCTAACTAATACATTAAAGAGGAGTGTACAATGTCTGCGAGAATGTCATAGAGAGAACGAAACTAGCTTGTGCAGCTAATGAAAGAAACGACGCTTGAGTAATTAATATGGTAAAACACTAGATACTTGAATAGCAATCCAAATGAGTCGATTATTCCGTGACACTAGAATAATTTCCACACTATAACCTCCATATAATAAATCAGCTAAAAGGTAATGTTGTAGAGGATATTATGGTTATTACAGAAAATATATAATGCCCCGTAAAGAATGCATTAATACATGTGAGGATAGTGTTATGACGACTAAAAATGTACAACACGTGCTTTCTCTGTCATAGGAGAAAGAAATACCTAGAAAAAATTATCTCATGACAAAAGAAAACAAAAAGAACATATAATGCACAGCCAACCTTCAAAAAGGAGGATGTAATGCTTTGGATGATAGTATCATAACAGTAAAAGAGTTACCATACAATATATTTAATTGAGAATTGGATGCACACTATATTGAGCATAATAACGCGTTGGTCACGTCACGGAGTGCAAACATAGGTGTTCGAATCATCTTCGTTCAAATCAATTTATCAAACCAATACCTGTCTATGCTTAGAAAAAAGTAAGCATAATAAATATTAATATTTTAGTTTCACTTTAGAATGCTATCTTAGAAATCTTCATTACAACGATAAATAATAATATAATAAGTTGAAAAGAAGGTTATTGTGGGATTGTTAATTTTGATTTCAAATGATGTATTTTCAAATAAGTTTCGTGATAATACCTTTTACATATCATTTTTAAGTGCGTTTTATACTTTAACTTATCGTTTTAATTACAAGCGCTTTATAAATTATGTCTTCTGTTCGGAACATCGAATACAAGATCGAAATAAAAGCAAATTCGCACAATTTTCTTATTTTAATTCAAGCTAGACCGAAAAGCTGCATAAACAGTTAGCGATATCAGTGAATCGTTTGACCCACTTCTGGACACACAACACAACTGTGCTTAAAGAAATTTCGTGATGGCGACGAGAGTTTTGAAGATGGTGAACGTAGTGGTAGACCGTCCGATACTGACAAGGATCACTTAATAACTTTAATCGAAGGCAATTCACGCAAAATTGGTCAAAAACTTACTTCTGAATTACCAGTGACGTATACGAAAATTGGAAATAGATTAGAAATACAAAAAAAAAAAAAAAACTTTATAAGTGGATGTCTCACGAATTAAACGAACAAAAAGTTATGAAGTGTAATCTCGTTTTTTACTTAAAAAGAACGACTCGTTTCTCGACCGGGCTGTGACACGTGATAAAAAAATGGGTTCTTTATGACAATCGGCGACGCTCATCTCAGTTGTAAGACGCCGAGGATGCTTCACGACGCTTCTCGAAGCCAGAGTTGCACAAAAAGATCATGCTGACTGTTTGATTGTCTGCGACCAGTTTCACCGTTACAGCTTTTTGAATGCATGCAAAACAATTCAGAAATACATAAAAAATGTTGACAACAACCCCTAGCATTAGTCAACAAAAATAACCCACTTCTCATCCACAACAATGCCCGACCATACATTGCTTAACCGACCTTGTATAAATTGAACAAATGTGTCTACGAAACTCCGCTATTCTCTTCAGACTACTCACCTACCGACGACTAAGTTTTCAAGCATCTCGACAACTTTCCTCGTGAGAAATGCTTCAATACCGTAAGCGATATCAAAAACGACTTCACCGCACGTAGCACGTAAGATTTATTCTTTAGTGGCATAGATACACATGTTCTGCCTTGAAAGACGTGGGTTGATTTTGATAGAGCTTATTTCTGTCAATAGATTTGTGCATGAACCGATACATATTCATCTGAATTTAAAAGTTTCAAACCGCAACATCTTTCCTGGCAAATTGAATTTTTCGAATTCAGTCAGCCAGATATCATACTCTATTAGCAAAATATCTGTATTATATATACCGTTGATTTAGTAATATTGGACTAGTTTAGTATTGAATAGAGATAACATTAATATATGGATATGCTTCATTTCGTCGGCCAATTGTAAAGATTATCTAATTTCATAGCCAAATGTAGAGAAGTTTAGCAATTACTGGCCGATATCGTAAGCTTTTTTTTCACTAAAAAACATCGTTAACGCTGGTTAATGCAATCACATTTAAAGGGAAGCTTAGGTAATATTTACCATGATCTAGCTAAGGACAGATTTGACAGAAAAAACGGAAAGAGGTAGAAAATAACGTTAACTTTGTTAATGATATTTCCACGAAAAAATTTCGTCATACGAGATGCATTATTCTCTTCTTCGAACGACATTTACGTAAATCTTATGTGTCACTCCCTTAGATTTAAAATAGGTGATCATGACTGCAGTGAGTGGCAGGAAGATAATTTACTAGAAATCGAAGCCAGAGAACAAGGAAAAGGTTTGGGTTCTATCACAAAATGAGGAAATCGAATTCGGATCAGTGCATCACGTCCGATCATTTTCGGGGTAGATTCCAGTAGTGCATCATCATTTTGTTCTTCATTTCACACACATTCACACACACTAATATATATATGAATACAAATATATATATATATATATATATATGTATATATATATACATATGTGTGTGTGTGTTTGTGTGTGTGTATAAGCACCTACGATTTACTCTACATGTAAGCACGTATATTTATATATATAAATACATCGTTAACGCTGGTTAATGTAATTACATTTAAAGGGAAGCTTAGGTAATATTTACTATGATCTAGCTAAGGACATATTTGACAGAAAAAACGGAAAGAATAGATTAGAAATACAAAATAGAAATACATATGAATACAAATACATGCATATATACATATATGTATATATATACATATATATATAAATATATATATATATACACGCATGCACGTATATATATGCATGCATGTATATATATATGTGTGTATGTGAGTTTTAATTATATATTTATTAGATTTGTGTATATATAAAGTATGGACACAGTCAAATGCAATATATACAAGAAGACATATGAAAAAGGCGACCTCTCGTATCTGTGTCCTTTTGTTCATCTATTCTAGTCCAATTCGTAACCAATACATCTTACTTTAAATCTTATAATGGTAAATTTATCTGAGAGGAAATACCAACCTTAATCTTACCAGAATTTAGAGAGCTCGAACTCTGCGATGATAAAAGGTCTAATTAGAACCTTATATGGCTAATCATCTCGTAACCATGCTCGTATATGTATATACACCCATGTACATATGTTCATACATAAACAAACACCGATATCTGCTGCAACATATCCCCTCAACCACATGAACATATAAAGGAATTCGTGTCTCCTCACATCCAAACGCCTTTATACCTGAAACACTTTCTCTGTTTTATGACATATTACATAAGTATTTTACTGCATTATACACAAACCTGAATCACGCTCATTTCTATCTCGATGCCGTCTCTTCCAGTTTACTGTCAGTCTCAATACGTGAAACTAAATTACACTATATATATATATATATATATATATATATATATATATATATATATATATATATATGTCATCCACATAAATGTTATGGACTTCTTGCCACTAGACTCCAACAGTGCAGATTCAGGAGACGTGTGGTTTAGGATTGCGCAACATTTGGCTTACAATAGCACGTGCAGTTTCCCGTACAGGGAGTATCCCTTGTCTTTCGATATTGAACGAAGACATTGTTCATCGCTAAGAGCGCTGATTGCGTAAATGCATGTTACAGAATAGACGTTATTTACATTGTTTTCTCTTGTTATTTATGAAATCATTTTTTTTTCTTTTTTCCTTTCCTCTTTTTCTTCAACTTCTCTACCTTTTTTATTGTTTGTTTTGTTTTTATTATTGCTTTAATCCTTCATCTTCTTTTTCATCTTATTATAATTACCTTATTCTTATGCTAATTATTTATTATTATTATTATTATTATTATTATTATTATTATTATTATTGATTCTACTATTAGCATCGACATCGTAAATGCCGCAATGATTGTTTTCGCAGTTGCGTTTAGACTTGTTTAGATTTGAATTGGTTATTTTTATTTGCCTGCCATTTTTTATATTTATTTTCTGATATTCCTTTGTTTATCATTACAGTTCGTTCGGTGGTGAAATTCGTCTACCGTACTCAATAACAGGAATTTTAATGAGTGCCGAAATTTCAAAACTCTGGCTAAAAATCGACCTGTAATTACAGGACAGCACGCAATTGCGCGCGAAGCCACCACCTGCTACCTCAGCCAACGCTCCATCCAAAGCAGACCCAACCTCCTCGTCCTTCAGTAAAACAGAATAAACAACATATATATATATATATATATATATATATATATATAGTAATTACATCAAAGACGATAAATGAAAACAAAAATACGATTCATAATGAGTTTTCAAATTAAATTATAATTGAGGAACATACACCTCTTTCTGTCTTTTCCTCCGCTTTCCTTTCAGTCTGTTTAATATATGTAACAATATACACATACTATACACTCTCTCTCTTTCTCTCAATCTTTATCTCTCATGATCTCTTTATACATGTATGTATATTTATATTCATATATATATATACATATATGAATATATATATATATATATATATAAGTATATATTGGTATGTGTATGGAAACACATAAATTAAATCTCTCTCTCTCTCTCTATATATATATAGAGAGAGAGAGAGAGAAAGATGGAAACAGAGAGAGACATTGTTAGAGAGAAAGCGGGATAATAGAGTGTTAATGTAAAAAGAGTGACTAAGATAGGACATAGTTAGAGATAAACGATACACTTGCATTCCATAAACTGTTATTTATATAGATTTGCTGAACTAGATTGGACATAACATTAAGTAAGTCTCAATACGGGTTCACATAGATGCATATATTCTATGCAACATTCCTCTACTATTAAAATGTTTGTTTAATACAGAATTAAAATTCTTCTTTACATTTTCTTTTAAGAAAATGAGAATTATTACTGTGGTCACAAAACAAATTTAAGATGAATAGAGTTTTATGTACCAATCATTTAATTTGGTGCAAAACTTTATATTTGTATGAATCAAACTAAATATATTGATCTACTTTAATGGTATGTTTGTGTATTTTTTTACTAATGTGTCGCTATGTTTATACATTGTTATCTATATATTAATAAAATAGCATGTGTGTTCGTTTGTGTGTCACGCTTTTCGGCAAATTTGATTGGTTGGGATTTTATCCTGGAATAGATATTTAATTTCGGAATACACATTTACGAACGTATTAGGTTCTATTCGATTAACGTGTTCGCAGATATATTTATTTTTAATTCTATAACATTTAGTGTTTTATCTTACAAAAGTTGTTAAGAAATAATACATTTTAAGTTATTCGGTAATAAAAAAAAAACAATAACACGCATCTCTCGGCCGGTTGGGACAAAAATTGAGCAGTTATTTATTTATTTTTCATTGTTTAGTTTTCTTTACATTTGTTTATTGAGAGAGAGAGAGAGAGAGAGAGAGAGAGAGAGAGAGAGGGGTGAGAACAAGAGAGGGACGCTGATGTCTTCATTCATTAAAATATTATCACTACTACTAATTGCTATAACATGTAAACAAAAGCCCAGATGCATATGTTATGGAACCTCAATGTTAGCAACACGTTATTAGCGAAACGAAACTGGTCTTGTGCATAAAATATTTTAATAAAAACATTAATTTTAATATATATATACATATATATATATATATGTATATATGTATATATATATTAAATGACAGCTCCTTTTTCTAAATAAATTATTTTTATTACAACATTGTTTTAACTAAAATAGTTTCACAACATTGTTTTAACTTAAATTGCTTTTGGTGCATAAAATATTTTATGTACTTATGCTGAGAATGATCCAGACGTAACTCAGAGTCCACCCGACTTTCTCCGGAACATGACGTCAACAGCCGGAGTAAGCCGAGCGTCGCGTAGGAAATTAAGCTGAGCGTCGCCGGTGTAAGCATACCAAGAAAAGAAAACTTGCCTTAAATTTTAAGTTTTATTAACAGTAAAGAAAAATGTTATAACAATATGTTTTCGTTTTTTTTGTTTGCTATATATATATATATATATATATATATATATTTCAAAAATATTTTTAAACAATTTTTTATTTTGTTTTTTGGGTGTTATTTTTTTTCAAGGAAAACCTGAGAACAAGGAAATTTGAAACAAAACTGTGTGGGATGTTTTTTTTTCCATATTAAAACAGATATTGTTTTTGTTTCTTCAGGCCGTTGTTTTATTAATATTGTTTGTGCGTAGATCGTATTCCGCATTCGAACTGGAGCTCTTTCTGTGTTGCTCGCCCGAACGCCCACAAGTGGATGATTTTATTATGATGGCAATTGTCAGTCTAGACTTGCCAAAAAAGTTACCAGTCCGGATGATGAAAAGGTTCATTTAAAAAGGGTATTTGGTAGCCTGATACCTTCAGGCATAGCCATCGCTATAGCCATTTCCTCTTATAATAAGATTGCACCTGTGTTCACATGGTGAACAAGTTTTTGTCTGTGCCAGTAAATTTTTCTTGACAAAATCGAGGACTCCGGCTGGTGTTTTCGAGCTGCTTACTTAACGCTGTAAAATTCATGTTTTCTTTCTGACGTGAAAGTAATAAATGGTGAGCTTTTTTTTTTTTTTACTAATTTGTTTTCTTTTGTTCCTCTTCCAAATTGTCTTCTGCTGCTTTCATTGTCATTAGCTCAGCTTTATGTTACGTCCGACAGCTTAATTTCATCGGTGACGCACGGCTGTTGACGTCATGTTCCGAGGAAAGCCGGGCGTGCGCGCGCGCTGAGTAACGTCTCGATCACTCTCTGCATGAGTACCATATTTCAATCTATATATTAATACGATAGCGTGTGTGTTATTTTCTGTATCACATTTATTTTTTTTCTTCCGAGTGTCTGTCATTTAATTGTTATGCCTTTCTATTTCTTGTAATAAATAATTTTAACGAGAATTCTTCATCAGTTTTGGTTTTCGTTTCGATTATAGCTGAAAGAACTCAAATTATATATACACACATTCTTTTTTTCTTCATAAGTTTTGGTTTCAGTTCCGATGCAAGCTGATGCACCCAAACCATATGGATATATTTTTTATATTTTTTTATTATTGAAATCACAGGTTAATAATATATAAGAATGAACCGAAAATTGGCTCTTATAGTAATATATACGAAATCTGCATGAATTAAAATAACATATTTAAGCATATTTTACGACCAGGCTATGCGGGCGTCCCTGCTTGCTTAGATATATACGTTTGCAGTATTAACAAAAGAACTACAATAATATCAGGGTGTCTCCATTTACGCTGAGCATCTACAAAAATGCCAACATCAATATATTACGTATGAAAGAATCCACTATGGAATTTCCACAGGTCCCACTAGTATAAAATAATATTATATATATATATATATATATTTATAAATAAATATATATATATATATATATATATATATATATATAGAGAGAGAGAGAGAGAGAGAGAGAGAGAGAGAGAAAGAGAGAGAGAGAAATAATACTCCAGAGGAAGTCTCGAAAAAAAACAAGTAATGTTGATAAACACATTACTCGGTTTGTTAATTTCTATTTTTTCTCTAACTCTCTCTCTCTCTCTCTCTCTCTCTCTCTCTCTATGTATATATATATATATATATACATACATATATATATGTATATATATGCGCATACACATATCAATATATACTTATATATATATATATATATATATATATATATATATATATAGATAGATAGATAGATAGATAGATAGATATAGATATAGATAAAGATATAGATGTAGATATGCATACATGTATAAACAGAGAGAATGGGGGATAAACCCTGAGAAAAAGAAGAGAGATAGTGGATAATATGTATATATTGTTACATATATATATATATATATATATATATATATATATATATATACACACACTTACGCCCCATATATATATATATATATATATATATATATATATATATATAAGATTTGTTGTCGCTAGACGGTATTGTACTATTTCACTCTTGCAATTATTTTAAGCATGTATATACTTCATCTGAACAATGACAGCTGCACATGTGGAAGCAAATTACTGAGGAGAGGAGATTTTACTCTAGAACTTCTGTGAGATTATACACTTTAATTTCTGCTTTAAACCGCTCAGTAACCTAATTTGCTCACTCTTCCTCAGTCAGGGGAAATATAATACTTTATGGAGCATATTTGATGTTATCTTTAATTGCTTCCCATTGTGTCCTTTAAAATATTTTGTCTTTTTCAGCAATAGCTCTTTAGCTTTGGGTCGAAAGTTTAAGGTAATGTGTACAAATATTAGAGTAGACTGTTAAACAATCATTGGAAACAGTGGTAAAAATAAATCAAGGAGTGATGCCAGGTCATCCTATCGATCTGGAGACGCGTCGGCAACGTGACTCTTTGAAACATTAAATGGGTTATAGAAAAGCAATAGGTGATAACTACTAATTCCGTTTATGGAACTAGAGCTACCAACTCAATTACTGTTACCAAATGCCTGTACTCGGGCGCTAGTATTTAGTGAGAATTTTGCATCTAGGTTGTCAAGAATTATTTATTACTGTAGCTGTGGGTCGGGAAAATAGAGAAAATATAAGTAGCAAACGCTATGTCAGGTTTAGTCGCAAACACATAAAGTCTAATTCTAGTTTGTTACGAATATAAACTACATATCCGTGCAATTTTCTTTCTGAGTTCTTATGGGAAAGTACGAAATATTCAGGCATGTTAATATGGTTAGAGCAGATGGGGGAGTGTACATTAGTTTCACTTAACACTAGAATTTATTGCTTAAAGAAATTATTTTACATTGTCTAAATTAGCTCTAATCTAAAGATATCTGTGAATGTGCAAGTAAATATAGGCAACATATTGATTTTGTTTAAATGCCCGTCTAGTTTGATCGTATATTTTGTTTGAGCTGTAATTTTATTAAATAGTTTCAAATTTAGAGTGATAGATGATGGACAAAGTAGATAAGCATAATACTAAAATATGCAACACAAGAAGACGTTCAAGTGACTCTTCATCCACAGGCATGAGATTTGTAATGCATACAACCATCGAGAGATTATAGAACAGGCGATATAGTAGCTCTAAGTGCTAGCAAAGAGTTAAGACACATGTATGAAATATAACAGACAGAAGAAAAAAAATCTGTCAAACCGTTACTTTCAAACCTCTTAAATAAGTGTGGCACAATCTAATAGTGTGAACATATGTGGCAATTAAGCACTCTAAAATGTCCAGTTAAGAAGAATGGAAGAAGACAGAACCGGGATGATGTTCATTGTGCTAGTAAAGAAACCAGGCCAAGCACCGGGGTTTACTTCTAGGTTCATGTTCTCGCACATGCAAATAGCTAATAAGCAAAACAGGAGTATGAAATTCGCTTGATAGGCAACGCTACTTTTTTTCTGAGGCAGTTTAGGTATGCCAACAGGTAATTTGCTTGTGTCCCGAGCTCTAATCAGAGATAAAGGAGGGTTCCTTAACCAATTTGTTTAATGCCAAGACGTATGCGATCAGTAGCTCAGGCTTAACATCAGAATTGTCCTTCTCCTAGATAGATGACATGTGGAGATCTATAGGTTTATCAGCAACGAAAGGTATAGGCATCTCCCGCCTCCGCATGTTCAGAACTGCTTAGGAAATAGACAGCTCCAACCTTCACATGTTAAGCACGGCATTCAGATTAAACATTCACAACCGCTTATGTTATGAACGGCTTTCGGAATAGACACTGACAAATTAAATGAGATTTTACGTAAATAACATAGTCAAAAACATATAATAGTCGTCATTTAAAAGAAAATTGTGGAGGTGGAGCTAATGTAAAAATTTACTAAAAAAAACAACACAGTTATTGTCCTCTGTATAAAGTGATTCTAATCGGTTTATATGTTTAATTTTTTGGGGTTTTTTTTCAGCTCGATTGTCGATGTAGAGAGCGTCGATAATGGGTTAATTTGTTTAATTTGGGGGGGGGCGACGCCAATCGGTTAATATGTTTATTTATTTTTTTCTTTTTTGTTCAGCACGATTGTAATATTAAGAGAGCGACAACAGTCGGTAATTATGTTTCATTTATTTAATATTTTAGCACGAGTTGCTTCTATAGAGAATGATGCCATATTGTATTTTTGCTGGGGCGCTCGTTTCTTTATTGCAGAAGTGGATTACGGAATAGGCGAATTGTCAGGTATCAGCTAATCAAAATGGGCTGAATTTGAGAATTGAGAATTTATTATTTTAGAATCAGGAAATGGGGAAATTATATTATGTGGATGTATGTAATAACTAGTTAATGGCGGTTCAAGCAAACTATCGTATGAACATAAAGAATTTGACCCAGTAGCAGTGGGAGCACTAAATAATGAGAAAGAAAATATAGACGTCTTCCTCTGTGGATGTAACAGTTGTGATGGTGTTGCTCACCAGGTGTAATGTAGCATTTTATTATCACGTGTGAATATAGCATAAATGGTGGTCGTAAGCTACATAAGATAATTTGTGTCAGGGTTGATGTATTGAATTTGTATTGTGCATCTGTTGTTTCAAACCTACGATACTTTGGTCCAGAAGGAAATTTCTACAACTAAAATATTATATATGCAGATTGCGTGCTACCTGTTTTATGATTAACAGAGTTTTGTCTTCTTTTTTTTAAATATTATTTCATTACATGATATTAATGTTCTATATTTGATGACTCCATAATTTCTTGAGTCATGTGGCGTCTATCATTCTTTAATGTATAACGACATGCGTGATAGCGTAATTAAAAGGTTTCCCATCTTATTAACCAAATGATGGAAGAATATGACATATCTCTTATACGTTTTCGCTGTAATAAAAACGTCTAAATTATAATTACATATGATAAGTGAAACTGTCAAATTATATTATTCAATAAATATATTTTATCTTTACACATTTGAAATTTAGAATATGCTGCGAGGGGAGAGAGATGGGGAAGTAGAGAGTGCGCAATTGTAAAAAAAGAGCAGATGCATTTTTTTCTTTGGGGGGCATTATAGTTTGATTGAACGATATCTGGTATCCAAAACTAGATGCAAATGTTTTCTCGACTTTTCTACGAAGAGCTCTTATTCGTGGAATATGTATATTTTTATCTACATCTAAAGATTGAGATAGCTTCGTGCTTCTATTTTCTAGTGGTGTGATACGAGATTCCAATTCTAGTGAGCTGGCTCGATTCGCCTGCTGTGCAGCTAGTGAAACTGTATACAGCGTTCTTTCTTTTTGAATAACTTTTAATAGTATTTCGAATTATATATTATATTGCAGCATTCAGATTTTTTAAACATTTAATTTATAACATCATATAATTAATTCTTAATGCTGCAATATTTTAAGTTATAATCGAATTATATTTTTTACTAGAATATATTGTTCTTTTATTTTCCAGTTTTAACAACTAGTCCTTTACTTTTTCTGTTTTAAGCAACGATATTACTTTTCATACTCGCATTTTTCTATTATAATTGTTACATAATTATGTATTGAATGTCTAGTAAAAGTATTTATCAAAATCCATAGCAAACAAATGTTGGCACCGTTGGTGTAGTGATAAATTACTAGACTCACGTTGCCGTGAGCGTGGTTCGATTACCTGACGCTGCAGTTACTGAAAATGTACGCAGCTGTTATTGTTTTAAATAACCTTCTTTTTTATTGTACTAGCAATGGGTGCCCGGCGTTACCCGGGTGTTTGGAGGTGTATGCAGAGAAAAAAAACAAAACAAAAAAAAACGGTAATTTTTTTAAACTTTGACTCCTATTATGCCTGCTTAATATTTATTGTTTTGGGCGCAAATCAAGTTATTAAGTTAGATCCATGCCCAAGAAACCTATATCTAAAATTTCAAGTGTTTAGACCCAAAATTGTCGGAGAAGTTTGGTAGAGTTCTCAAAGGTCAAATAATTGAACTTTGACCCCTTAACAGCGAAATTTCTGGCTGAAACCCGATCACATCGATTTTCCCAAATCTCAGTACTCTGTATATCAAATTTCGAGTCTATAGACTAAAAATTCACAGAATTATTGCGTAGGGAAATGTACACAGACACACAGACACGTTCATTTTTATAGATATATAGATAATGAATTATTTATAATATGCTTCCTCATCATGCATAGTACTATCGTTTTATTAATCTCTAGCGAACGAATCATAGCTATGTCGTGGTAGTGGTATCATGCAAAATTTGCATATTCGTGAGCCGTGTTTGATTCCCGGGCTGTGCAGCTAGAAAAACTGCACGCAGCGGTTATTATATTTTAAACAGTGCTTAAGTGTAAAATGAATTACATATCAACTATCTAGTAATCGTATATGGTAATACGTTTTATAAAAATCCATAGCGAAATAACGGTGCGACGTTGATGTAGAGGAAACATGTGGGATTCCCATAGTTATGAGTTAGGGTTCGATTCCTGGACAGTGCAGCTGTAGAAAATTCTTGCGGCGGTTTTGTTTGATAAATAAGGTTTGATTGTATTATATAATATTTATAATAGTAATCGTGTAGATACTGCAGTTGATATAAATATTTTGCGATAGAATAACGGCACTGTTGATGCAGTGGTATCATGTGAGATTACCGATATTGTAAGCCAGGTTCAACTGTGAAAATGTGTGCAGCGATTATTACTTGTTAAATAACTTTTGATCAAGGCCCGGAGGCCACTCGAGTATAAGTGTTAATGCGTGTACAGTAGTTAACGGTAAAATGTCGCAGTAATCGTTAGTAGTGGAGATTTTGTGAATTGGATTACTTAAGGAGGATGGCTCATCAAGGAATTGTTTTTATTGGACTTAAAAACGACCTTATTGTTGTCAGTTGGAAAGCAGCCAAACGGAACAGAGTCTACAGGCGTGCTGTTCTAAGAAAGATTGTATCATGAATAAAATAATATTTGTCCAGTAATCGAATATTATACGTTAGTTTATAAGAATTTCTGGCTTCAGAACAATAGCACCGTTGGTGTAGTGGAATCATGCAAGGTTCCCATTCTCGTGATCCGGGTTCGATTCCCGGACGGTGCAAATGTATGCAGCGTTTTTTTTTCTAACTTTTTGATTGTATTATGAATAATATATTTTTGTCTAGTAATCTTATACGGTACGACCGTATATATCACTCTCGAGCAAACGAATGACTGTACCGTTGGGTTGCAGTAGTATGTACCTTTCTCACTGTGGAAAGACGGGTTCTAATTCCTGTCGATGTAGCATTTGAAGATGTACACAGTAGTTGTTAATTTTAGATTTGATCGTGTTATGAATTATATATTATTTGTCTAGGAATCGTATATGGTACTACGGTTTGTATAAATCTCTAGCGAACGGACGTTTATAATGTTGATATAATCGGATCATACGACTGTATCATAATCGTGAAACGGGTCCGATTCCCTGACGGTTTAGCTAGTGAGAATGTATGCAGCCGTTATAGCAGTTTAAATATCTTGTTATGGCAATATAAATTACATATTATTTGTCTAGTAATCGTATATGTTATTACAGTTTATATAAATTTCTATCGCACGAATAATCTCACCGTAAGTATACTGGTGTCATGCGTTATTTTTATTCTTGTCGGTCGGGTTCGATTCCCGAGCAGTGAGTTAGAAAATATGTATGCAGTCGGTATACTTTTAAAATTACTTTTTATTGTATTATGAATTATGTATAATTAGTCTAATAATCGGATACTGTACTACGGTTTATATAAATCTCTAGCGGACGGATTGGTGTAGTGGTGTGATACGAGAGTTATTTTGTGAGGCGGGTTTTATTCCATGAGTTGTAAGTTAGCTAAGATGTGCGTAACGGCTATTACTTTTCGAACAACTTTTTATTGTATTATAGATTATACATTATGCGTCTATTAATTCTATATAGTACTAACGTTTATATAAATCTCTAGCGGACGCGTCCTGGCAACATTTGTTTCGTGGTAACGTTCGAAATTGCCTTTTTCGTGAGCCGGATTCGATTCCTGACGGCGAAGTTAGTTAAGCTGTATGCAATTCTAGTCACGGTTTAAATAACTTGTTATTGTGTTATGAATTTTATATTATTTGTCTAGTAATAAGTGCTATACGGTACTACGGTTTATATAAACCTGTCTCGCACGTATAATAGTCCCGTTGTGCAATGGAATAATGCGTTATCTTCATTCTTGCCGGTGAGGTGGGATTCACGAACTTTGCAGCTAGAAAATATGTATGCAAACGTTATACTCTTTATATTATATTTTATTGTATATATTTGTTGTCTCGTAATGTTATATAGTACTACAGGTTGGAAAGATCTCTAGCGAACGAATGAGGGCAACGTTAGTGAAGTTGTATCCCGCGAGATTCCCATTTCCGTGAGATAGTTCGATTGCCGTTTGGTGAAGCCTGTGAGAATGTATGCAGTGGTTATTACTTTGAAAATAAATGTTACGGTATTTTCTTTTGTCAAGTAAGCGTATATGGTCCTACGGTTTGTATAAATCTGTAGCGAATGATTACGGCACCGTTGGTGAAATTATATTATTCGAGATGTCTATTCTCTTCAACCGGTTTTCATTCCCAGCCGATGCAACTTGTGAGAATGTATGCAGTGATTATTACTTTGGAAATAACTGTTTATGAATGATATACTATTTGTCTATTTATCGTATATTGTACTACAAGTTTTATAAATGTCTACCAAATGAGTAAAGGTACCGTTTGTGTTTTGGTATCATGTGAAATAATTTTTATAGTGAGCCGGTTTTGAATCCAGGGCAGTGCAGCTAGTTCAATTGGATGCCACGGTTGTTACATTTTAAATAACTTTTACTGTATGTATATATAGATGCGATAGCGTGTGTGTTATTTTCTGTGGCACGCTTACATCAGGGTCGTTTAATTCTGATGTGCTTCCATTTCTTGTAACAAATAATTATTCCAAGAATTCCGCATGAGTTTTGGTTTCGGATTCAATTATAGCTGATGTCATTTTGATTTTTTTAATAAATAATTTTACTAAGAATTCTTCATAATTTTGGTTTCGGCTTCGATTTTAGCTAATGGCACTGTAATATGCTATTATTTTTTAAATAATTTATCAAGAATTTTGCATAAGTTTAGTTTCGGTTTCGATTTTAGCTGATGCGACCTTAGCAATCTATTTTTTATCAAGAATTCTACGTAAGTTTTGGTTTCAGTTCCGATTATAACTGAAGGAACTAAACGCATACCCCCTATATATATATATATATATATATATATATATATATATATATATATATATATTATATATATATATATATATAACCAAGGTAATGTTCACCCCAGCTCCAAACAGCCGCTACGAGGAACCGGTCATCTGTGTAAATGGAAAGAAACTGGGCACCGTTGAGGACTTTGTATATCTTGGCAGTACTATATCGAGCGACGGAACCCTCGATAAGGAAATCTTAGGAAGGAACAATAAGGCAAGTAAGGCCTTTGGTAATCTCGAAAAACGAGTGTGGGCAGACAGAGCCCTGACCTTCAAAACAAAGATAAAAGTATACGAGACTTGTGTACTACCTGTCCTCCTATATGCCTCGGAAACATGGACGACATATCACTGTCATATCAAGGCTCTGGAAAGATTCCACTAGACATGCCTACGCAGGATATTTAATGTCACCAAACAAGCTCTCTTGTCCGATGAAGAGGTGCTCAAGAAGGCGAGCACATTCAGCATAGAGGCTCGAGTCTTTCGAAACCAGACTCGATGGGCGGGTCACGTAGTGAGAATGGAGGATTATAGGATACCTAAGCAATTGTTCTATGGGGAGCTTGAATGTGGCAAACGACCCAATCACAAACCTCGGAAAAGATACAAAGATGTAGTTAAGGGAAACCTGCGGGCACTTGGCATAGAAATAACAAGGTGGGAAGAGATAGCTGAAGACCGGGAAAGTTGGAGGCGCTACGTCTACGCGGGATGTGAGAATTTTGAGGTTTTGAGAGTTGAGCACGCCACTATAAAGCGAGCCTTACGAAAGCGAGAGGATACAGAGGACTTTGATCTCTACCCCGCGTACTCGTGCGCGATATGCGGCAGGGTGTGCCTGTCAAAGCCAGGCCTCAAGAGTCATGGAACTACGCACGCGGGACATGAATTGGGAACACGGGAGGGAGGGGGCGGTCACCAACAAGGTTATCCTGCAGAATATGCGGCAAACTGTGCAGGCCGGGTGGGGCTATGTGGAATAATATGCGGACTCACTCACACGCCATCGTATCGTGAGGGTTGGCCGTCTTCTGTAAAGAAGTGGCAGTCACCATATATATGTATGTATATGTATATGTATATATATATATATATATATATATATATATATATTCATAAGTTTGTGATTCGATTTCAATTCAAGCTGATAAACCGAAGTGATATATCCCTATTAACCCCCCTAACCCTCGCTGCTCATGCAGGGGAGGAGATACCTGTCCTCTGGGGGGAGGCTGCACAATCAAATCTATCGTTTACCAGGCCAAAGTCATTCCTGAAAATAACCCAGATAAAGAAGAAATCTACATTGGAATGACCCAGGGTACCTTCAAGCAGAGGTTGTATGCACATAATTCACTTTCAAATATCCCCAAAAGAAATTTGACACATCTTTAGCCACCAAGATTTGGTCGCTTAAAGAATCTAATACTCCATATAAAATAAAATGGTCGATCATGGATATTAAAAAATCTTACGACCCAACCTCCAAGACCTGCTCACTTTGCACTACTGAAAAATTTAGGATCCTTTAGGCTATCAATAACCCATCGATAGCCTGTATGAATATTAAAAACGAAATCTTCAGACAATGTCCCCACAAAAGAAAATTCCTCCTCGCCAAATGGCCTAACAACAGCATAACTTAACCGATTCTCACCCCATTTACACAAAGACTCCTAATTCACACATAGACACCTAAACCTCAAACCATCTCTCTTCTAATCATACCTCAACATTCCTCGCCACCTTACCTCCTTACTATCACACACCTTATTTACACAAAGACACCCTATTCAGGCATAGACACCTAAACTCCACATTCACCTCTCATTCTAAACTCCAAACCAACTCTCTTCTACTCATATCTCAACCTTTCTCACCACCTAATATCCTTAACTTTACCATATAAAACCCCCCAATAATAAGGATAACCTTTATGGAGAAACTATTCCCCTCCCCCCCCACAACCTTCACATCTGATAGTTGTTAAGTCTTTTAATATTGATTAATTTCCTTTAATTATTTTAATTATCTTAAATTTCTCCATTCACTATTATTCTCTCATAATTAAAATATTAATATTTTTCTTTAAAATTAAAAATTCTTTTACAGTTCTTATTTTTTATTTATTTATTAAATTTACCTTATTTATCTTTATCCTTATTTTATTTAATTTAATTAATTTAAATGATTTAAAATTTTAAAATCATATTAATATATTCATGCCTTTCTCATTATTTATTACACTGGTCAACAAATTTTTATTTTTTTTCTTTGGCAGACCATCTAGGAGTGTTTTCTGGGGTTTTGAAGGTCGCTGATTACGAATATAACATTGGTTTTGCCAGATTGGCTCTAGTTTAGAAGATACTGATAGCCCCAAATACGCCTAAACTGCTAAAATTCTCCCTGAAATACTTCAATATAGAAGCAGTAAATAATAATTTTCTGATATTATTGAATCATTATAATGATTATGTATATATTGAAGTATTTCAGGGAGAATTTTTATATAATTATTTATATAGGGAGAATTTTTATATAATTATATACTGTAATTACTTAATAACATGTTCCATAAATATAGTTGCAGTATAAATTAAACAGTAATTAAGAATTTTCTTTTTAATTCCACAGTTGAAAATGAGTTCCAGAGAGAAAATGAGTTCTTCTAGAAGATGTTGCAGATATGAACAGAATGTCTTTTGTTACATCTGTGGACAGTATATGATGGCACAACAAAAGAGGAATATTACAGACTTTGTCAAGAGGGCGTACAAAGCGTACTTCGATATGATACTTGGTGACCAAGACAAGTCTTGGGCCCCACATATGGTGTGCAAAACCTGTGTAGAAAGTCTCCGCGGTTGGACCAACGGTAAGCTTAAGTTGAAGTTTGCTGTACCAATGGTGTGGAGAGAGCCCAACAGTCATTTTGATGACTGCTACTTCTGTCTCAATGACATGATGGGGTTTAACAAGCACAAGAAAGCAAATTGGCAGTATCCGAGCCTGGATTCTGCTATCCGTCCTGTTGCGCACTCTGAGGATCTACCTGTGCCTGTTTTCACCAGTTTGCCTGAAATCGATGAAACCGAAGAGATTCCAGCTGATCTTTCAATATCAAGTGATGATAGCTGTAGTGACTATGAAGAACCCTCAAATGGCCCTCAGCTTTTCAATCAATCTGAACTTAATGACCTAGTGCGAGACCTTTGTTTGTCGATGGAGCAGTCTGAAGTTCTTGCATCACGACTCCAAGAGAAAAAACATTCTTGATTCTGGCACAAAAGTAACATACTATAGGACAAGGGAAGGCAGCTTGCTTCGTTTCTTTTCTAAAGAAGACGACCTGGTCTTTTGTAATGACGTTTCTGCACTTCTTAACTGCATGGGGATCTCATCATATGACCCAGCAGATTGGCGTCTCTTCATAGATAGCTTGAAAGCAAGTCTAAAAATTGTACTTTTGCACAATAGCAATAAGTTTGCTCCTGTACCAATTAGCCATTCTACCAAGATGAAAGAAGAGTATCATGCTATCAAATTTGTTCTTGAAAAGCTGAATTACAACACTCATAAATGGCTGATTTGTGTGGACTTGAAAATGGTGAATTTTCTGCTTGGTCAGCAAAGTGGGTACACAAAGTATCCCTGCTTTCTTTGTTTGTGGGATAGCAGAGCAAGAATCCAGCACTGGAGAAGGGAGAACTGGCCAGAACGAGAAAGTCTCGAAGTCGGCACAGCCAACGTCATCAATGAGCCTTTGGTACCCAGGGATAGAATCATCTTCCCTCAATTGCACATAAAACTAGGGCTCATGAAGCAGTTTGTTAAGGCGTTGAACAAGGATGGGGATTGCTTCAAGTACATATGCAGGCAATTTCCAGGTCTTTCCATTGAAAAAGCTAAAGGTGGCATCTTCGATGGACCTCAGATTCGAACGCTCATGAGGGATTCTGACTTCACTAATCATATGAACACGGTTGAGTTAAATGCTTGGGTGTCCTTCACAGATGTAGTGACAAACTTTTTGGGAAATCACAAAGCTGACAATTACAAGCAATTGTTCCGTAAGATGCTTACTGCATACGGAAAACTAGGGTCAAATATGAGCATTAAAGTTCATTTCTTGTTTAGCCACCTCGACAGATTTCCTGGTAATCTTGGTGATTACAGTGAGGAGCAGGGAGAGAGATTCCATCAAGACATCAAAACAATGGAAGAGAGGTATCAAGGCAAATGGGATGAGCACATGATGGCAGACTACTGCTGGAACCTTTTAAGAGACTGCCCAAAAGTTGCTCACAAGCGAAAATCGTATAAACGTCAATTTTAGTTTTGTGAATAAAATATTGTTTTGTGTGTTCATTGTAACTAAGAATCTAGTGTATAATGCTTTGCATTAATTTATGATATATAACTGATTATGTAAATGTTTTTTTTCACTTGGAGAATTAAAATTCAGCAAATTTTCAGCAAATTTTTTGTATATCCTCGAAATCTATGAAAAGTGTTCAGTTATAGGATAAATGAAATGATGTTATATCTAACTTAACTTGTTAGATTGAGATTTTACACTGTCTTTGTGGTTTAAGATTATCATAAAAATCAATATCTGACATTTATGCACTATTTAGCCGTTTTTTGTACGTTTAGCTATGGTCGCGAATGGGTGATTTCAGACTAACGACCCCCCTGTGATATCTCAAAAACTAGAGCCAATTTGAAAAAACTAATGTCAGATTCGGATTCAGCGCCCTTGAAAACCCCAGAAACCAGTCTTACTTTGCCTGCCAAAAATATTGTGTTGACCAGTGTTATCGTTAACTGTCCTACTTTTATTTATTGATATGGCTTTAACAGGACTTTTATATGTTTTTTAGAGAGTTTTCCATAGCATCCCCTTTCCCGCTATGCATGCACACACACACACACACACACACACACACACACACACGCACACACTCACGTACGCACGCACACACACACACACACACACTTTCTTCCTTAGTTTCTTCTATAATCATAATCTGTTGGCGTCGGTTTTAAAACGATATTTTTTAAATGTGAAATTCTGAGTCTTAAACGTTCGTCTAGCGTTTCTTCTATGTTCGTTCATTTTGCATTAGTTCCAGACTTTTCTTTGTCGCCGAAGAGATTATACCGATTTTCCACAGTATATTATTACTGTTTTCGGTGTATCGAAACCAATGGTACGACCTTGAAATATGTATATATAGTGTTATAATAAATATTGTATATATATATATATATATATATATATATATATATATATATATATATATATATATTCATATTACTGTCTGTTTATTTGTGTGATCATCATTTGATTAATATATACAAGACGTGTCTGTCTGTAATCTTTGATTTATTTCTATATATAGTATGATACTTACAAAATATACAATTAAGAGATCACCTTGTTTGCATATGACATTAAGAAAAGTCGATTTTACTAAATAGCGGTAAATGTTTTTAGCAAGAGAATTATTAAAAGTATTCTATTTAAAATTGTTATTTAATAAATTTTAATTAACAATTATAATGTATAATGTATTTAATTTAATTTATTTTGGAATTAATATTTCCAACAACGATCTTAAAAAAAAACAAAACTTTTTAGGTTTATTTGCCCCTAGATGCTATTTTCTAGCTGAAAAATAATTCCGTGTTGATAGAAAAATGTTTTGCCTTTATTGTTTTTTTAAAAAAAATATTCAAACAAAAATCACTTAGGAAAAAACTGAAAATATTTCACTTGTTTGTTTTATTTTATTCCTTAAATTGCTATAAAGAAATCGGCAATGTCTTACCATGTAACCAAGCATAGTTTAATACCTAAAATAATAAAGATCTACTGTGCCAGTCTAAATTCAACAATTTACACTTTTTTTTCACGTTCATCTCATCGATTACAAACTTAATTTTCTAATTAAAAAAAGGTAACTTTATACGAGTCAGCGTTGTTTACCCCTAAAAATTGAAGATTTACTTTTTTTCAGCCTAGTACATTTAAAAATCCTTTATACATGTTATGAGAGAGGAAATTTTGAAAAAAAATAACATGTTAGAAATGGGAATTACTTTTCTAGATAAATTTAACGTAAAATGAGAACCCACCTTTTGGCCACCAAGTGTTCAATGAGATATATCACCTCTAGCATTTTTTCAAGTTTGATATTGAGGGGGAGGGCAAAATATAAAAAATACAATTTGTTTTTTTTCTGGTGGGGGCGCGGAATTACATTGGAAAAATAAAATAACGATGAATTTAATTATTTTTTATGAAACCATTCTCTACTTTCACCTAACAATTTAATAAACACAACAAACCCCAAAATATAACAAATTCACTTTTTTGTGGGGAGAGGATTACATTAGAAACACAAAACGAAAACTAAAAAGCAAATCAATCCCCGATTAAAAAAAAAGAAATCTAAAATTTCCTTTATTTACAAAAGAAGCCAGTAAAAAAAGTGCCCTGACAAAAAATAAAGGTAAATATGTAGTTAAGCGACGTACATTATTTGACAGAAAAAATTAATATAACGAATACGGATTACAGGGAATTAAGAACACCGAAACTGCATATCTACAAGTTCTACCCCCCACTCATGCATCCCCCCATTTTTTCATCATCCCCCCCCAATAAAAAGTGATAATTAAGGGCCGAGAAGGGTCAATAAGGACTTAAAGACCGAGGAGCGAGAGCTAACCAGACCTCGGGTGGACAAGTGCAAAGAGAACTGTGACCTTGAGGAGGCTAAGTGCCACTCAAATTCCAGTATAAACAAATGTCAACTACCAGCGAGAAATCAATGGTAATCGGCTGTTGCGATGATGCAAATTCATTTGAAAATGCTATCGAAGGAGGTGGAGAGAGCTGCACGTCTGGGGAGACTTGCTGTCACTCAGCTTCTAGAGAACACCACATGTTTCCAATCAGATCGTTGGTTGACTTGTGTGAAAGCTCCATGTGAGCCAATAATAATAATTCTGATTTCGTTTATCAGCGTCTCTCTGGAAATAGATGAGATTCATTTCCAGATTATTTCCTTAATCCCGGCTTCAAACCAGGAGCTTCAAAGATCAAGGGTTTTCCGAAGGATGTTGGTGGTACCTATAATTGCAGAGGTGTGAAGGCTGCCTAAAATCTTCAATTGTCCTTCCAGACGACTTGATACTACTCCTAGTGTACCAACCACGACCAGGATTATTTGTGTTTTAATCCCGTGTATACGACTCATCTCCAAAGCCAATGGAGCATAATTGCTCCACTTCTCATTTTCCGTCTTTCTCACATTCCTGTCCCAGGGTACTGAAAAGTCTACAATCTACCAGTTTTTTGAGACCAAATCAGGACGATTATGTTCCAATTACTTGGCCGTTATGACACTTTTGTTCCACCATACCTCTACCTTGCCATCCTCATTTGTTCTCACTCTCAGGCACCTCCTGAAACTATTTTCCAGCACACTTCACCCCAACCCTCTTACACACCTCCCAATATATCAGGAGTCCCATGCGATCGTGTCTTTTGCAGTACTCTCTCTCGGTCAGTCCACTACACCCTGCTGCAAGGTACGCAATTGACTCTGATGTCTTACCACAAATCCGGTATTCTGCAGCAACTTCCTCTCTTAGAACCACTTTTTTGAACGATCGTGGTCCTAATGCCTGCTCTTGTGCTGCACAAACAAAACCTTCAGTACTCTTAGCTAGATATCCAGCTCTAAGCAATTGTCAGGATCTTTCATCAGCCACTTCTGCTATATTCTGGAAGAACCTTCCATGCATTTCTTCCTAGTCAGTTCCTCTGCCCTTTCTGTATCCATACGTTTCATATAATCAGGCTTGGTCTCACATACATCCACTTCATTGGCCACAACCTTAAGCATCCAGTCCTCACTTCTAACCACATACTCCTTCAACGAAATCGCCTCGGTTCTAACACAATCTTTCACACTTTAAAATAATAATAGAAATAATATGTTATATATTTTTTCGGTGTTCATATACTTTTCGGTGTTCATCCTTAAGTTAAAATGAAATAGATAGGATTAATGATTAACAATAGATATATTTATACATACACATGGTGGGAATATTTTTACTTTACCAAATATTCTTTGTCAGTCTTGCCATTTTTCACTAGTTCAGCTTTTATTAGGCAATGGTTGAGCTTAATTTTATCTCATCCTCCTATTTTCCGTCTTAAAAAAGTTAAACAATTCACGTAAATAGAAACATGATTTTTTCTAAGGTTAGAACACTTATATTATGTTCTCTATAGAAGTGCACAAGTAATAACTCATTTAATTTTATTATAAAATCACTGTCTGTATAAGATTATAGTTTGTTTGAATAGACCTATATTGTAATAATTGAAACAAAATGCAGTATACTCTTTAATTACATATGTTGTGTTATATTCAGCTGCATTTGTAATGTTGGCCAGAAGTAATTTCTGATATTTGTATCCTCGCATATTTGCGAACAATAGTAACAATTATATGCCAATTTGAGTATTCTGGTATTCATCAATTAATTTTTTTAGTTATTTTTTCATAATATTTAATTGACACACAATCGATTTCAGAACTTGATGTGTTTATTAATCTTAATCAAAGGTAATTCATGGCTTTATAACCATATAATTAGCAATTAATTTATTTACCATATACAAAGAGAACACCTTCAAATGTTTGTATTTAAAGCTAATAAAAATCATTGAAAAAGGTGAACTGAGGCAAAAGTAGAAACGAGGCGCATTGAAAACGAGGCTAAATTATGATCGGGGAAAAGATAGTAGTTTTTGATATTTGGTAAACAAGAAAGTCTACAATGAAAGCAACAAAGGCAAAAAAACGAAGCGATATATATATATATATATATATATATATATATATATATATATATATATATATATAATGTCTTTGATCAGTTCACGTTGTTTCTGGATTATAAATGGCGTCTCTTTATGGAAAGGGGGGCGATTGAATGCTATCATTAAAAATTAGATTTTTGATAACTATAAATTGTCTTGAACGATTCATTGTCACGAGCTTTTCTAATAAAAGCGTGAGGAAAAAGAACGACAAATGTATTGAAACGGCAAAGAAAGTCGAGAATGGAAGTGAACACGATCATACACGCAACTAATAATTATAGAAAAATACTGCATGTTGTTTCGTCACAACAATACGTGACAAAAAGAATGAACCAGCGCATTCTTTTGGGAATAATAACACGGACGTTTCAATGATGCTAATATTAATACGCAATAATTTCATGGTAAAAGTTTTCATATATTTACTTATATATATATATATATATATATATATATATATATATATATATATATATATAAGAAATTTATTACTGTGAGTCCAGAATGAGTTTACATATTGTTTCTAACTCCCCTTCATCTACGATTTTTCCATTCTTAGTCCATCTATGAATTCTGACTATGCTAGTTGGATATTTCCTCTCTTTGAGGATCTTCTTCTAGTTGAAACAATATATTAACTCATTCTGGACTCACAGTAATAAATTTCTTTTATACTGCTCTGGCTACACATTGAGCACTCTAGTCCGGTTTTTTTCACCACTGGTAAATATATATATATATATATATATATGCATACATATATATGTAGTATATATATATATGTAGTATATATATATATGCAGTGTTTATATATATATATGTAGTATATATATGTAGCATATATATATGTAGTGTTTATATATATATATATATATATATATATATATATATATATATATACTTTCTAATTACCACAAAAAGTCCATCAACCATCATGTTTTTATTTCTTCTATTCGTGTAGATTATTAATATTTTTATCTAAGCTATTTAGCAAATTCCTTTTTTTTTACTTAAACGCTTACTGACAAATTAAGTTCCTACCGATATGAAAATAAAGAATACCTAATGATATAAAAATAGATATCATTATTGACGATTGTCTCTTGTGGTAAGTAGAATGCAAAATCATCATTATGTTAATTATTGAAAACATTTTTGGCCATTTTATAAAGAATAGATATTTGAAAAAATTACAGAGTCGAACGATAAAAATCTCGCTCTAGAAAATGCGTCATGATTCCATTTCCTTTTGATGAAAACTAATTTTCTTTTTTTTTCTTGAAGACTATGTACTAGTTGGCTAGTTGTGTAAAAATTTCAAGAGTGATGGGAGCCTTCTATCATGGCCCACAATGTGACACAATGTTCAATGTGCAAGATCAGAGATGCACGCTGTACAATTCTTGCTCTTTACCGATCTAAGCTATGGCAACACGATCATTGCTAGCACCCTCAAAATACAATCCGGGCGCTTCAACGCTAAGGGTTATGGTCTTTGGTGCACTTTCAAATGAGGACCCCCTTATATCACCCCACATCTTTCAAGTCGGCCTGAAAGTATGCCTGGATGTGCCGAAGAGTATGGTAATCCCATGGTGCGATCAGGTGGCCGCTGGCAAACCCTGAGTGTGGGAGCAGGACTCGGCGCCAGCCCACATGACCAAAGAGACCCATCATTGGCTTCAGAAGGAGTACTGCAACTTTGTACATTTTTTCTCAGTGACCCCCATACCCCGGACCTGAACCCGCTGGTTTACTTCGTTTGGTCATACATCACCAACATAACATCTCACAACAGCAAACTAAGCCTGACCGCCGAGTATTCGTCGAGCTTCCGTTAGCAGGGGTGGAAAAGCCATGTTCCCAGTTACGGACACATATCAAGGCGGCAGCTTGGACCGAAGGCGCCTACATTGAATACTACAGCTCTATTACATAATCAAGTTACTAAAATTGATTTTTTTCAATGAACTTTTAAAAATAAATCTGCACTGCTGTTTTCTTTACGAAGAGAAAATGCACGTTTCACTTAGATTTATATTCTCTCCCCTCTCTCTCTCACTTTATATATATATATATATATATGTGTGTGTGTGTGTGTGTGTGTGCGTGTATATATATATATATATATATATATATATATATATATATATATATATATATATATACTATTATATATTCCTTTTCCTTTGTCAAATAATTATACTATAAATATACTAGTTAGGAGTGCTTTTTGAATTATACAAAAAGTGTGTATAAGCTTATATGCTGCTGTGTGTGCATGTTTGACTGACAATGGTAGACTAAAGGTGCCTATTGATATATATATATATATATATATATATATATATATATAATTTTCATGGACATGTTTTTCTCGGTTATGACCTATCGCTATCTATGATCTTGGTTATATTCGAAGAGATAGATGCTCTATGACGTAACCAATAACCCGGAAACACGTGCCATTGAATCAATATTTTTTTTGCAATAATGATAATTAAATATTCAATATTTAAAAGATAACTAATAAATAATATATATATATATATATATATATATATATATATATTTATATATCCGAGGAACCCCTGACTATCTCATCTTAAAAGACTGACTCTCGAGTTTATTGTACAGTGTATAATATTATTATTAATAGTAGCAATTCTGTGATCCCTTTTTTTTTATGATCTTCATGTCTTTTCTTCTTGGGCATAAGGGTGATCTTTTTGCTCCCCTTTTTGCTGACAATTATTTTATCGAGGATACTGGTGCTGTCCTTCCGGATGTCCTTCGAAAAATGTAAACCTCTATTATTATCACTCCAGAGATGGTTGCGAGCATTCTCGCTGGACTCGACCAATCTATTGCTTCCAGCCCTGATTTGATTCCTATTATTGTTATCAAATGTGATGCACCTGAATTTTCTTCTATCCATTCGAAATTATTCAATCACTGTTACTGTCGGTTCCAAGGACTGGGCAAGCTGATACGTATCTTGGTTATATACGAGTAATGTTAACGTCCTTAAACCGTTAATTACAGAATACATAATATACTTTAAAAGAAGAATACATAAAACACTTTTAAATAGATTAAATCGTAACCATATTTGTGTTGTTTTTGTATTAAAACGATTCGAACATGCAACGAGAAACATTTCAAAAAATCGGTAAAATTCCGATATAAAGATAGAAAAAAACATTAAGATTTTTTTTTCATTTATACATATCAAAAGCGAGAAAAAAGCTTAGCACACCTTTACTCTACGCATTTCTAGTTGGCGCAGTTACCCGCGGATTTTGCGCAATTACCCCATAGCATGATATATGTTTCCCTCCATTATTATGTCACAAACTCAACATCCGTTTATTTCATACATTTCTTTATATAGTATCGCTTGAATTGAAATTAAAATATAAAAGAAAAGCAGTATGGTTCAATAGTGCTCCACACAGACACATTCGTTATAGACACGCCCCTATCTTTCGCGTTTTCCGCGAATTAGGTGAATTGCGTCCGTTAAATGTGTTTTGGTAGGTATAATGTTTATCTACTTGTCGGTAAACCCTATATTCCAGATGTCACAATGAGGTTAACTTTCGACCGGCCTATCTTGTTCGTTTTGTCTGGTACAGTATTAATTTATTAATTTACATTCCGCTGTTAACATTAGAACACTGGTTGATATGCTTAGAGTGTGTATAGCTATATTATTACATTTTGAGCTGTTTAAAGGAACTTTGTTTTGGTAATATGCATATTCAAATAGATTATAAATTAAAAGTACACACACACACACACATATATATATATATATATATGTGTGTGTGTATGTGTATATACATATATATATATTTATATATAAATGGCAATATACAGACACACATATATGTATATACATTTCAGAAATCTATTCGCAATCAAAATTGAAGTCATTTCTTTTATATAAACACGCATTAGTAATGAGATTTACATATTTATGGAAAAAAAATCCATTAAACTTTTTATTTTGAACGATACTTTCATTTCATAACATTAATTTTTTTTCAAAGACATTTTTCAAATTTATGATTCTAATGCCGACTAAGATGTTGGCTCGCGGCCATTTCTTACATATCATTTGGAGCGAAAATTTGTTTACGCGACTTCTGCAAAGAAAAGAAGTCAACAAATAAAAAATGTAAAGCAGTATTAACTATTCGTTTCTCACTTGTCCTATGAGTTTCATATTGGATTTGCATGAGAAATAAATGTATATAATTACTTAATATTTTTATATACATACATATATGTATATATATATATATACATATATGTATGTCTATATGCATATGTGTTTGCATATATATATGTACATATATACATATATAATATATATATATATATATATATATATATATATATATATACATTGTTTTTATTATTTATATTTCGGGGACGTTTACTTAAATAATTACAAGTTGTTCTAATAGACAGGACAATAAATTATACTGCCAATCTCGTCAGACGATCTAAGCCAAAGAGTTTAGATCGTTTGACGAAATCGGCATGATAATTATTTGTTCTGTCTATTGAAATAACGTGTAATGATTTAAGTAAAAAATCCTCGAGGCTGAAATAAGAAAACACATTTAGCGGTATTTTTTCGTATTAGTCACTGTTTTCCTGTTTTTGCTAAACATACCCCCTAATATATATATATATATATATATATATATATATATATATATATATATATATATATATGGGAGGTATGCGGTATGGAATTGAATTATAACACCAATATTAGAATACTAGAATATAATTGTCAATATTGTTACATTAGTAGAATATTCATTTATTTAAATGGTGTTAACTTTAGACTATGGTCGAGACCGCCTCGACGCTTTCCGTTTCATTTGTTACTTTATCACTTTTTAGACAATGCTACCTGTTCTTTCCCGACATCACTTAACTCACCCGTGATACTAAGTTTATAATGCTGTTTGGTAAAAATAAATCAAGTTCCAGTTTTACATTTTTTGTTATAACTTGACATCATTCGTCATCTTTTACGCCTTTTTCCTCTATCGTTCGACCTTTTTGTCCTTGTCATCTTCCTTTCATTTAATTTTGCGAACGATCATGGTTTACAGATATAAATGATCATAATGCACTTTATGTAATACTTTCAAAATTCACATTAACTGAATTAATCTCTATCGACGTAGGGTCTCCAATATATACACGGCGAAGAGAGGATATTCCCCCCTTTCTCTCTCTCTCTCTCTCTCTCTATATATATATATATATATATATATATATATATATAAAACACTGACCTGATAACCTGTGGGTGGAACTCGACTATGAACTATATGTGACTTGCGATGAATTCGAAACTAGCCTCAAAGTTAGGTGTGATATAGCGAAAGATTTCTGACTATCCATTCGTCTATCAATTTCTATGTGTGTGTCTCTCTCTCCCTTCATAACATACAAACACGCAGACACGCACACACGTACACACACGCACATACACACACACGCACATACACCCCCACACACGTATATATATATATATATATATATATATATATATATATATGTATATATATATATATCACAGAACGCACCTTAACATGGAATGCTTAATTACCTCTGTATTTTACATTTCCAGGATTAAAAAAATCTTTTAAGATATTTTAAATCACAATTTTCGCATTTTTTCTCTAACAGGTTTCTTACTATATAGTATTCAGTTCAGCAAAATATTCTGACAGGATATTTTTGGATTATACATTCATTACTGATTCATAACTTTTTTGCTTCTACAATCTTACTTCATGAATACGGCTTGTAAAGTTTAAGTATCCACACTCTTTATTAAATTCCAGACGGGATTTTCCGTTGGATTATCCTTTCGACACAGGAACATATTCTTAATTTTCGATCTCTTCCAGATTTATTTTTCACTAATCTGATAAGAAAACTATAAATTTCTATAGACCTTAAGTAGTGAGTAATCACTTCTTTGACCATTTGATAATTCAACAAATAATATAAACTTTTTGTCGGTCATTAACTAACTTTTTAATGTATAAACGCACCCCCACATACATATACATTCATTTAATTGAGGGCTCCAACTCATACATAATGTATACGAACTTGCCAAACGATATAAGTATACCAATCGCCACCACTCGAGAGCCACTTGTACTACGTCATATTTACATTATATACCATAACTTATTTTCTCTATTTTTTCTGTCTTGTAGTAAATACCTTTGCGAAACTATATCTGTGTCCAGCTTTTTCATAATGACCTTTCCAGGCCACTACCAATCTCGCGAAAAGAAACTCTGGTTTATAAACGGATAGATACTATACAGTATTAGCACCACAAACAAATCCATTTTCAAACAAAAACGAAAAGGATTAATGTACACCAGTGTAACTCTCTGTCCGCGAAATTACATACTCAACTAACAAGATAATATTAGAACTGGTACTACGAATATACCTGACATAAATCCTTCCACAAATAGTGTTAAAATTTGTTTTTATTATACACCAGATAAAAAGTTCTCAAACATGTACTTGAAAAATATTTCGATTAAAACTAACAAAAGCTTCTTTAAGTAAATAGTTTTCCTCATCCTTAGAGTCATAAACTTCCTTCAACCTGCAACATCAAACTGTGATTCGTAAAATTCTATCGGATAATACAAAATAAAGGTTACAAATTTTATTGTCTCGAGTAAGTAAACTTTATTCTTGTAAAAAGGTAACCGATAGATGAAAGAATTCAACGTTTGTATCTATTTATCTATAAAAGTGAAATTGTCTGTGTGTGTGCGTACATTTCCTCATATAACTACTCTGTCAATTTTCAGTGTACAGACTCAAGATTTGACATAAGGGGTATTTGGATGTGGGAAAATCTTTTTAATTTGTTTTCGGACAGAAATTTGGCTGTAAAGGAGGAAAAGTTCAACGATTTGACCTTTGAAAACTCTACCAAATTCCTTCGCCATTTTTTGAAATTAAAGATATAGGTTACTAGAGCATTGATCCAAATTTTAAATTTGATTTGAGCCCAAAAGCAAAATCTTAAGGGGTCTTAATTTGTGTCAAAGTTTTAAAAAATTGACATCTGCGGTCTCTACCAAATTACTCAACCAATGTTTGGTCTTAACATTTGAAATTTACATCAAGTGCATTTAGGCATAGCACAAGCTTTTTAATCGTTTTTTTGCCCGACAATTTGGTTGGCAAGATGTAAAAAGTCAAATGATTTGACCTTTGCTGGCTTTAGCAAACTATTCAGCCAATTTTGGGCCTTAACATTTGAAAGTTTACATAAACGGTATTCAGACATGCAGCATGATTTTAATCAGTTTTTCTGGTGAACATTTCAAAATGCCAACGTTCAAAGAGTTGATCTTTGCAGACTCTACCAAACTTCTCAGCCAATTTTGTGTCTAATCACTTGACATTTTAGGTGTAGTTTATCTGGACATGAGTCAAAAATTTATATATATATACATATATATATATATATATATATATATATATATGCACATAAGGTTAAGGAGAGAACATAGGACCAGAGCAAAGCTGGGCTGATCCGCTAGTTGCTAAGATGATGAAATCATCAACAGTAAACAATAAACTTTGTTTAACAACGACAAGAGCTACAAAAGCAAAAGGTGTAAAACTGAACAAACTTTGATGCAATAATAAGTAAAATGAATCACGTTAACAAGAGCAAAAGAAAATGGGAGAGCATTACAGAAACAAAACAGAAATTACTACTGAAATTCCTGAATAATAACTTGCCTGCTGAGAACAAGAATACGTTTTCGCAAAATGATTCTCTGAAACACCATGAAGACCTTTACCTACTTTGGCAATGAAGATAAAAAGTTCGCTGATGTATTTAAAAGGTATGAGAACTTTCCAGCGTCGATCAGTTTTACGAAAGTTAGGAACTGTTAAATAAACTGAATTTGTGGATTGCATGCTACCTAAAAGAATCCTGATGCAGAGTTTGCTAAAGCCTGAAGTTCCTGTCGGAATTCTTTCAGCCACAATATTTTACTGTTCTAAAAGAGGTGTAAATGATTTAATTTGGCGAATAGGAACGAGGAAGAGTATTTGAAGTTCGCACCAGTCATAATAAGCACCATAATGAATGTGGACTAGCGGAATCGTCGGCATTTTAGATTAGGTGTACGTGTTTGCCAATGCTGTAAAAAACAGATTAATCGTACTAAAAAACCTCGAAAGCAAACCAACTCGTTCTCTACAGAAACATTCAATGGATTGCCCAAGGATCGAAAACAGTAAGAACTATTCAGAACATAGAGTAATCAAACGTAATATTTGTTACAAAAGTACAGTATAAATCTAAATATTATTCCTATGAATCGACAATGTATTCTTGGTTCGGAACACACTCTAAAAGATTGGAAAACATTTCTTGCTGGATATCTGCTAAGAATAATTTCTTAGGTATATCCGGTAGATTGGAGGCGGAAGGCTGTGCAAATAGACAAATCACTCTCCAACACGACAAAACATAACCTCGGGGCGCTTTTGAATTGCTCTCTCTCTCACTCTCACTCTCTCCCCCTCTCTCTCTCTCTCTTCCTCTCTCTTGCTCTCTCTCTTCAATAGCTATGACACCCCTCTTCGATATTGAGGGTTAACTGATGAGACTTTTAAACTATAAGATCAAAAGCTTAAAGAAGTCAATTTTGTCGGGGCCCACAGTAGTATCCTACTTCTGGGACGCCCAATACTTTAATTAAAACAGTAACAAATTTTACAAAAAAAAATCTATACAAAACATTTTTATACAAAAACAAAAACCAACCCTTTGTTGTTACAGATTAAGTTGTGGGGAAAATGGTTTACTGTACAAACGCCCGCGTGCCTGTCTGTTCTGTGAGTCGCCCGCGTCAAGAAAGAAAGAAAGAGTCCATCATGGCGGCCGTGACATTTTGTAGTGAACGAAGTCTCGCGAGATGACGTGCGCGTGCCTTATAAAAACAGTTCACTTGTCGATGGAAGAGGATGCAGAAATCATTTGACGTTTGAGTAGCGGCAAAATCAGTTGGGATAATTTGTGTGAGCAGTAATTTTTGCCTGTTGATCGACCACAAGCTATTTCGGCTCATTATTTTGCAATGGACAAGTATACTTTATAAGTTTTCAGAACTAAAACAAAACGAATAAAATTGTTATCAATGAGAAATAGGCACCTAAATGTCTGTAAATTTTTTATCAATATAATTTAAAAGTGCAACAATAGACATCCTGTCAATTTGAGTGAGAGATCAAACAAAGCAACTCCTGACACAAAACAATAACGTTATAATTTCACAACAATTTCTAAATGAATGTTGTAATATATTTTCAATGAACTTACGAAAAAATTGTACAAATTCTACTTTTAACTTCTTCTTTTGTTCATTTTTTCCAAACCTGCTCGACATATATATTTTACTCTTCTTTCTTTTTGTTTAATCGAGACATTCCACAATTTCATTGTTTAATATTGTTTTCATATATATTTTATAACGTGTCGCCTTTTTCTTAATACTTACTTTACATTTATTTTCTTGTGCCTGTCTGGGTTTTATTTATATTTTCAGTTTTTCTTTCTGCTTCAATATTATTTTCAACTCATTAAGCAATAATTTGAACTCACATTCCTGTTGCTTGTTTTTATTTTCCTTTTATTTATGAACGTTGTGTGTATGTGGTAATCCAGACCTTTACGCTTTCTTGGATCAATCCTGTGGTCATCGCGTACCAAATCAGTACATTTTATGTTACTGGGTATGTATATATATATATATATGTGTGTGTGTGTGTGTGTGTATATATGTGTGTGCATGTAAAGTGTATAGTTATATAATGAAGTTTCTTCATGTCATCTAGTACTTATGAATGCTTACATTACACACACACACGGACATATATATATATATATATATATATATATATATATATATATATATATATATATATATATATACAGTTCAACGGGATATATAACTTTGTTGCAACAGACATTTTCTAAACAAGAAAGGGACGGAAGATATTGTGGAGAAGTTATATATTTCTCAGCGGTAAACATTACCTTCATACCTCTGAGGTCTTGGTTGATAAATCTGGCAAAAGCTGAAATGAACGTTCTTTAAAAAGAAATTACCAGCTTTTATTCCACAGTTTGTTGAAAGTGCGCATGCTTGTGTTAAACTCTTCTTTATTTGCGTACAGATTCATTACAGGCCCTGCATAAAGCACTCCAGCTCATTTCATCGGTTTAGCCTTCTATCTAACTTAGGCTCCGCTTGTATATATATATACATATATATATATATATATATATATATATATATATATATATATATATATATATATATGCGTGTGTGTGTGTGTGTGTGTGTATTAAGTTGATTTCACTTCACTCGACAACATAATAAATATACAGTAGCGTCCAAAAGTTAAGGAACGATCGATCATTTTTTAATGGCTTGTAACTTTATCTATGAAAAAGAAAAAAAAATTTGGTGAATTTTCCAATGTTTAATAATGTTAGTTAAAGAAACAATTTTTTAAAAAAATTTTGATTTTAATACATATTAGGATTTTTTTTTTTTACATATAAATAAATTTAATTAAACTACAGGCGTCCAAAAGTTGTGGAACGCAGAAAATTAAGACAAATGTTAACAATTTTATTAACAACAACAAAATGTCGACTCCGAATATTCGAAAAAGGCTATCTGTACAAGAAAAAACAGCTTATTTGTGACCATTATGATGAAAAAAAGTCCATAGGGAGATTGCTAAAATATCGAAAAGGTCTAAAAGCGTTGTTTTTCGGATTATTGAAAATAGAAAAAAATGTTTACCATTGACTGAAAAGAAAAAATCGGGCCGACCCCGAATAACAACTAAAAGAGAGGATAGAAAAATCACTCGATCATCTCGTTCTGATCGGTTTAAAACTGCGGCTTCGATATCCCGGGATTTTACATCCGAAACTGGACACAATATTTCCCGACAAAGGATCTCACAAAGATTAAACGAAGTTGGATTATTTTCAAGAAGTCCATGCTCAAAGCCTTTAATTTCTATTAAAAATAAAAAAAACCCGGATTGTTATTCGCCGAAAAACATTTGTTTTGGGAAGAAAAAAAATGGGAAAAGGTTCATATTACTGATGCATCTAAATTTAATCTTTTCGGAAAGACCACATGTCAGAAGAAAAAATGGAGAAAGAATGTCCCCTAAGTGCGTTAAAAGTACAATCAAATTTGGAGGCGGCAGTATAATGGAATGGGGCATGATATCTTCAAAAGGAACTGACCCCTTGTGAGAAGTCATGGAAAAGTTAATGCCCGAATATACAAAGAATTGATTAGAGAACATGTGGTAGCTAATCTTTCTAATTTTGATATCTTTATGCAAGGCAACGCACCGTACCATAAAGCAAAAATAGTTTTAGAAGAGCTAAATAGATCCAATATTTGCGTTATGGATTGGCCAGCTCAGAGCCCAGACCTGAATCCAATTGAAAATGTTTGGAAAATTATTGGTGATAAGATGACAGAACGCCCCCCCCCAAATCTTGATGATTTATGGGAATGTATAAAAACATCCTGGAATAATATTTCACCTATACCATGTGAACGATTGGTTCTGTCTCGCGGCAAAAGATGCCATAGAGTGATTGAAAACAAGGGCTTTTCACTAAATACTGAAAGGATTCTTTATTTTTTCATAATGAATTTTCCTCGTTTCTTAATTTTGGACGCCTGTAATTTAATTAAATTTATTTATATGTAAAAAAAAAAAAAACTAATATGTATTAAAATAAAAAACAAATTAACAAAAATTGTTTTCTTTAACTACCGTTATTAAACATTGGAAAATTCACCAAAAAATTGTTTTTTTTTTCTTTTTCATAGATAAAGTTAGAAGCCATTAAAAAACAAAGTGATCGATCGTTCTTTAACTTTTGGATGCTACTGTATGCCTATACATACATATATATATATATATATATATATATATATATATATATATATATATATATATATATACGTATTACGTTGTTTTCACTTCACTCGAAAACCGTCCTTGATTGTTTCTAAATATTTTACTAAAATTTCTTCTCACAGAAAACATTCTCTCTACACATATTTTCTACATAATAGTTACAAAACATTAATACTGTGCATTACCTAACACACACACACGCACACACACACATCTATATATATAAAAATGTAAATGTTGGTTCGTTCGGAGTAAATTGTCTAAAAAACAACTAGACGGATGGCTTCCACGTTTTGGTATAATATGTTTACTATATCCATGTGTGTTTTTATAGATTCCTTTTTAATTATAACATTATACTTAATTTTTCTATGATAAATAGGTGGATTTCTTTGTACCGAGAGTCCATTTTTTTATTAAGGGACAATTATTTATTACCGCTTCCTGTCACGTGACCAGTGTTACAATTTAGCGGTTTTCCTGCTAGATCTGAAGATTTCGTTTACAATCTAGCGGGAAATTCTAGAAAATCTGGAGGTATTTGGCACCCAGACACCCGCATTAGATTGCTTGAAAATACTTTAAAACATAAAATAAACTCATTCATGTAAGTAAAAAAAAGTAGCATTTATTGCCTTTGGTAACAATTATTTATTGATTATTTGTTTTGTTTTTCACCTTTTTTTCGACTAACCATTCTTAAATCTCACTATAAAATCGATTTTTCCAAGTACATTTTAGGTGGGGGGCATTCACATCTCCCCGAAGGGGTTTATATTACTGTACACATAGATTCGAAAAAGTTGTCAAAAAACAAATATATAACAAATAAATGTTATCAAAGGCAAGATAAGTTACTTTTCTGCCAAACTGGCTAGCAATTTTCTGGACATTTCTTTCTCCTGATCTCGCGGTTTTTTTTTTAAATCTCAGTTGACAACATTGCATCACTAAAAAAACACCACAGGCTTAATGTAAACAGAATGTGTTTACAATATCGGTAAATTTTCAATGATAATGTAACCATGTGATTGAATTTTAATTTAAATTAACCACACGTGGTCGCAAAATGAATGCCGACGCTCAAAGTGTATATACATTTTGATTCTTCCCTTTACTTAAAAATTCACCAAAAATCAGGAAATTAACGAATTTTAATGAAAATTGCAGTATTTTTCAAATAATGATCGCAGAATATAATGAACTAATTATTTTTACTTAACTCTTGGTGAAAATGATTTCTTTTGTTTAAACAAAAAATACCTTTACTAAAGTTATGGTTTTCAGTAGTAAATAAAAAACGCAATAATTTATTTTTGCTTTTTTTAAAGCATCGTAATTTGTAACAATAAAAAGTAATTTTTACAGTAACATTACGAAAAAAGCCCCTAAAGTCCGTATTAATGTATTCGATATAACTCGAAGAAAAATGAATTATCGGATACTATTCAGGAAATTAAAGATTCAATTAGATTCCTATTTCAGTCACCTAAATTATTTAGGGTGAAATGAGTTTAGGAATTTATAGCCAAACCTAAATATTTTTTTAGTAAATATCCAGATACGCTACTACAGAACACCGACCACACTAATTTGTTTTTTTTTGGGGGGGGATGATGTTGGGGCGCGCGCGCCAACATCACATCCGCTCCCCCCCATGTTAAATGGTGTTCTAATTGGTAAATGTCGGTGCGTTACTTACGGAAAATTTGAAAATTCGATGTGCCAGGTAAAAAAAAAACAGATAAATTACTCCCCCCCCTACTCCAACTGTGTGTGCTTTCCTTTTCTTATTTTATTTCTTTTTCAGCTAATTTTAAATTTTCCACCCAAAAAGCGCTATAATGTATTTTTGAAAATTCGAAAATTCTATGTCCTGGAAAAAAAATCCCCTCCCCCCCAACATAGTTTGCTTGGTGAAGCCGTCGTTTATGCTACAGCGTGCATGCGCGTAGCATAAACGGATGCTGCAAAATGGTGGAAAGAAGTTCGTGGGTTCAGGCGTAAATACCATGCAAACGGTAAATTTGCCCCAAGTTTGACTATCAGATTCGTTGCCAGCGACCTCTATTACCTATAAAAAAATAAATAAGAGTGGTCGGTGTTCTATAGTAGCGTATCTGGATATTTACCTTTTTTTTTTCTTACTTAAAAAATAGCATTAATACAGTAAGTTAGGTAAACTGACTTTTTCGTTTAAAAATGGAATTATTTCCTTTTTGTTATTAACTTAAATTTTTTTTTATATACATAAAGTACAATTGTTGAATGTTACTGTTTTGATTATATTCGTTTGGGGGGCACAATTAAAAAAATTAAGAAAGATTAAAATGAAGCTAAATTTAAGTTTCCGTTCCATTTTTACAACAACCGTAAAACAGGGCATACTCAGCAAGTGTTATCGTAATTTATAAGCATATTGAAACACTAATCAACATTTTATTTATTTTTTTGCATAATTAATGATGGAAGTATTTTTCTGTTTATTTTTTTAACATCTGTTAAAAAAATAAATAATTTGTACATCCTCTCGAAAAAAAGCATCAAACTTTTCTCTACTTTCACATGTGTTCCATTTTAACAAACTGAGCCACAGCAACGCGTGGCCGGGTACAGCCAGTATATATATATATATATATATATATATATATATATATATATATATATATATATATATATATATTCATGAGCCAAAAATGGGCCAAACAAATTTTATACATTTTATTGCACTAAAAGATATATTGAACAAAGAAAAATTGAACAAGGAAACTTAAACGAGACTAATAACACAGAACAAGACATTTAATTTTACAAATGCTTAGGATGGAATCGCATTCCTTTTAATTTATTTAAAAGATCAATCCTTGTAGACTAAAGTGGAACACCGTGAAAAGGAGATGCTATTCTATTCGCTTCGCACAGCTTTCCACAGTTTGTCATTGCAAAACAAGTTATTCCGGCCAATGCACGAGATATTATGAACCAAATATTCTCAATTGGGTTTAAATCGGGTCTTTGACCTGGCCAAAATATCACATCAATTGAGTTTTCAGGAAACTATTTTTCTGTGAATTTATCAGTGTGTGCAGGGGCATTATCATGTGGAAAAATAATGTTCTAGGATATTCCCAGCTTCTGAATACTTATTAACAGCTCTGTTTCTAATATTCGAATGTATTCCTTTGCATTGATTGACTTATCACATCTAAAAGTTGCCCAGCTTCTGCAGCAGTAACAGTTCCCCATACAATTATCCATTCATTCCCGTGTTAAACCGTCGTTTTCATGCAAATTGGCGAAAATCTTTCTCCATTTCTTCAACTGCACCCTCCGGGAGCATCAGGGGCATAATTAACAAGTCAAAATCTTTATTCTAAAAACAGAAAATATTTCTGGACCAGTCTGTATATTACTTGCCATAGGATGAGAAAAATATCTTTCTATCATTGATGTTCTTAGATAAAAATTGGTTCTTTGAACACCTTTTAGAGGAAAATCCTATTTCTTTCATTGATATAGATATTGTATGTCTAGAAAGATAATTTCCAGTCCTTGTTCTGAATTGTTTGTTATGGTTAACATAAGTATTATTTCGATCCTTCAAAATAGTTCATTTAGGCCTGTAGTAGTCCTTGAATGTGGATGCTCTAAGGCAACCTGATCAAGATTTCCCTTTTACCAAGCATTGGACTTCAGACCTTTTACGTTAACCAATTTTCTTCACTACAGAAAATATGTTTTCCCCATTTTGTTTTCTTAAAATATACAAAAATCTGCTTGTAAGTCATTTTTGACTGCCTTAATCCTGCAATTCGGTGTTTTATATCCTCGCCAAGTTGCGGTCTTACCTTTTTTAGGATTAGTCTTTTCACTTATTATAATATGCTATAATAATAATGATCTGCAATATAGAAATTTTCAGTAAATATTAAAAAAAAATTATGGAAAATATTGAAAATAGATTTCTTCCTTCTTTCACTCTTGGCCCATTTTCTTTTGCTCATGAGTGTATATATATATATATATATATATATATATATATATATATATATATAGAGAGAGAGAGAGAGAGAGAGAGAGAAAGAGAGAGAGAGCGAGAGACTCATGAGCAAATATATATATATATATATATATATATATATATATATATATATTAAATTGTGATTCAATGAATTTCAAAAACCCTTATGGAAATGAAGCGGTTGAGTTTCATATCAAAGAGTTTTATTATTCTAAGCAAGACAAAGAATACTTTAGAAAATTAATCTCCTTAACCTATAGGGGGTCGATGTCTACAATCTCATCAGAGGAGAGAAAATATTAGCAAATATTAATAAAGGTATATACCCTATTTGCTAAAGTAAAGAAGTGAGACATGAAAAGTCAAAGTCAAAATAATTAATTAATCAGAAGTCCTGTAGCAAGAGGATTTGAAGGAAAGGATATGAAAATTATAGGTCCAGATTGCGTGGTAAAATCCATGGTTGACGTTCTTTACAGCAGTTGGGTAATAAGATCCAATTGTATATTGGGTAATCTGCATAACTGAGTAGATATCCGAATCGGGAAAGTTCTTGTATGAATTTGTTTGTGGGTCCAGCGAAAATAATTCAAAGTCTGGTTGAAGCCTTATCATTAGAAGTCTATATTATTATTATTAGTAGGGTGAAGTGTTAGTTCTAGGGAGAGGAGGTAGTGGTGAAAGGTAAGATGTGGGGTGAACACATGTGCATATATATCTATAAATACATACACCCATATATACATACACACACACTCACACACCTCACACGCACACACACACATCTCTTAAATAAAGTTCAAAGACCCATAAAAATTTTGACCGGGTGTCTTAATTGAGGTCAGGTTGTGTACTGGATATAGAGACACGTCCATGGAAGGAAAGGGAAACAAGAAGGAAGATAGAGATGAGAATAAAAATAAAATAAAAAGAAGAAAAAATTAACGGAGTAAAGGACTAAGTAGATATTAATAAGTCCTTACATTATATAGGTGCATCATCAAACTTAATAAAAATAAGAATCTCAACCCACCTACATTCCTTCAGAAATGGAAGATCTCAAAACAGTGATAATAATAGTACACCCTTAACTAAATTAATCAATAGGCTAGAGGACAAGAAAATTCCCTATTCAGTTAAATGGAGAATACTGAATAAATCTAGATCATATGCCCCAGGGGACAAATTTTGCAATATTTGAATATCCGAAGCATGTAACATCATCTTTGTCTTGCTTAGAATAATAAAAATCTTTGATATGAAACTCAACCACTTCATTTCAATAAGGAATTCATTGAATCACAATTTAATTTCTTTGCTCTATCTTGCATATCGAGCAATTCTTATTTAGATGGGATAACTTATAGAATATTACCGCCAGTAATATTTTGTAAATCTTATAATCACAGGTTTCCATACCAACTGATTATTAAATAAAAAAAATTATTCTGAAGTATATATATATATATATATATATATATATATATATATATATATATATATATATACATATATATATATATATATATATGCATACATACATACATACTAGCAGGGAGACGTTGTCTGGGATTAAATGAAAATCAACGAATCCTTCACATGCATAGGATTCGGTGAAATCGCCTATGCTTTTAATCAAATCAATTAGTTGTCTGTCCTAGTAAAGGACCCCTACTCGCGGTGTACCGATTGGGCAGTTTTTCGTACCCCCTCTCACAGTGTCTGCAATACATTGTAGCCTATATTGTACTGTAGTAAATTTAATATTGATGTTATAAAATTACATGTAAAGACTAGCGTTAATGCAAGGTCGAAATCGAAACATAAAGTATCATGGTTCAGTTGTGCTCTAAACGGAAACAATCATTTCGAACGCGCCTCGGTTTTATCAAAAGGGCAACTGTTTATTTTTATAAAATTACTAGCTGTACCCTGCCACGCGTTGCTGTGGCTCAAATTGAGGCAATGGGAAAAAATTCCAAAATGAAGAAATGCATGTTTTTTTATAAGTTTTATCCCCCATTTCGTATGGGTACACAATTTTTGTTGTTCTATTTTCTTAGCTGATATATAGATTTTTTTTGATTTGGTGACTCTTGAACACGTAACATAAATTGTACATGTGAAAAAATAGTCAGTGTATAGCTGTAAGTGACACAATTGTAAAGCTTGTTCCCTGAGCTTTGTTAATGTTTATTGCAAATGACAATAAATTGGAAAGTGCAATTTCCTAAAGTGTAATGGTGTATCCGGTGAAATCATAGGAATGCATGGAATGAAGATATATTCACCTGTGAACGCTCCTATTTAGATTGTTGTTTCTGTGACATTGTTTGTTAATTCTTTTACTGCCATCTGCCGTTGCAAAGCTTGTATCGGTTTATATTTTACATGATAAGGAGTATGCAAATTTTCAGTTGCAGTACATCCCTAACAAATCTAATTGTTGAACAATTCACTACTTTATCTGCTTCCACAACAGCGTCGATGGATTTGTATTTGACTTCTTCACTTGGAATTTTACGTTGAGTAATAGCGTTAAGTTCATGGACGTCTTTGTATTGATCTGCAAGAATAGTTCGTTCACTCTGTCAAGCGGAATTCATATAATTAATTTGAATATCTGAAAAAAAAACCTTTTTAACAAACTCTACTTTTGATGTAATAAAATTACAAAAGTTAAGAGTAAACATTTTCGACCTTAACTGTGATCAGCCGGCACTTATCCTTATCCAAATTCCCACAAGTGATGCAAACATTTCTGTGCGGATCGAGCAGTTTGCAACTGGACACGCATATTTTGAGTTAAGTTTAATGCCATCACATAGCACCAAAAAGTAGAGTATTTGAGGCAAGCATTTATTTCACCTGCTGGTGCTAATTGAGGAATTGCAGGTAACATTTGTCTGAAATCTTCGGCAAGCAATATTACTGCATTCCCAAATGGTCTGAAATCACCACGCAAATCTTGCAACGATCGACCGAGAGCTTCAAGTTATTTTTTCTCATGCCATTGTACATTTACCCTAAACAATAAATTTGCATTTTTGCAATATTTTTCCCCATACTGAATGTTTCGGAGATGTGGAACATGAGATCTTAGAAAAAGTGAATGTTTGATAGTAGTTTCGAAGTAGAATAAGTAGTTCTTCTACTTGGTAGCAAGGTCAACGGTATTCTGCATGCAGCAAGGGTTAAAGCTATGTAATTGTGTTACCGAATGGCTGCCAAAATCAATTTACTTCGAAAGGTTATACCAGTTACTCCTGGTGTTGTTTAAGGTAGCAGCAATTGCCAAATAATTTCTCATCTCACAGTAAGATAATTAGGTGACTAAAATAGGATTTATCCATGTTTTGACAATGCTTGATTCACTGTAATCATTTAGAGATGAGGGATTAGAGGTGGAGAGATAGAGAGGAAGATATATAGATAGAAGAGAGAAAGTAAGAGGGAAATAGAGGAGAGAAGTAGATAGAGGGATATAGAGAGATTGAGAGATAGACAGACAGAGGGAAGAGTTAGAAATAGAGAGGGAGCGACACAGAGGGCAAGAGAAGTAGATAGAGAGGTGGAGTTAGAGAGAGAAAGATGCTGAAAGAAAGAGGGAGAGGGTGATATAGAGAGAAAGATAGATTGGGAGAGATGGATGGAGAGAGATATTAAGAGAGGAAGAGAGAGAGGGAGAGAAACAGAGGGCGAACTACACTTCACCGTTTATTTCCTTGATCGGTGGAGGAGAAATTCTTCGAGACTGAGGCAATTTTTATTTTTGTTAATATCCAGGGTACCCTGTTGTTCGGGAGGTAGATTTTCCACGCATGAGAAAACTTGAATTTAACGTGAAAGTACCGTACTATTCTTAAAAATAGTACGGTACAATAAGTGCATAAGCGCCACTTTATTTTAAATATTTATTTTCCAAAAGAATTGTTTGAATACAAATGACGTCAACAGCCGGATAAAGCCGAGCGTTACCGATGTAATAATCGCAAAGCTATGTGAAAGAAATTATAAAGTAAAATTTTAAATGTAGAAACAAAACATCGACAGAAAAACCACCCAAAACCTACCGTTCATTTGTATTTCTTATTAAATGTTTGTAGAAAATTACATTTTCTTTTGTCAAATAAATACATTTTAAGTATTTTTTGCAATAAATAATTGCAACTTCCTTAAATTTTACGACTTGTCCCAGCGTATTATACAATCTCCCCATGTTAAAAACGACTTTCGGAATAACCCACAAGCTTCCCATGTTAAGAACGACTTTAAAAGTTTGGGTGGGGGTCTTTAATCCGAAAGCCGTTTTTACCATGGAAAAGTTATGGTGTTTATAATAAGCTGGGGCAAATTATAAAAATTAACCAGCAACTTTCGTGTTAAAGTATTTGTTTATAGTTTAAGAAAAAGTTAAACAAACGTTTTGTGTATTTTATTTTGCAAGTATTTAAACAATAAACAAAACTGGTGTATATATATATTTCCGAATCCCTGCGAGTAGTTTATTATTATTATTATTATTATTATTATTATTATTATTATTATTATTATTATTATTATTATTATTATCTTGTTATGCCAGGGAGGAACACTTAAAGAATAAGCAGGAAGAGGGGAAAAAACAAATTAATGCAAGTTTTTCTTAAAAAAAATAAAACAGGAAAAGCGGTATACTTATTGCTATGAAAAATCACTGAATGATCAGAATAATGAAATCAGCTTCAATATAAACCGGTAGTATTTCTGGTAATAGCGTCGGCTGAAATTGGAACGGAAAGTAACGATGTCAAAAGGTTTTTTTTTAATATCGTAATATTTATTACTTTTTAATATTTAAACACACAGTTAGGTTAGATACAATCATTGTTACAAAATATAACCGCAGACGGACCTAGAGTTTTCTAGTTTAGTTAAGCCAAACAAACCAGATGTTCACATTTTATATATAGATTTTTACATCATCACTTGAATTAACGTTAAACTTACAACTGTAGTATTGTTTCATTTTGCTCTAAAACCAAACATTAATTTCGAACGCCCCCTGTCTTATAAAGGAACCAACAGTTAACTTGTTAGGTTTTTCTGCTTCTATGGTGATAACAATTCTTCAATGCACTTGTGATGTTAGGTTGTATAAAAATGTTAACATTGGGTAAAAATAGGACTGCCGTTATTTAATTGGATTATTTAAGTTACTTATCTTTCTTTTTATTTTCATTCTTTCCAAATCCGCATAATCGCGTTGACACACCGGTTCTCCTTAGATCACCGAAGTTAAGCAACTTTGAGCCTGGTTAGTACCAAATGGGTGATCATTTGGGAATTCTAGGCGCTGTATGTCCTCTCCGCTTATCTCGGATTGTTTTCCAGTCGTCCTGAATATACATTTCACTTGCCACTGGTATTTAACAATGTCGACGCAGGAGAGTTGGGTTGGAGATTGCGCACCCCCTGCCATAAACATTTAGCGCGCAGGCACCCCTTCGTGGGTGTCCATTGTCTGTGAAGACTGAAGGCTCCTCTCCCCATTTAAGTTAGCTATTTTGGATACTTATCAGACAGGTTTCGATAAAAAAAAAAACAACGTAAGAATACTCCCAGGCACATCAATTAGATTCGTGTGAATTTTGGAAATATTCGGCTCAGCCGTTTACAAGCCCATAAGAAACTTTCCCTCTCTCTCTCACATACACAAATTTCTTTTTATTTAATAGTAGATACATAAGTATATATAGTATATTAGTATATTTGAATTTATTGAAAAAATAACTATGATCAAAATGTTACTAATAGAAACTGGTTATATTTTACTCGTACGCATCTTTGCATTATTTGCCCCCCCCCACCTCAAAAAGAAAAAAAAATCAAGATGGTGCTGTAGGCTGAGTGGTGTTTGCGCTTATTCCAACTTCGATATTTTTTTCCTTCAAAGACAATTATTCAACCTATTCGCTACTCCTTCTCACAAAACCTAAACTCCCACCAGTGTGACGCTTGTCCTTCCTTGAATCCAATAAAAATGACGAAGACGATTGCGATTCGTGTTGGTGACTGTGGTTGGTGGCGGTCAGTGCAACAACCACCGGCTGTGAATGTCAGGATTTTGAATAGACATTGGTCAGACATTGAACTTATTTACAGCCAGTCGGACTCGTGCCAAGCCCATAACATTCGGTGCACATAAATAGGGAAGTATAGGAAGAGAAAGAGAGAGAGAGACAGAGAGAGGGACAGAGAAAGAGAGAGAAGGCGGAGGCTGTAATATCCACTTTCCATCGAACGGAACGAGTGTCCAACGAGCCAGTTCAATCAAAACGACAGCTGACCTCCAACCAGCCAACCAACTAACCAACAAAAGCGCACGCAAATTCACAACTGTCTAATTCCAAGTCACCTTCTTTCTCCATGGTCATGTCTATTCCTCTCAACTCTCCCATATCCTACGCTGTCTTTGTGCATATATATATATATATATATATATATATATATATATATATATATAGATAGATAGATAGATAGATAGATAGATAGATAGATAGATATATATATACACACATACACACATATATATGTGTGTATATATATATATATATATATATATAACGAGGGTAGATAATAGAAGAGAGTAAATTAAAGTCTATAAGACTCTTAAATACATAAACTACTTACATTAATTAAAACTATGATAAAAACCCTATACCCCTGTTTACACTACACTTTATATAGTACGCACCTCCTTTATTATTATAATTCAATATAGTTCCCCCTAACAGCATCAATAATTCTACTTATTTATTTGGTTCCCGATGATTCCCTCGCTAAAGGACACATCGCCATTATGTTACCTAGCACCTTCTCTACTCTTCTGATGAGAAGCTTTAGGATTCGAAATACCTTGGTATAAACTGTCCCCTTTATCCCCTAACTAAATTTATGTATATCCTTATTAAACAAATGACACATTCTATATTTTCCAATATATAGTATTTGTGAATTCATTTTCTACTCCTAATGTCTCTTATATATATATATATATATATATATATATATATATATATATATATATATATATATATATATATATATATATATATATATATATATACAAGTGCATTACAATATTTAATAAAATCATGGTTATTTCTAAATCAGTATCATGTATTATTTATTAAGCATTATTTAGATAAGATTGAACACTTTGCGAATGCCTTTTTTAAAAATAATTTTATTCCAAGGAATAAATTAATAAACATCTACTTTCTGATTACAAAATGCAATATTGTTTGTATCGTAGATTTCGTAAGGATGATGAATTAACTCTTCTGTTAGAAAAGTATTAAACTGTATTATATGTAGGTAATAATTAGTTTCCTGTCTGTGCTGTTTTCACGTTGACTATTGTCCCAAGCTGGATTAAATTGTGAATGGATCTGGATTTTGATAACGTGAATCGAACTAAGTATTATAGCACCCGTTATTATGCGAAATTATATATTAATATTTGTTGATAAATACGTCTTTAAGTTCACTTCTTCTGGTAAACTACTTAGCTGATCTGGCTGAAATTTTGCATCGATTTTTATGATAAGCAGTTGCAACCCAATTATTATGGTAAGCTTTAGATGCACAATTGGGGGTTGATAGGTATTTGCATTATTGCAGCAATTAACACAAATATATTCTAGTTAATATTTATGTTCCAGATTTATAAAAATACACTACAGTGCAACTTCTTCTTGACAGTTTGCAAGTCCTTTTTTATGATAAGCTGTAGCGAAGCAAGTATTATAGCACAAATAGCAATTTACACAGATTAGTCTTTACTGCAAGAATAAGCACAAATTTCTACATACTGAATTCAATTAGGAATACATTACCGATTATTACTTTGTTGCGTACTTTAATGCGTGTTTTATTGAAAGTTAATTTGTTTTGTAGGTGATTTTAGTATATTAAATTATGTTGTAAGAGATTTCAATATATTAGTGAATACAATAATCCCAAGTCGTTTTCTATTATTAGAAATAATATCGTAAAGCTGTGTTTAAATATGAACCTTAATAAGAAAACTAGAAAAATATTGCTATGAAGTTTTTCAATAATAAACACATGGTTGCTTAATATTTATTCCACAAGTATGGGTTGATTTCATTGATTTTTTTCTCTGGGGGAGGGACTTTAAATATTTTAATTTCCATTTATCAAGATTCTTTTCTTACCAAATCCATTTCTATTCTAAATAAAAAGAAAGGCGTGTCCGATTATTTAATGAGAAATATACTTTTAACTCTGATGAGTTTTCTGGTGCGCTCTCTCAATTAACTGAAACATGTATAAAACGTACTTCATGAACTAAATAGATGAACTATTATGAGTGAGAATTCAATAGATTTTCTGATTTTTGAATGTTGACTAATGATGTATATATATATATATATATAATTATATATATATATATATATATGTTGTGTGTGTATGTGTGTATGTGTTTTTAAGGACAAATACGGTTAAACAGTAACCTTGCATAGAAGCTCATTTTTAATTTACTTAGAAAGTCGTCCATAATTAATTTGGACGTATATAACATTTTATTTAGTTTTATTATCTTTAAAAACAGTAATCTACGTACATGCGTGTTTCAAGGTAACTACCTCTCATCAGCGTAGCTTGGCTGTTTCTAGGAATCAAACTCCAGACCATGTTTACCACAGCCCGGCGCGTTAACGTATATATATATATATATATATATATATATATATATATATATATATATATATATATATATATATATGTGTGTGTGTGTGTGTGTGTGTGTGTGTGTGTGTGTGTGTGTGTGTGTTTCAGGTGGAGAGATATCCAAACATTAAGAATAATTGAATTTTAACAAGGTCATCGATAGTGCTCAATCAAGGAGAGCAAATTATATATATATTTATTATTCTTTATGTAAATACCGTCATATCTTTCTACAATGTGCAGATAGTTTCCATCATAATGGATCTCATGAGTCAAGAAAATAAAAAATTCAAAAATTTTTAAATGGTTCAAGATCAGAGTAACATAATTATTAAGTGAATAATCCTGACATATGAAACAACTGAAAATTCGAGATAGAGCATTTAAAAAAGAAATTGAATTTATATTTTGTAAATTATAATTTACGGCAAATTTATTATTCGCCAGGGAATGCAATTTGTAAACTGAAAAATCTTCCGCATTAAAAAAAATGCTATTTATAATGCAGCACTTTAAAATAGTGGGTATAAGAGCATAGATATAAAATATAATGTAACTAATGCTAGCACAAATAGATCTAGAAATCGTAATAGGAAGCTGAATTGATTCACACCCCCTTTAATACTATGTTGAAAACAAAACTTGGTACATAATTTTTACAACTTATTAACAAGCGTTTCCCACCAAATAATATATTACATAAAATCTTTAATAGAAATACATTAAAATTAAGTTATAGCTGTGGTGATAACTTGGAAAGAATTATAAAAAAAGCATAATGGAAGGATCTTACGGATTACTAAAAGAGAAATTGTAAATGCTAGTGATAACACGGCTGTGAATAAATGTAACTGCCAAAAGCCTGAGGAATACCCAATAAAAATGGATGTCTAATCTCATCAGTGGTATACCAGGCTAGGATATCCTCAGTAGAGAACCTAAGGGATGAAAGATTCTATATAGGTAGTACCCAAATGACTTTCAAAAATGGATTCTATGTACATACGCGTTCGATGAATAATGAAACGTATGAAAAAGACACTTCCTTATCGTTATACCACTGGAAATTAGTTAGAGAAAATAAAACACCTGGAATAGAATGGAAGATTATTAAAAGGGGCACTACTTGCCACTCAATAAACTCACCATGCCCATTATGTTTATTAGAAAAATTTGAGATAACTAGGTTTAAGGATAGGGATAAACTGTTAAATATTAAACAAGAAACTGCTATATCCTGCAAACATTTCAGAATACACGCACTTAAAGAACTCTAAATTAGAAGATCAGAACAACTATGAGTACAACTATCTCCCATCCAATAACCTCCCCTCCCGAAAAGAGGATAAGTGAGATCGTAACTATGATCATACCCGTATGGATTACATAAGTCGCTTAATATTCTAATTTCTCAAGCAGTTGTAATATTACTAACCTAAATAAATACCTTTATGAAAGTATATTTGAACCAAACGAGTAATAGATTGTTTAGATGAACCTCGTAATAATGCATGCGTGTGGATATTTTGGGGTGTGTGCATGTGTGTGTGCATATTATCTGTATGTATATGTATATATACATGGGTAGAAAAAATAATAATAAATAAATAGATAAATAGATGAAAAAAGTAAAAAATGAAAAGTGAAAGAAAAGAAAAGGAAATAAAGAAATAGGGGGGAATGAATAAAAATGAAGGTAATTACTACAATATATAAGCCTTTATACTCCGTTTGTATAACCCAAATACTCTAATTTTTTGTCATATGTTATTATATATTATTGTTTTTTCGTTATATATCGTGTGTATATCTGTGTAACCCTCGAAAGAGTGTTGCTAAATATGAGGATAGACATATGGACTTCAAGCTGAATTCACTATAAATTTTTACGTAGTATAGATTTTTACGTAGTAAAAAAAACGTACAACTTATGAAAAAGTAAATGGCGGGTGGGCAGGTAATATAACTATGCGTGTGGGGTTTGATAGAAAAGAGAATTATGTAGTGAATAAGTACATTTCTATTTCTATTTTAGATGTATCATTTGGTGGCAGTGTACATATATATATATATATGTCTGTATTTTATGTAAATAAGTATGTATACGTGTATTTATGAATGTATGTATGTGTATTCATGTGTATGTATATATGTGTGTATATGTGTATGTGTGCGTATGTATATAAATGTATATGTATATATATATGTATGTATATATACATGTCAGGTCATGTCATATGCTACTGGTACCATGTGATCCAGTACTACCTGTTTCATGGTCGGGTCATCGGCGACTAAACTGGTTCCCCCACCAGACTTGTTTGGTGAGGAGGGCGGCTAGTCTCCCTGGAGGATTAAAAACAAGACCTTCCAAAGGGCGAATGAACTCTTTTTTCTGGGTCAACGGCCAACTAGCACCGTGTATATTTGTGTGTGTGTATATGTGTATTGGGGTGGAGAGGGCTCCCGTAAGCCATGGTGAAGGCAACCTTCCTAGGAGAAGCAAATCTCTGATTTAAAAAAAACATAAAGCGGAAGACCATTCCCCGCATTAAGCTGGTCTGCAGTTTAATTTGTTGCTGGCTATCTTGCTCTTGCTTGTTGCTGGTTCTCAACATTTTGAACCGAGAGAGAGACTTAGCTGTCGTACAAAGCTAAGACTCTGTAACATCATCTTTGTATAGATACTCCCTCAGGCATTTGGGCTCATGGATTTTAAATGTCTGAGGGAGTGGCACTCGTCTGACAAGACGTTGCAATCATCATATGTATATATATCTGAACTATTAAAATAGGCTGTCTCGTATACGATGATTGTAATAATGCATATTACAAGAATGTATGGGTGTCTGGGTATATAATGTATGTATGTTATGTATGTATATATACGCCCGTGAGGACTGTAGTGGTACGCTGTTTCATATATAAAGGGGTTACCACACTACTGAAGTAAAAGGGCACCTTATTATTATTATTATTAAAAAAAGGTTTTTGCATTTGTGCATGTATTGCTGTGTTTTTATGCGTTGTGAGTGTGTCCATGCGTGTGTATGCATGTGGGTATATGCGTGAGTCTATGTTGGCGTCCATATGTATATGTGTCTCGTATACGTCTGTGGAGATTTGCGGACACGTTTGGATGGGAATGTGTGTCTGCGCCTACGGATGGTCTGACTGTGTGTGTATGTGTTGTATGTATGCTGGTGTGCGTGTACGTGTGTGTATATGTATGTGTGTATGTATATGTGTATGCGTGTGTATATGTGTGTATGTTTACATATATATGTATGCATGTATGTATGTATATATATATATATATATATATATATATATATATATATATATAAAATAAATCTCGCTAGATTCAGCCCCTTGGTGAGTCTTAGACAAAAAACACGTGTCAGTTGATAATTATATTTTGAAAATAATATATATGCCGCTTCCCATGTGGGGGTACCAAATTGGTTCAAGGGAAAATTATTATCAACTCACATTTAGGTAAAAATGCACTTTCGTAAATAATTGAATTCATTAAAAACGCACCACAAAAACAAAAAAAACAACGCCTATCTATCTATCCCCCCCTCTCTCTCTCTATATATATATATATATATATATATATATATATATATAATTATATATATATATATATTAACTTTTTTCTCTCTCACTTTCTGGTCGTTTCTGTCTTCTTCTTCTCTCTCTCTCTCTTTCTATATATATATATATATATATGTATATATATGTATATATATATATGTATACACATATATATATGTATATATATATATATATATGAGTGTGTGTGTGTGTGTTTCAGAGAAAACATTTTGTTTTGCTTCGTATGTTCATCTCGCTAACACTATGTAATATTATATGGTTGGAACTTAACTCGAACTTAATAAATCGATATTTTCATGTTCAGTCCAATGACCGTTAAGTAACCGCTTCCACTTCGATCGCGTGTAGGCACCGCTTCCGCTACTGATTATGGCCAATGCTTTCGTAATTACAATGAAACAACATCGGACACTTGAAGAATAAACCCCTTGAGATTATTAGAATTGGCTTAGCAACACGCCACGGTAATGAGAATGACACGTAAAGCTTCCTTAATTTGCCTGACAAGAATCTTGATTTATAAGCGTTAAGCTCCCTCGTTTAATGCGAATGCAACAACTTTCAATTTTAATCAGCAACTTTTATTAAACCCCAGGCAATTGAAATTCGGAGTGGTCTGTAGCTCATCAGGTAAAGACGCGTTTTTACTGCTTAAACGATGTGAGTAAAATTAGTTGATTTCTCAAATGCTATTCGATTATCCGTTTGAAAATACTTGCAAAATAGCATATATTGAATATGACTGTGCCTGGATATAAACATTCTTAAGTTATAATATGTTGGCTTCATTAATTACCGGAAGAGATGATCCTTAAGAGTTTGTTAACATTAGAAGCTAACAGAATGGAAACGACAATAACACACACATACACACACATATTATATATATATATATATATATATATATATATATATATATATATATATATATATATATATATATTCAAATTAATAATTAAATTAATGTAAATTGAAAAAATTACAACAAAATTTATTGTTTGACAAGGAATACAAAAAATTAAGATTTTCACTTAATCTATGGATTTTCACTGAATTGCTCATCTCATCGGATATATATATATATATATATATATACATACACATATATATATATATATATATATATATATATATAATTTCTTTAAGAATGCAAGACATTATATAATTATAATCCTAACCCTAACCCTACTTCAAAGTAACACTGTTCCTTGTCTGGTAAACCCGGCATGAGAATACTTTTTTCTCCAAGTGAACCTTAAGCAAACATTCATAGTAACATTGTATTCGCAGCACAACTAAGACTTCCTCGATGTCACTAACACACTCACTTTTACGAGGAATGGTGCACCTTTTCCAAGGAAGGTAACTTCGAATAACAGCACGACGCTAGAAACTCCATCAGATTAGATGAATTCTCGGCCTGAAATCTGGTATAACTAAGAGAGCACAAAAAGATACACTATCACATATTTCAACTCGTCAATTGGAGAGATAAATATTATCTCCGAAATAATGTTTGAAAGATAAAGGAGAACTTTAATTGAATTATATAGAGTTCAAGTATTAGACGTAGGAAAATGATTCCTTGATTTCGAGAACATCGACAAAAGTAAAATAAAACAATATAGAGAGAAGGATATTAAATGTTTATATATATATATATATATATATATATATATATATATATATATATATATATATATATATATATACTGTCAGTATCAGGGGTACGCGGCGTTGCCCGGTTGTGGAGAAGTGGGGAGGAGAATCAAAACAACAGTTCATCCCTGATGGAGAGAAGTTTTAAAAATTATGTCGTTTTTTGACGTTCAAATTTATGTAAAAAAAACATTATTTTTGCACGAACCTAATACATAATTCCTATTGTTGAATAGCTGCTGTATATAGTTTGCAATATATAGTTTTGTATCCCAGATTTTATGGATCACTTATTGGGCTCACGTGGAAAACACATTAATCACTCCTATATCTTATTATTGGTTGATTGATCAAAAGATTTAACGAATATTTTTACGATAGTCACTAATAGGATACCTTAAAAGGGCATCGAATAGAAACAAATTGTCTAAGTAATTTACAACTATATATACATGTCCGATTAAAAATCAACAACAATAACTTTTTCAACTGAAGGATGTAATAATGCAACACAATATTTTGCAACATCGAATTATAGAGAATAAATAAGTATGAACAACAACAACAACAACACATAGAAACTACCATCATCATCATCATCATCAACTGGTATTAATAATGCTATTATTATCATCATATGGCAGCAGTAGTTGTCATTTTTTTTAATCTCCTTAAAGTTTTGTTGAAAGGGGGAAAATGAATTCGACGAGAGGGGGTGGGTGAGAGAGAAACAGGGGACAAAGAAAACATATTCGAAACGTAATTTACTTACTAGAACATAGAATCTATGTTTAACAGGGTTCAACCATTACTATTTGACTTGGCGTAAAAATGGATAGAGTAAAGGCAGGAAGAATGACTTCAAGTGTGAGTCATTGTTTTATTTCCAGTTCAATAGAAGGCACCTTTGTTATGGGATGTCAAATATATAAACATCTACTATATTCTTCTATTATTCCTTTTTTTCTCACCTATAAGAAACTGACTTGCTTGATCTCATCCCGGCTGTACTATTTAAAAACTGCTTCGCCGCGGTTGCTCCAATCTTCTCCAAAGTTTACAAGAAAAAAAAATGACTTAACGAATCTTGCATTCATGACTGCTGGAAAACTGCTTCTGTGGTACCAATTCATAAGAATTCTCACGAAAGAACTGACCCATTAAATTATCGTTCCATTAGTCTCCTCCCTCTCTACGCAAAAATATTTGAGTCTATAATTAATCAAGCTGAAGTCCATCACCTTACAGTTGTTAAACTTCTGACCGACCAACAATATGAATTTAGGCAAGATAGTTCTACAGCAAATATCCTAACTCCGAACGTATATACTATACACTGGGCAAAGCATGGGGTAGTCCTAGATATATCTGTGGCTATTGACAGGGTAATGCACGATGATCTCAGGAAAATCAGATTATACGGTATTACTGGACGAATACTTAACATAATTACATTCTCTGGCCTTGACCATTACTCCTGATCTTAAATGGAACACGTACATCAAATCTGTTGCCAAGGCCGCTGGAAAAATGGTCGGATCTTTCTATCGACCCGGTAGATATCTCACTGCTGATGCAATTCTCTATCTATATAAGAGCCAGGTACGTCCAAGGATGGAATACTGTTGCCCCATCTGGGCAGGAGCTGCTAGAAAGGACTTGTCCTGCCTTGATAGAGTTAAAAATAGACTTCGTAGCCTCGTAGGAGATGTCTTTTCTCTTCCTTGCAACCTCTATCTCACAGAAGAGATGTTGCGAGTTTGTCTCTGATGTATCATTATTTTCATGGAAAGTATTCGACTGAGCTTCAGTCTATGGTCCCCCCTCGCAAAACTTTCACAAGAAACACTACACTAGCTGAAAACACTATCAATAATTCCCCCACTCTTTATCTGTGCCTAAACCTAAACGTAGATTCCATGGACAAAGCTTCTTTCTTAGAACTACACGCCTGTGGAATTGTCTTCTGTTTTCCTGCTTTCCGGCTGACTACAATATGGTTGGGTTCAAGTCTAACGTAAATAAGTTCTTGATGAGCCGTTCCATATAAGTTATCAAATTTACTGAATTTTCATTACTAATGATTACTATATTGTCCAATTTCTACTGTACACTCTTTAACCCTTATTCTTGAGTGGCCTCTGGGCCTTGATAGTGTGGTGATGCTTGTGTAAAAAATAAGAGAAGAATCTAGGTTGTCCTCTACAGTTTTACATCTAAACAATATGATATAAATGCCAGTGTAACTCAAAGGTAGATCCTTTGACTTTTTTATTCCTAATATTCATAAATGACCTCATTCATAAAATTGTCTCTGAGATTGGTATATTTGCTGATGACACCACGTTCTATAACAGACACAAGGGAAAAACGAATAAACATCGCTGTATATACATTAGCTGAAAGTACTTCTTTCAAATATCTCGGCTTGACGCACACAAGAAGCATGAATTGGAACAGATACACCGAGAGCATTGCAAAGGCCGCTGCGAAGAAGGTGAGCTCTCTCTACAGTACTAGAAAGCCACTTACGCCTGAATATATCCTGTACATCTACAAGGCCACCATTCGACCATGTATGGAATATTGTCGTCACATTTGAGTTGGTGCATCTGCTACTAGTCTCTCGCAATCTTCCTATTTTAGGTTCAATACATTTTCTAGGTTTATAAAAAGTTTCATCACCATTTTAAAGATAGAAATACAAAAACTGATAGTTTAAAATGTGTATTGTAAACTTTTGCGGGGCACTGTATATATATATATATATATATATATATATATATATATATATATATATATATATGGTTGAACAAATAATCTACATACTCAAATTCAATTAAACTTCTCTCGTGCAGAATGACATTTTTCCCCTTGAAAAAATATTACTATCTCTCTTTCCTACCACAACAAAAACACGAAGCTTCGACGCAAATTTCTCATAATAGGCTTTCTCAATTAAAAAAAAAATTGTGCTAGATCTGAAGATAGATTACGTTTTTTTTCGGTGGATTTTAATTAACATTACAGCCGCAAGCAATGACTTCACTTTCTTTTATATCTTTGCATTTTAATAACTGGCGAGTTGCGCGTATGAACACCGCAGGATAATTATTGCATGCCGGAAAATTGTGAATGATTAGAAACGAGAGAGTGTTCTGCTCCTAGTTAGTTTTACATTATTATATCAGCAGAAAATTTTAATATTAGAGGCTCACATCAATAAGCCACTACTGAACCCTATGGATATTAAACGTTTGTTTTCTTCATCACTTTGTTTGGATTGTATTAGATAGATTTTTAGCTTGTTTATTTTGTTGGTATTGGTGTCCCTAATTTTGTTTTTTATTACCAGCATCTCATGAAAGGGATTTTACGTAGGATACCAATATTCGCAAATTATACTAATGCTATGAAACCAAATGGATACGAACATTACATGCTCAGGTTGGCTGTCTGCGCAATTGAAACATTTCAATCATATATTATTAAATATCCCTGTAAACATTGTTTTGCATATATATCTTGCTTAATATAATATAAATAAAAATAATATTAACTTCCCGTCTTAATTTCAAACATTCTTCTGATATGGACATATTTTTATAATAATAATACAGTTACCAGTTCGATTGTTCTTTACTCAGCCCCCTACTCGGAACATTGGACGTGGAATGAGTCATAATCCAACACTGTTCGCTCCCATTTATCGACATAATTTACTGTTAATCATAATGTATCATTTTTAAAATAATACATCTGTTACAGGTTGATTTTCCATTGATTCCATGGGAAGGAACAGTGGTCAACGACACAGACTGAGGATCTGTGTCACACGTTCGAATCCAGTTCGTTCCACGAAAGTGACTTTAAATTAGCATGTTTGGCAACCTTTAGGTGGTCACTCCCGTATCCTCGATATGTTTTTAGTATTAATTCAAATTAGAAAAATATCAGGGAAACCAATGCTAACAATAGAATCTTCGGGTTCGTACGATATAATGATAATCCAATTCCGCGTTTTGATTTTGTGTATGAAATATTCTATTTCATCATAGTATAAGATCAATACAAACATTTTTGTCGTTTTTTTTTCAAGGGAATAACTACTAATCAAGGCCCAGGAGCCACTCGAAGATAAGGGTTAATGCGTGTACAGTGACCAAAAGGACAATATCATAGTAATCGTTAGAAGTGTAAATTGGATTACTTAAGGGGAACGGCTCAGCAAGAACTTGTTTACACTGGACTTGAAGACAGCCATATTGTAGTTCGCTAGAATGCAGGTAAACGGAAGAGAATTACACAGGTGTGCAGTGCTAAGAAAGAAGTTTTGTTCACGGAATCTACGTTTAAGTTTATGCACAGATAAAGAATGAGTGGAAATTATTGATAGCGGTTTCGGTTAGGCACGTGTTTCTCATGAATGTTTGGCGAGGGGGGACCATAGCTTGCAGTTCAGACGAGCGCTTGCTATGAAAATAACGATAAAATAGAGATATGCTCACAACATCTCTTCTGTGAGAAAGAGGTTGCAGGGAAGAGAAAAGAGCATCCCCCACTAGGCTACGAAGTCTATTTTCAACTCTGTCAAGGCAGAATAAGGTATTTCTTGCAGCTACTGCTCAGATGTAACAGCCATACTCCATCATTGGACAACCTGGCTCTTATTATGGTAAATGGTAAAAATTGCATCAGCAGTAAGATATCTACTGGATCGAGAGAGAAGTATACCATGCAGATCGTTATCATCTAAACATATGGCAATGATTAACTTACACATTTATTTTTGCGATTATTAACGCACTATTTCTATTTTTTTCAGTACCATTCTCATTCATGCACACAGTTACCAACAAAAAAACAACTCATCTTACATAATAGTCATCCTCGTCCTCACATAGCACTACTGAGACCCATTTTATAGGAGTTGATTGTTACACCATTCTGAATGTCGTCTACATCTTACTCCATTGGTTTATCACTTATTCAAAGGGGTTCAAAAACTTTTAGATAGCCTTAACATAAATGGATGAAGTTGAACATAAGTCAGATTCATATTGCACACCATAAATCTAAATAATTTTACGAAGAAGACATTTATGAGCTCAATAGCGGATTGGATCAGAGCATAGCGAGCAAAACTTGTTACGTTTATTAATAAAGATTTTCGAAAACACACGGTTTTTAATTTTCAATATGAAATTTTAATGAGCAAAACCTTTTTGCGCCGTCCTAGTATCTAGCTCGTTAACTGTAAAAAATATGAGTGGCAACGTTTTAATGGTTTCTGGTATGGTTCATTTCTGGCAGCGGTGTAAGTTCAGATTCGCTTTTCTGAGTTGCCATTTTCGCTACATGTTCTTATTAACCTTCTACTGCAAAATGGTTTCGTTGCCAAGATTAAAACAATTACCTTTATATTAATATCGTAATTCGCTTCCATCTTACCAACTATATGTATCCTTAAACCTGTTGCATCGAGTTAAACGCACTCATATACATTGCCATCCGATCCTGCGACCGCCCTTTATAATCATACTCCCTATATCAAAGCAGAAGCTTAAAATTATTGCCGCATATTACCTAATCAATATTACAACCCTGCATAACCCCCCCAATTATAAGCGATTTTATAGCGGCCTTTTTGCCGTTTAAGTTGCACCTGTCAAAAATACCCCTCCATAGATAATAGACACCCACAAACCGTTAAAATAAATTACCACGCAGCAACAATACACCCCAAATTTAACCCTAAAACATATACCGCTTAAACTTAACACTATGTTAAAGACCATATACAATCTTATATATCTCCTTTCTTTATTTAGAATTAAATAAAGCTTTCTCCAAAAATCTATATTTCCTCTTAATCTTTTTCGTCCCTAATGAACCCTACGCTAGACGCCGCATCTTTCCCATGCTACGTAGGACCTTCACTACTCTTCTGGTGAGAGGCAGTAGGTTTCGAAATGCCCTGGCATAAAGAGTCCCTTCTATCCCCCAAATTTTACTTGTATTCCATTATTCAATAAATAATCCATTCTATATCTACCAGTATATAGTTTTGTGACTTCTTTTCTTACTCTTATGTTAAAATCAGATTTGAATCTCTAGTTAATTGTTTATATACTTCCAAATTATTTTTAAATGTTGGTGGCTGAAGACTGAGTAATTTTTCTAAACTCTTGGCAACAATGCAAATAGTTGACATTACTGCAAATTACTGGAAGCACATATTGCATCGTTTAATTTCGTATGAAACGTTTTGAATAACATTTCTAAATACCATTCTCTTTCATGCAATTTTGTTCTACTGATTATTTAGGTCAAGTAATTTGGTTAACAATAATTAAGAAAATCACGCAAGGTATTACTTATAAAGATACGTTGACGGATAAAATACGCGTAGACACGTTATCTTAATACGGAGCTTAGTTTTAGATAACAGATTTATTGATGGATTCTAGATAATATAACAAATACATTAGGTACATTTGCAAGGATATTTTTAAAAAAACGATAGACTCCCTATATCGGGCTAAAAATATACTAACATCAGAGAGTATATCGCATCTTTACAAAGCCACAATTCGCCCATGCATGCAGTATTTTAGCACATATGAACTGATAAGTCTATATTTTTTTAAAAAGTCTTAAATGTAATAGGTCCTGCACTAGTAACAAAGCTTCAACCTCTGTCCCATCGCTGCAATGTGGCATTCCTTTGAATGTTTTCTAGGATTTTAAAGGAATATGGTCTGACCAAGTTAAATCACTTGTGCATCCACGGTTAACATACTTCTAAGTAACCTGATAAGCAACAAAATTCCACCCCTTAAATCCTGTCCTTCCTAGGTGACGGAAATCTTTCTACTTGAATAATTTCTGCTATGGGACTTATACAGTTCTCACCCCTATCTCTGTTTCATGCTGCTCTTACTGCACCAATTTGTAGATGCTAAAATGTAATGCCAACTGCTCAACTCCCCAAAGTCTCTTTTTAGTCATGGACCCAAGAAGTAAACACTTACGTTAAATTGGAAATATGCTTTGTTTTGAGGGTTTTAAAAGTCACAAAAATATGGTCGTTCAACACGAGAATTAAAGCAAAGTGCCGGCATATGACGTCATTTTTTTATTCTATACTTAGATCATCCAAACTAACACATTAGAAATTTATAAACGATGCTTATAAATATTTGCTGATTTGCTTTCGATATTTGCCTCAAAGTCATTTCAAAATTAAGTTAAAAGCTCATTTTTATCTCGAGTATTTGATCTATTTTATTAAATTAGTATTGCATCGATGCTCAAAGAGATAATACAAAAAAATTAATAGTTCCATTTAAATAATCCATTTTCGATTGTTTGTTTTGTTTTTGTTTATTCTCGTTTGTTTATCGAATTAGTCATGTGTCTTGCTACATGTCTCTATTATGCATTGGTATGTCTCTAGAGACCACGGCGATATCGAAAGCGCAGTACTAAATAAGGTTGACAGATCAAAGAGGCTGGCATTGAGTAACCAACAAGATCTGCTAGTCAGATAAAATGAGAATTATATTAAATATCTTCTATTGTTCTGACCATCCGTGGATCTCTGTATACATGGATGGTACATCACATTGTCACATGAGAAAAAGATCGATGAATAAAATGAGATCATCCGGGGTGATCGAAGTGTGAGTATAAATTATACTCTTGATTCTAATACTATATAGATCAGGAGAACTGTATTGATAAGAGAGCCATGTGAAATGCGACTGTGTTTACTTTGATTATTTCCAGGTTTAAAAGGAAATGAATTTATAAACAGCAGATTTTGTCGTTGCATTAAGTTAACGAATATGAGAAAAATGCAATTTTCACAATATAGTGCCGCCATGTACGACGGTAGATGTTATTGTGAATTTTATTCTGGCTTTATTCCGAAACGTATTTTCTATGACGACCAAGCTGAACTGATGCACATCCCATAAATCGTACGGCAGCAACTGTCTTTTTGATCAACCGGCATAGTCGGATTTTGCCCTTAGAATTCACCATCGTTCGTTCGTCCGTTCGTCCGTTCGTTCCGAAAATTCTCAATAACTACTCATTACATTTTTCTTAAATTTTTCATAAAGTTACAACTACCCAAGGGAGGAACGTAACATTCTTGGACTTTTGATAAAATTCTGGTTGTGTTCCCAGGGGATAAAAAGGATTAAAATGGCAAAAAAATAGTATTTTTCGCGGCATCAAATTTTATCCGACAATTAGATTTTGCTGAAAATTACCAAAAAAAGCAAGATTACATGGGTATACATCTGGAAACGAAATATTTGACACCGGGAAAAATTCTAGTTGCATCCCCAGGGGGTCAGAACGGTTTAAAATGGCCAAAAATGGAACTTTCCTGTACATATAATCTTTTTTTTACTATTAGATTTCGCTAAAAATTACCCAAAAGCAAGAATACATGGATATACCTCTGGAAACATAATATTTGACTATGGGAAATATCTGGGATTGAGTACTGTGGTATTGTAAGAGTTCAAAACATACTTTTTGAGGCTAATTTTTAGCTTTTTCCTAAAATTAATACTTGTGTCTTAATAGGGGTTTAAATGGTAAACATTAAGGCATAGTTGTCATAAACAGTATAATTTGGCTGTTTTACCCCAATGTTTTACATCCGGCCAGAGGTTTAAATGGCAAAATAGGTAATAGTTCTACGACTGATTTTGGCTAACAGTCAAGGGAAGTAACTCTTACAGACTCGATTTTACAAATATTGATTATATATTCATAGATTGAACGCATGTGATTGGCTATATGCTCATGTATCATAAGCCTGGCCCACTAGGGAATTTTTTAAATCAATTAACCGATGAGCTCAACAACTTGCCTGTTCGTACAAGGGTACTTTTGTCGGAAGATTTACATTTGAATCAGCTTCTTGCAAACAATGTTGCATTAATAGCATCCCTTAATATACCTCAGCAAATTCTTCAGCGCTCAAATTAGGCCACTCAAATTGAAGGTAGTTTATTGGATTTTATTCTTGATACAGAACATTCTTCTCCACAAGCACTGTTGCTACACAGCCCATTTAATGATCACTTTGTTTTGTACTTTAATGTGTGATTACTTTATATCTGTTCTGATTTATTTAATTCATATCAATAAAATAACAAAAAAAACTGTGCCCCCCCTCAAAATTTATCATCCTGAATTAAAAAAAAAACAATAATAAGAAATCTCATACAAAAGCAATACCTTGTTGTAATTATTGGGATTTTATTAAAGTTGATTCATTACCTTTTATTCAATTACATGACAAAGGCATCAGTCGAGAGACTACATAGTTTTAGGCTTGTTCTTCTTTTTTATTTTCCTTCTTCTTTCTTTCTTCTTTTCATTATTCCGTGTTATTATTAAACAATAATAGCACTAATAATACTCATACTACTACTACTACTACTACTAATTATTATTATTATTGTTATTATTATCATCATTATTACCCTCTACCTCTTTTACATATTTGCAAATGTATTTTCGTTTTCGCAACAGCTGCTTGCCATTAACTTCTCGCTAGCAACGATCATTGGTATTCAGTGGTAATAGGGTGGCAACAAGCTTCCCCAAGGTTTCAGTTCTTTTCACCATTATCCTCGGCGGCCTGGTTAGTGATTCATGTTTTTGGAACCTCCAAAATACTTGACGATTTACGACTATTTGGTGCAGTGTCAGTCTGTGCTTACAATGTCATTTCTAGTTTAGAGGAAAATGGCATGTTGCATTTGCGGTTTCAGTTTACTTTGTTCCACGTGGTCTTACTGAACCTTTTAATTTTACTTAAGTGGCACGTGCTATTTTATTGGCTGCATTTGTTCCCCGTGTGTGTTAGTCCCAGCTCTCAAGTGATTCCCGCTGTTTTAGTATCATCATTTGTTATATAGATTCGATTTTCATTCTGGTTCCAATTTCTGCTAGTTCTTTTAATAAGTTCTTTAAGATTGTTTACTCTTCCTTCTAAAATTATTGGTGTTATATCAGTTTTCATCGTGTTGTATATAAATTTACGTTCTTTGCAAAGTAGTGTGTAGTCGTTTCGTTTGTGCGTTTCTTTGATCAGCATACTCTGTTATGCATTAAAAACAAACTCTACAATTTGACAGTGTTTATCCTTCTTGTTAATTATTTTCATGTCCAGTTTCCTTGTTTAGATGAGTTTATCTATTTGTAGTTTCATGTGCAAATGGACTTTGTGGTTTTTAATTTTCAGTTTGTACATGTATGCATGTTCGAAGTGCAGTCGTTTGTTGGGTTTCCAGTGAACTGCTTTCATTATTCAGTAGTGCCTGTACTTGTATTCGTTTGAGACTAGTTGGATGCATTAATTTATTATGTGGTTTACTGTTTTGTCTTTTTTATCACATAGTCTACATTTACTCCTTTATGTGTCGTCTGTCTATTTTAGTGGTAATGTGAGAAGGTCTAGTCGTCTTATCCTATGCAGATATCATTAGAGATTCTGTTTTCCTATCCATGCCTCCTTGCCACAACAAAGATTACGTGTTTTATTGATTATCTTCTTTAGTAAGTTTTATTAATCGTCAATGCAATACTTTCTCGTTCTACTTTATTTTCTTTTGGCTCTGCTTTTTCGTTGGCTGTATTGTTCATCTTGAAGGTGGCTTTCGTTGTGCTCATCATCTGTGTCTCCTGTTATCCATTATTTCCTTATGTTTTCTAGACTATACACAATACTTATTAGTCCTCTTCTCAATATAGGTTTTATTTGGCGGTTTATTTTGTTATGTCTTTTTCTTACTAGTAATATCTATTTTATAAATTAGAGAAGGTAATATTACATGTTATTCGGATTTTCTTTTGCCAATGTCATGACTTACTCAAAGATAATATTGCGGTAGGAACTTGCTTTATAGTTAGAATGAATGAGTTCTACAATCACACTTTACTTGGCCTTTTGGTCAAGATCAAAGTGCAGTATCTGTTCTTCAGATGCTGCACTTCCATTTCTTGTTCTCTTTCGGTGGAGGAGAAATCCTTCACGACTGAGACAATTTTTATTTTTGTACCTTTTCTCCACGTTAAAAAACGACCCTGGTGTCTAACTCTGTCTCATGGGGAGGCATAGTAAATAGGTACAATCACACTTCTTCTGTTCATTATTAGAGATTTTATTTTGTATTAGAACGGTTACTATATTGTTTGGGTTATTAGTGTTTCAACTATTTATATTTTTTTCTTTTTTATGTGGTCTAACTCGTCTAGTTTTCTATCTATTTTGTTGTCGTTTTCTCATACGTTTTTATATGCGTTAATGTCTAAATTTTCTCAACAACCGTAATTCTCGCGCAACTATTGTAGTTGTAATGTGATATGGTCTAATCGTGTTTTCCTATGCAGATGTCATTAGAGATTTTGTTTTCCTATTCATGTGTCCTTTCCACAATAAAGTTTACGTGTTTTCTTGATTATCTTCTTTAGTATTTTTTATTAATCGTCAATGTAGTACTTTCCTGTTGTATTTATTTTCTACTAAAAACACATTCAATAACAAAAAAAAACGCCAACTAAAAGCAATAATGACAGAAGGACTATTAAGTGTTGAGTATAGTGTAGAAAACATAAGAGATGATAATTAACGCATATAAAAACAAAATAATAAATGGGGGCGTATGAGAAAGCGGGGAAGTATTTTTCGTTTGGATTTCGGAATTTCTTGCCAAGTGGTCTTTAGCAACTTATCCTAGTGTGGCGTATAGCAAATTATCTATCTATCTATCTATCTATCTATCTATCTATCTATCTCTCTCTCTCTCTCTATATATATATATATATATATATATATATATCTGTATTTAAAATTATAGAAGTATTCTTGCACCGTTGCTCATATGTCATTTCGATTTCATGGTATACATAATTTTCAGCGAGGTGTTGCATGTGATGCGGGACTTATTTAATAGATTAAATCATGAAGCCGCCGCCCCCTCTTGCTGTATTATTCTTCAGGTATGAGAAAAGCTGTTTTGTTGAAAAGTGGAAGGCCACTAATTTTCCAGAGACAAATGCTGTTGGATAGTTTCTTATATGGAATAAAAAACAATTTCGAAAATAAAAAGAATAAAAGGAAATGCATATATGGATTATTTGCAAAAATAGGTTAGAAACAGAACTCACTTATTGCCCTGTTTATAGATATCTACAGCCACAAAATGATTGAATCCAAAACACACTTGACAACAACGGCTTACAACGCCATATTGCATTTCAGAAAGAGCGGATATATATTTTGGAGATTTTGTATATATATTATGGATTAAAAATAAAAAGCTAAATGAAACCGTTGAAAATGCTATTTGTAAAATATTTATAACACAATATCAGCTTATAATTTTATTAGATTCATAAACAGAACAAAAAAGCTTAAAATATAAGTTGCAACCCATGTGGCCTACACCTAAAACATCATGTTATTAAAACGCTTTCATTTTCGTAAATAATATCTTTTTGAAGCATGAAAACGATGTAAATTTTTGTATTTAATTTTTTATTTATTATTATTATTTTTTGATATTTCAAGCGATCCTCTGCTCTTGATACAAAAAAGTATCGACATGAACATGAAAGACGTTGAAAAAAACTGGAAATCTGTAGTATGGACAGCGTTCATCCCTAGCAATAATGTTCGACACGTGAATTATTTCGGCCTTCTGTGAAAGAAGAATGTATTTTTTATTTAGTTATTTGTTTTTTTTGTTAAATGTTGCAACGTAATAGCGTTTAATTCAAACGGCAAAAAAGAGACGCAAATGATTTCAATATGTATAATGAAATTGAAACGGACTTGCGGAGGACCGCTTGAAATATCAAAAGTAATTTAAAAATTATAATATTAAATACAGAAAGTAACATCGTTCTTATGCTTAAAAAACGCTCATTACCTTTAAATCACTATCCTAGAAGCATACGTGGAATTTTAACATTATATATATATATATATATATATATATATATATATATATATATATATATATATATATACAGTGATGATCATATTTATTGGCACGGTAAAATAAAAGTTAAATTTTGTCTAATAAATTCTAAAAAAGGGATTAAATTAAAGAAAATAACAAAGTATATTATGTATTTTTAACTGGCCTTTCCGATGCAGCAATCGGATTTTAGAAAAAATAAATAACAAAGGAACAACACACATAATTGCAAAAAACCCTTGTTCAAAATTATTGGCACGGCTTTGTTTTTCTTTTAGTATCAGTATAATATCAATCAATTTCCGGTTTACGTGCTTTCTGAACTTTTTTATAGCCATATTATGCTTGTTTAACGCTAATTCAGTGAATAATTTTTTTCAGATAATTTTTAGATAGCGATTTATTTAAACTATTATAAGTGACTAAATTATAATTTTCAATCGCCATGGTTAAAACTAAGGAACACAGCGAAGACGTCAGGAAGCTTGTTGTAGCATGCCATACCAATGGGGAGGGCTATGATAAGATTTCAAAGAAGCTAAACCTTCCCAAATCCACTGTTAGAGCCATAATAAACAAGTTCATATCGCAAGGCCACGTTATGAGTTTAGAGGGTAGAGGAAGAAAAAGGATTCTTTCCCCAAGAGATGAACGGAAAATTGTTCGACAAGTAAAACAAAACCCAAGGATCTCTGTTGGGGAGATTGTTGATGAACAGAGCACCTCTGGAGTGAATGTATCTCGACATACACTTGGTAGAGTTTTGAAGAGAGCTGGTTTAAAAGCATGTCGTCCGAGAAAGACTCCCTTATTGAAGCCTATGCACCTGAAAGCAAGGCTAGCCTTTGCAAAACGTCATATTGATAAAGATGTTGCATTCTGGAAACGTGTTCTATGGACTGACGAAACAAAAATAGAGTTATTTGGCCATAATAAAGTGTCTTATATTTACAGAAAATCTGGCGAAGCTTTCCTGCCTAAGAACACCATACCCATAGTGAAGCACGGTGGAGGCAGTTTGATATTTTGGGGATCCTTTGCTGCTTCTGGACCAGGGCGACTTGTTAAGGTCACAGGTAGCATAAAAAAGGAAGATTATGCTAAAATATTGGATGAAAACCTGAAAGACTCTGCTAAAGAGCTATCACTTGGTCGTCGTTGGTGGTTCATGCAAGATAATGACCCAAAGCATTCGGCTAAACTGACTAAGAAATGGGTTGAGGACAATCATATTAATGTTTTGGAGTGGCCATCACAAAGCCCAGACCTTAATCCAATTGAAAATTTATGGAGAACATTAAATTGAGGGTAATGCAAAGGAAGGCTAAGAATCTTATTCAATTGGAGGATTATTGTCAGGAAGAGTGGGCTAAAATTACTACTGAAGAGTGCAACAACTTGGTTGTAAACTATGAAAAGCGACTGAGGAAGGTAATCAAGGCCAAAGGCTATACAATTGATTATTAAATAAATCGTGCCAATAATTTTGAACAAGGGTTTTTTGCAATTATGTTTGTTGTTCCTTTGTTATTTATTTTTTCTAAAATCCGATTGCTGCATCGGAAAGGCCAGTAAAAAATACATAATATACTTTGTTATTTTCTTTAATTTAATCCCTTTTTTAGAATTTATTAGACAAAATTTAACTTTTATTTTACCGTGCCAATAAATATGATCATCACTATATATATATATATATATATATATATATATAAGTTATAATATATATATATATATATATATATATATATATATATATAAGTTATAAAATATATATGGCGGTGTAGCTACACTGAATATTCCGCGTTTCATCCACTCTAGGATTTATGTGAGTAAATGAAGTAGTTATATATATATATATATATATATATATATATATATATATATATATATATATATATATATTCATATGGCCATCAGCGCAACATATGTTCCGCAGTATATGAACATTTTATTAAAAATAAGCAATAAAACGAGTTTTTCTAACCTGTGCGATTTTTAAATAGCTACCAACCTCTCGTAATGTTAAATTTCTAGAGATTCCCAGGATCCCTCAACGAATAAGATACACGAAAGTAACCACAAAAGAACACAATTCATAATAACTTTGAAAATGTATTTATATTAAAACATTTAAATATTCAAGGTATCTTCACTATATACCGCTTTTCCACAAACTACTGCCACAACCGCGGAACTGTGAACCTAAAACTTCACTACAACTGTTTTTTTTTCTGTATCGACCCTCTATCATACCACACCAATATTTGCCATTTGTTTTGTTTTACATATCACATCCTATTGATTAGTAAACGCCTAAGCCTTTAATTTTTAAATATTTGTGGTGTAAATGCTTGTGTATTTACCTTCATGAAGTAATGTTCAAAATGTAATTTGTTTTTACGTAAATAGTTGTTTTATTTACCCTTGTCAAATATATAAAACCCCTGTGAAGGGTCAAGATGAAAGCGAGTAAACAACAAATGATAAACTGTGAAAAGATTTCTAAAGTTATTATGGTTACTAGCAGGGCGCCTGATGTTGTCTGTCGTAAAATACGCTTAAATATGATATTTTAGTTAATGAATGTTTCGTATTTATTATTATAGAACCAATTCTCTATTGTTTATTATTATTGCTCCCAATATATAGTTGTGATTTAAAAAGTCAAATAATGTGTACTTTGAATGCCATCAGCTAGAATTAAGACCAAAACGTTTAACGTTTCAATCATAATCTTTACAATTTGAGCTCTCGTCAGAAGGAAAAAAACATCTACAAACGTACCAACTTAACGTATAAATACACACGTATACACATACGCGCGTGCGCGCGCGCACACACACACACACATATATATGTATATATATATATATATATGCACATGCGTACAATACCTTTTTTAGTTGACTTACGCCTGCCGAATTCAAATGTTTTTAATCTTCACCCCTTTACCAGATACATGAAAGAATGGTTCACAAAAAATGAAATCAATTGGTCTTCTTAGCGCCGCGTCTCAGGGAAGGACCAGTTTGAAAAAATGGAGACAAGCGCACACAGACATAGTGATTTTTATTTATTAGACTAGTTGGGGAGGCGCCTAGCTTTAACCGGCCGTAAAATACGCTTAAATATATTTTAATTTGTCCTGATTTCGTATATATTTTACAGAATCATTATTTAAAAAAAAAGATGTATTTGCGTGCCATCAGCTAGAATCGAAACCGAAGGCAAAACTGTAGCATTCAAAGGTGGTGCCGTAATCACTGTTCTAACGTGGCGTAATACAAACTGATTAAAAATTAAACATTCAAACTAAACTAAGATGAATGTACAAAATAACGATTGATTCAATTTTTGGGTCCAATTAAAATTATTTTAACCGTTATACAACAGTTCATAAAAAATCCGATCATTTGAGGCCCCTATCATCGCACTGTGACTTTTTGTTTCGAGGAAGAAAGTTTGAAAATATGGAAACAGTTAGACAGAAAAACGGACAGCTAGACATACATATGTCCTTTTATATATTAGATTATTATTATTTTTTATTATTACATTTTCACCCCAAACAAGGCACATTGCCACTTTAATGTGGGAGGGGGCTACTATCAGGGACATAAGTCACAGGTGTACTATGTGGGGAGTTTTGCAGCAAGATGTCGGTTCATGTTACACTTGAACTTTTGCATGTGATTACAGTTGGGGAAGCAGGAACTCGCATGGGAATTTCAAAGTCTAGCGGTTCTGGGGAAGAAACTGCTGGAGTAGAAGGCTTTCTTACATCTAGGGATTTCTACTGTGAAGGGGTGGGATTTTGCTGCTTGTCGAGTTTGTCGGGGGTATTTACGTCGAGGGAGTACAAGTGCTTGCGGTTCGTCAGAACAGTCACCGTTAAAATACTTGTAGAACAGGCAGAGGGATGCTACATTTCGTCAATGGGACAGAGGCTGAAGCTTAGATGACAGTTCAGGACCTATCAGGTTGGCGACTCCCTTTGAACCTTGTCTCGGTGTGAGAGACTAGTAGCAGATGCACCAATCCAAATATGACAACAATACTCCATACATGGGCGAATGGTCGCCTTATAGAGGTACAATATACTTTCAAGCCGTAGTAGCTTTCTAGCACTGTAGAGAGAACCTACCTTTTTCGCAGCCGTCCTGACAATGCTCTGATTGTATTGTTCCAACTCATGTTTCCTGTGAACGTTAGGCCGAGGAGTTTAAAAGATATACTTTCAGATAAAGAGTCTTTGGTCATTGCTATTGGTGGTAGAGAAGGTTTCTTGTAGTTATTTAAGGAAACAAGTTTAGCCTTGGCAGCATTGAATGTGACTATCCATTTTGGTCTCAATTCCACTACAGATTGGAGGTCATTCTCTAGTGTTTCTGCCATTTCTTTAGGTATGTGTTCATTTGTTTTCCTGTCGTGTCTGTTATAGAGCGTTATGTCATCAGCATATATACCCATCTCAGAGACAATTTTGTCAGGGTGGCCAATTATGAATAATGGAGTTCAAAGTATAGTCCCCTGAGGCACTCCCGCATTTATATCATATTTTTATATGTACGACCATCGAGGACAACCTAGGAAGGATTTAATTATGTTAAGTATTCTTCCAGTGATACCGTCGTATCTGATTAAGTGAGATCATGCAAATGAAAACCATCAGTTTTAGAAATTAGATTATTATTAAGGAAAACAATAAATTATTAAAACAAAATAATAAACACTAGATTAAGCGTGATTATTGTTCAGAATACTCTATATAAATAAATAAAAAAACAAAAAAATGTGCACTTGCACTTCTATAAAGTAAAAAAAGTGTCATATTGCAAAAATCACGTAAATTGATCAAGTAATTTTTTTTTCAAGACAAAATCAAATTTTATAAGGAAGCTAGGACTGAACGTATCTCTCAACTAATTTTTAATACACAAACGGGGCTAGTTCAATTAGATCGTTCAAGATGTCTCCGAATTTTCAAACTTATAATGGCTAGGGTTTACCATTAATAGCTTACAATTGTACAAAATGTTTTTTCTATATAAACAATGTGTAATTTTTGGATATTTTTCTTTCTTGACGGTTATGTGTATCATAGAAAATTTTCTGTATTGTTTGTTTTTCAGTATAGTAAGAATTCTGGGCAATCACCTTACTAGTTGGGTAATAATAGTGTTTTTCTTACTTTTTTCATATAAGTGATAATGTGCTTTAGTTAGGACTATTGTTGTTAACTAAATATTGCAGGTATAATAAGTTATATTAAATACAGATAAAAACATAATCAGAGATGAAGATCAAGAAAAAAATATCTATGAACTGAATATATCGGGTTTGGTGAGGATCGATTGAAATACGAAACATTAGACCGTTAACTACAAGTTATGGAGAAAAGGGTGTCTCTTTATAGTTTTGTTCTACGGTTGTCTTTCGTCTACGTTGATCCAATTCGTAATAATATACTCGCTTAATAATTGATACACTGTGTTAGAGCAGCGATGATAATTGAAAACCTATCACATGTAATACATATGTTTGCTTAAGTATGCGATTATTTTACATTCGAGTCACTGATTATCACGGTTATTGAGAGTCAGGAGGTCAATGAGAAAACGCTGAAATGCCGGATATTAGTAAGAATTCGGTAGACTATGGTTATTTAAGAGAACAGTGCAATAAGAATATGTAATATCAGATTTGTAAACAACCCCTGAGGTTACATCGACCGAAACGTTGTAAAATCATACTTAAAATGAGAACAGTAGTCCGATGGGTCCAAATAATTTCGTTCCAAAAGTTTGTTTCTGTACGAAATCTCAAGTGAGTGAGTGTTCAAATGTGGAACAGGGCATACCTAAAAGTAAGAAAAAATCCCACACATATTTAGCCCAGTACTGTTAATTCACTGTATATCCCTGGTTAGGATACGCCCAGTAGTGGGGTTGGCGGTTAGGAGGATGTGTGTGTGTAAACCTGTGTTTGTGGGTCTGTAGGTGTGTATGTACTTATACATGGATATATATGTGCGTACGCGGGCGCGAAGAGGTATTGGGACGCATGCGTGTGCAGATGCATGCATCAGTACGATACTACCATATACGGGTATGTGAGTCTTAAAGACGTATATAATTGTGTTATTATTTTAATCACATTCAACCCATGAGACTTTAAGATAGAGACTTAAAAACTTAATGCTCCATTTCTGGGGATTTGCAAATCGAAGATAGGTGAAAAGTTCATTGTAACTCGATGAATTTTGATAGAAGGTACAACTTCCGAAGTTAAAACATGTTAAGTCAATTCCATGCTTGACTAGTATGGCTCGTCTGATGAGGCCCACACTAAGTTTATATAAATCTATAATGAGTTTAAGCTAACGTTTTGTTAGATTTTTTCTGTTAGCCCTTATATATATATTTATACATATATATACGTGTATATATATGCATGTATATATATGTATATATTTATATATACGTGTATATATATATATATATATATATATATATATATATATATATATATATATATATATATATGATAATATCGCTTGATGAATACTAAGGAGATAAGTAGAGTAAATTGTAGGGGAATGTAGAATAATTAATTTCAAAACCCACAAAAACGCTTAAATAAAACGATTACTAAGACACTGATAACGATTTACGAAGTAAAAGCATAAAGCAAGGGAGATAATTAATGATTGACTAGATTGAACTGGCTGCAGGACGGGTGGTCGATTAAACGGTTGCCTGTAACGAAATGACGGGTTTATCAAAATAAAGGATAGATATTTTCGATCACGAGATTGAATGTTTAGATGGCTCCACAATTGATGGTAATCAGGAGTCTATTCATGGCGGAAATGCTCAGACGAATCGTTAGAGATATTCATCTTTCAATCCTCTTTTTCGTTTCATTTCGTCTTCATTCCACTCGGTCTATTTTCTACATACTATTACTTCGGAACATCTATCTGTCTTTCTACACCTACAGTAGTAATATATATATATATATATATATATATATATATATATATATATATATATATATATATAAAGGGGGTTAGAACAGCAGTTTAAAGAGCAGAGTGTATTTTAATGTTATAATAAAATCATTGATTTAATTAAAATACAAGAAAAGAAGAGTGCTCGTTGTAATGCAGATATATAATAAGTGTGATAGCCATATATCCTAGAGCTACTTTAATATTTAGTAAGATGATTAATAATTTTTAATTCAAATTAAAATTAATAATTACAAATCTGTTTCATACGAAGGAACAACAACAAAGCCAATAAAATTTACGATCGTTTCGCAAACGATGTTTTTATTGAGATAGACATTAAGTCATGGACAATAATTTTAACATATAGTTTTTTTTAAAAACAAATTCTCCTCATGAGCAAAAATATTGCGTGTTTTTTTCATAAAAGACACCATAAATAAATCTAGCATTTTTTAAGTAAGGCAGATGATATATCTGCCTTACTTAAAAAAATGCTAGGTTTATTTATGGTGTCTTCCATAAAAAAAAACACCCACCCAATATTTTTGAAAAATGCTAGGTTTATTCATGGTGTCTTTATAAAAAAAAATCACCCAATATTTTTGCTGATGAGGGTACTTTGTTTTAATCATGTTAAAATCATTGTCCATGACTTAATGTCTATCTCGATAAAAACATAGTTTCCGAAACGATCGTACAATTTATTGGCTTTGTTGTGTACCTTTTTATGAAACAGATTTTTAATTTTTATTTATAATTTGAATTATAAATTATCAATCATCTTACGGGATATATATATATATATATATATATATATATATATATATATATATATAGTCCCGTTTTTATTTGAAGGAGGGGCATTCCGGACTTGAATCCAATGGAAAACTTATGGGCTGTGGTGAAGTGAACGTGAAAAGAAGAAAACCAAGGAACCTGAGGGAATTCGAAAATATCGTCAAGGAAGAATGGTTTAATATTCCTGTTGATGTATGTAGGAATTTAGTAATGTCGTATAGAAAACATCTGGAAGTTGTTATTAAAAACAAAAGCTTTGCAACTGGTTATTGATTAAGGCTGCCATCAATTGAAGCCTGTTTTTTGTTATCATTAATACTATTTATTTTGAATATTTTATAATAAACTAAAAGTGATTCAGGAGATCTTTAGATGGTCGATATAAATGTTCATCAACACTTTAATAAAAATAATTAGTGAGAAAAGATGTTTTTTCTCAAAAAAAAAAAAAAACGTAAAAATTGAAAGGGTGCCAATAATTTCGGCTTTAACTGTATATATATTTGATTGTGCATAATATGTAATTAAATAGATAATTATAATAATTAGATAAATAATTATGTTAACATGTAAATTAACCCTGCAGAATATGATAACAATATATAATGACGAACATAAATGATGACCAAAATTTCCAAATAGTTTAACAAACCTTGTTAACATGTTTACCACAGGTTCTACTTCCTATTCTGAACATATGCTAACCTATTATTTCGGCTCCCGGCATAACACACTTCTACCGAGTGTCAGTATATATATATTTTATATTGTTTTTTGTTTTTTCGAATATTTATAAAACATAACATCACGATACCATCCTCGTTCGAAACATTATATTAGTAAAAGAGATTAAATAATAAGAAATTTAAAGCGGGTCAGCATTGTTATTTTTTTAAACTTGTCTTATACATATCGGTGTTTTTTTGTTTTTTTTTTGTTTACATGACTGCATTGTACTCGTCTTAAAACACAACTTACATATTTTATGAGGTTTGATACAACGTTGTTTTTCACCTGTTTCGTCTACAGGAAAGTTAAATAATATGGTCGCGTTTTTAAATCATAGTGATATGATATCCTTCAAGGAATTTCGCATATTCTGCAGGCAGTGCCGGGATATGCGAATGTATAGGTATACAAATTATATTGCTTTCTGGCTAATCCTTAAAATTCTGATTTTATTTTATATATCTATATTAATCATCGAGTGTGTTACAATATCTAGGCTGCTGCATCTAGCTTGGCCCAAAATATGACTCTCTAAGCTGATCGATCAATCATTATCAATCAAGATCTTACCTCTGTGCCATCGCCGCAACGTTGCACCAGGATGTGTGTTTTACAAGTAATTTGATAAAACTTTTCTTGCAAACTCATTGTACCCGCTCGACTTATATACAACCGACACACCTGCCTAACAGAAAAATTCTATATGATTATCATAGAGTTCTCTTGATGCGTTATGTATTGCCTATAATAGTAATTTCCCTTGGAAAGCTAAACTTTGGAATTTGAACTTCCTGCGTAACAGTGCGCGGACGAGCGTATGCAAATACATACGAAATGCGAAATGACGACATTGTAAGAAAAAAACGACTATAGAGAGTACGTTGGAAAAACAAAAACTGTCACAGCCGTAACGAGAAGTCACACGTGGCGGGAGAATGAAGAAATAAATATCGTTGTTGCACGAAAAAGTGAGTTCGAGTTATTACTTCCCTTGGTCTCCATTCCGGCGTAAATTTCTTAAACTTGCGGTTCTCGTGTGTAAACGTGTGTCAGATTATACCTGCTTCCCTGACTGCAGTCGTATCCAGCAGTTTAAATGTAATGTCAACTGACATCTGACACATCTCGTAACATAATACTCTTTGGACATGGTCGCAGATAAGGGCCTCTTACGTCAACGTGGCAATATAGTTTATTTGGAATAAACAAAAGTACAAAAAAGTTGGCCTGAACAATTTTTATTAAACTTAACCTATAGACATTCTAATAAAAAATAGGACTTCGCGATAGATTGTACAAAGCTTTATTCAGCTTGGAATTGTCTCTTATAAACTCCGTTAACAATGTTAGTTATCTATAGACATCTTATTCAAGAGAAATAATCTCCAACAAGGGAGGCAACTAATGCCATTACTTGTCATGCCGCATAGGCGCATAAATTAGTACGTATACACATGCATTCGCATACACACATGCACACACAGTATTAATAGGTGTAGTACAACATGTCGTAAGTAGAGCATCCTCTTGTGACCTCAGCGTTGGCCAGTTAATCTATTTTAACGCTCAATGAAGGCGACATTGTTGCTGGTTTAGGCTTCCATTGACTTCTTAACAGGCCGCTCTTAAAGTGAATTAGTGAGAGACATGCAAGCGTAAAGAAGCAATCGAGTTGCTCGGATGGAACAAATGGTACCGGGCTGAATGGAAAATGAAATAAAGTTGCTGCAACGAATAGATAAAAGGAAGAAAATAAAATTAGAGGGAGAGAGATAGAAATAGAACGATGAAAAGATGAGGTAAGTATTACTGAGGATATAATAATAATAATAATAATAATAATAATAATGACTATTATTATTATTATTATTATTATTATTTTATACTAATAATAGTAATAAGTATGAAAAGAAAAAAAAATAACATCAATAACAGCAGGAACTAGCGTGCATGACAAGTAGAACGAAAAAATGATAAATAGAGAAAGAAAAACAGATATGAAGATGGTCGTTTTGCCTTACGGTATATCAACGGTTTTCGGATTATTTAATGACGAATCAAGTAATTTTACACCAAGAATTCTCAACATAAAAATTCTTTATAGTTTCCAATATATTTATTCATGGTGTTTACTTTTGTTATTTTGTAGAAGAATGTTGTTCTCTTTGTTTTAATTTACAGAACATAATCGAGTTTTCAAGTGGTAAACAACAAAAGAATAACATTAATGTTTTGTGCATTTTAAGTCAAGAACCCAGAATCTTCTGTGCGCCTAACCTTGGTCCGTCAATAAAGATCTAAAGACATGATTATAATAGTGACCTACATATACTATTATTATTATTATTATTATTATTATTATTATCATTATTATTATTACTATTATTATTATTATTATTATTATTATTAAGAAGAAGAAGAAGAAGAAGAAGAAGAAGAATAGTATTAGCATAAATGAGACCATAAAAGTTGAAGATTTGATTTAAAAGACGAAAAAAATAGTAACCCTTCCCATCCTCACCCCCTCAAAAAAAAAAAAACTAAATTCATTTATTTTCCCCCCATATAAATAATAAGTCCTATTTTAACATTGCATAAGTGAATCTCGGAATGATACTAATGCTAAACAAAAATATAATAGTACAACTAAATGACAGTTCAAAGAGGTCCAGAATCTGACAAATAAATAGTTCAAGGAACTGATTTCATGCAAACAACGATTGCTTACAATTGATCGTTATCTTTAACTTCCGCGTGTTTGTTGACTTCCAGTTGTGCTGACTGATTCACAGTGTATGCCTGAAAAATCGCGTTTAATTAAGGTTTACTAGTATAAAATATTATGTTATTCAACGAAATTCTTTAGATTATTTGTAATCTGCTAAACATTTATCAGAAGGGACTTTTCCGGAGAATTATTCGTGAAGCAGAAACCGAAAATAAATAAGAAAAGAGGCATGCGGTTCCTGTTGAATTGTTTAATGAGTTGTCTCTAATTGTTTGTTGTTTTTAAAAAAAGCATGCTTAATTTTTGCCATTATTTTGATTGTTTTGTCCCAGCAAATCGAATAAAATTCTAAAGTGGGTTGGCATCTCAAATATATGTCTCAATTAGATTTGAACATGTTGTCGCGAACTTAATAAAAGTTTATAATATATGCTATCGCTGTTGGAATTTACTCTTAGATTAGTCTTGTAAAAATTGAGATTTCTATCAAGAGATACTAAATGGAAACTTATTTTACTTTTCTCAGAACATACTAAATAATATTCTCTTATCAGATTAAGAGGTCATTAGTACCTTTCATGTACGTGGATTGCGATTAAACTGCAACAAGCTACACCCCAAAATATGAGGCTATAATTTTGCCATTGTTATTTGAACTGAGGTAAAAAATGACAGACGAGAAACTTTCTGCTCAGTCAATTTTCTTCTCTCATGTATAAATAATTTCAGGAGATATTTCGTGACAATGCCATATTTTCAGAAGTATCTGTAAAACTGTATAATGTTTAAGTGTTTGGTGATAACTAATTTACAAAATTCTTAATAAATCGTGCGATGATCGGAATTGTCACGTTGGTTTAAGGCATAAAGCGCATCAACTCTAATACATGAAATAATACGGAAAAATGTGCTTGTTATCATTTGTTTGTTATATAAAATATAGTTGTACCTTGATTTGTACAAAAAAGTCATTAAAAACCTATACAGAGAAAGTAAAATTATTAGGAAATTATTTGCTATCAGTTATTTGCGATTCAAGAAATAAATATTTATTCATGAAACCTAGTTTCATTTTCTAAGATTTCGGAAAGAAAGGCCAAATAATTATCCAAAAATATTGTTTGTATGTTGTTAATTAAATTTTCATTTAAATGGTTTTCGTTTAATCATTCTTCATCTCAAAAATTAAGAAGAATCGATTATCTTCATATCCAAAGTTCAGAACTATAACGATCGAATATATTTATTTTAAACTTGCATAGACGGACACGTTTTTAACCGTTAACCTTTGTGCTCCCCGGATAATAATCTTACATATCCATCAGCTCAGTACATTCAATTGTTTTTTTTCCGAACTACGCAGAGTTTCATTGTATTAATTACGTAATGATAGAAATGATATAATTTTAATTGACAAGATGACCAGCGTTTGCATAGAAAAAAAATCAGGAAACCTTCGTCCGACACCTTCCAACGCTTTCCTAAAGTAATTGGGGGATTCTTGCGATAGCACAACCTTATACTGCATATGTATAAAAAAAGCATATGATGTACAGACGGAAATCGGCAACATCATGAATGATGTCCGAATAAGATATTCAACAATTATAACATCATAGAATTAAAAAGGATAAAATATTTAAAAAACTAGATGTTATTGTCATGTATTTTGGACTTCGAAGGAAAAATTTAAATAAAAATGTTTAATTGTTATCACAGAATAATATATTAAATGGCCACAAGGTTATATAAATAGCAAATGAACACTATCCATCAGCAAACTAAGAGTATTGGTATAAATGTAGGCCTCACACTGAAGATTTGTATTATAAATCTATTGTAATAACAAATAGTTTTCACTTAAGTCACCTTCCTTGAAATTTAATGAAAAATAAAATTTATAGAAATATTTTAGAACATGTGTTTTATTTAATCACTTGCAATAAGTCATTGTTAATATCAACAAAGCTGTGCAAAATCAAGGCAATACACTTTCAAATAGTTAACACAAAATAATTATTTATCATAGTTTTCAAATATTTATATAAATAAGGCACCGAATACTTAAAATTAGTTGATACGTAAAGAATATCGAAATAGTCTTTTTTTGTTATAATCGCTTTATATGTGGTCAGTTTTAATGGTAATATAGAAATAATAAATTAAAAAATTCAAATTGATTTTGTTTGGATATTCAGACTCCTGTTCTCATCTTTACCTTTTATAGGCATGTTTTCATCTTTACCTTTTATAGGCATGTTTTCATCTTTACCTTTTATAGGCATGTTTTCATTAACTCAGGAATCTGTACGCGATTTTTAATGGAACCCGAAATTTAATCGAGGAAAAGTGTACACTTTCTTGGGCATAGTCGATATAATTCTAGGCTAAATTCTCTTGTAAGATCCACTCTTATGGAGTTTGACGGTTCAATCCACAGAACGGGCGACACTCAAAATAGAATCGCGAATTATTTACAATTTCTAACCAGTTACGTCTGACAGAACAGGCACACGCTATAACCGTTGATTAAATAAAGGGTACCGTTCAAAAGTCATTGTAAATTCCCGAGTTCGACAGACAGATTTCCGAATTAAACAAAGTATAGTTGAAGAAGGTCGCGAATTACTTCGATGGAAACGATGTGAAAATAACATCTAGGATCAAACAATAGTCCGGATAATCAATCTTTATCTAAAAAATGTAAAACTACAACAATCAATTTATTTTTATTTCGAACTTACATAGACAGTTATGTCGCTAATTTGTGCTCCCCGGATAATAATGTTACGTATCTACCAAGTCAATACATTCAATTGCTTTAAGGAACTTCGCAGAGCTTGACCTTTTTGTATGTAAAATAAAAACCCCATTTGTAACGTTTACCTTACCTTTTGTTCTATAGTATATATGAAATACTTTGTGTACTTAAATACGTATATTTTTTACAAGTAAGTTCATCTATTGATTACGGTCTTATTTTCTATGTGAATTCACAAATTAGGCGCCCGAAAATGGTGAAATGATAATTGTAACGTTGACTTTAGATAAAGCGTCATCATTGTAAAGATAAGGACGAGACATTTCTGAGAAATAATGAGGGACACTTAAATCGTCGTAACGATCAGACAAATTAGAAAATAAAAGAGAAGTCAAGAAGCAATTGAAGGAAGATGACGAGACAGAATGACGCCTGAAGGCACATTGCTTGTTTTGACGGTGGATATAAAAATAAGGGGTATATAAAATGAGTGATGGAGAAGTGGAATGCCATCTGTTTGACTACAAGACGAACGGCCTCCATATATTAGACAATAAGTTTTCATATCAGAAAAAACAAAAATCGAAAAGACACTAAATAATATACAATGGACAGAAATTCAAGTGAAAAGAGAAAAATGGATAATTAAAGCCAAAAATCAGAAAAAAAGGATGTAAGAAACAAAGGGGTTCTTTAAAAAAGAAAAGATTGAACACAAAGTTTACAAAAGATGTAAAACAGATTATATGAAGAAACTGAAGTAAGAAAACATACTTAATTGGAGTAAGTATTGCATAAAACGAAAGTATGATAAAAAGAAATAGACGAAGAAAATAAACAAAAAATATACGTAGAAGAAATAAAAAATATAATACAATATATATATATATATATATATATATATATATATATATATACTAGCAAACGTACCCGTCGTTTACTGGGGTCAAAAACAACCTACAGAAAATGGACTCTGATTTATGAAAGTATGATAGGTTATGAAAAGGAAGGATTGTAAATAGATAGCTTCGAATTTGGGGCGTATCAAAACCAAAGCAAAATATGGTGAAAGTAAAAATAAAATAGATAAAACCCATAATTTATTATACCATACCTGTTAACACTGAAACACTTATCACAATATTCTGTGGATCTATATTAAAACACCTTTTTTAAATTTTGTGACATGTCTCCATTCTATGGAGGTCAGGCGCGAATGAACGCCCCATAATTTTATCATACCATATTTCTTCAAACTGAAACATAATTATCAAAGTATACTTACGCAAATAGATATGAAACGTCTTTATTAAAGCTTGTGCCTATTTCCATTCTATGGAGGCCCGGTGCGAACGCAGCCCCCACAATTGTATTATACAATTCCTATTTAAGTTAAAACATACTTATCAAAGTATTCCTATGTACATCTATATCAAAAACACTTGTAAATGTTTTTTTTTTCATTTTTAATTTTTTTTATTTCCATGCTTTGTGGGCCAGGCGCGAGCGCAGACCCCACAATTTTAATGAACCCCCGTTCTGCCAGATCAAACATACCCATTCCTGTGTCTCGATACATATTCTACCATTATATGTGATCAGTTTTCTATAATAGTCAACAATATAGGAGCCTATTCGTTACCAGAGACACACACACGCACACACACACATACACACACAGATGTTCAACTTTATATTATAGTATGAAAAAGAAACAAAATTACGAGGTGTCTTTAATAAGTTTCCAGACTTTTTTCGTATGAATATTTTTATTAATAATACACACTTGAAACTCTAGTCCCCTTCGCAGTCATCAATTCCAGATGCAATGCACTTGTTGTACAGTTAAAGCAACTTCTGGAAGGAATCATGGAAGTCCTCTTGTGTGAGCGTGTCAATGATCTTCATCACAGCCTCTTTTATCTCCTCAATTGTTTCATAGCGACATCCTCCAATATTTTCCTTGGTCTGAGGAAATAACTTAAAAGTCACCGGAAGCTAGGTATTGATTATAGGGAGGACAAGGAACTGTCTTCACGCCCACCTTGGTCATATAGTCTGATTTTTTTCTGAGCAATCTTGGGACTAACTTCGCGAAAATCTTCCGCATCTTCAGTCCCTCGCGAATAATTGTGGGTACAGTTTCCGCACTGATATTAAACTGTGCACTTATATTCTCTATAGACACTTGACGGTCCTTATCTATAAAATTCTTTATTTGGCCAATCAACTCTGGTGTTCTGACGTTTACTCCCTTCCATACCTCTAATCCTCACCCACAAAATCCATACCTTACTTTAATCTCTTAGGCCACTCAATTGCTTGATTAATGCAAGATTTTCCAAAAGCAGTCTGAAGCATTCCATATGTATCCGTGGCATCTTCCCAAGTTTAAAACAGACTTTTATTGCATATCTTTTTTTCTCAAGTGTCTAAACGCTCACATTGCATTTTTGACATTCAGCAGCTGTGGAAAGCAGATTGTACTAAGGTGTATTTCAATTCTTACTGTTCATTTGAGCCTGAACTGATGAAATTGATCAGGAATCTCACTATATGTATAGCAAAATATACTAAATTTTCAGGAGTCTGCGATAATTTTAAATGTCTGTATAAAAGTGTCTTCAAACTTATTGAAGGCACCATTGTATGAAATAAAAAAAATGTATAAGACGGAAGGAAAATTGCTTAAGGACAAGAATTATAATAAAGAAAGGCACAAAGGCAGAAGGAGTAAAAAAATAATGCGAACGCATACACACAACGAGAATCAATAGAAAGCGAATGAGAATAAAATTAAATTCAACAATCAAAATATCAAAATGAAAGTGAAAAGTAAACGTAGAAATACGACGATGAAGAAGTAGAAATAAGATAAAATGTATCTATACATTTATATATGTTTTTTTTTATTTCATATGAAAACTTTCCAACAGTATTTATGAATATACACTTGTAGATTATGAGTTGTGTAGTGGCTTCCTGTTATTCAATGAAATATGTGTAAGACGTATTTCTTTAAAAAATCTCGTATATATATGTATATATATATATATATATATATCAAATTTTAGTGATTGAATGAATTACAAAAAATTTTGAAGTGAAAAGTTTGAGTTTCATCTCAAAGATTTTTATTTTTCTAAGACAAAGAATGCATTAAAAATTTTATCTCCTTATCCTTGTCTTACTTGGAAAAATAAAAAAAAAATCTTTGATATGAAACTCAAACTTTTCACTTCAAAAATATTTTAATTTCATTCAATCACTAAAATTTGATTTATTTGCTCTATCTTGTATATCGAGCAATTCTTATTAAGATGAGATAATACTTATAGAATATGATTGCCAGTAATATTTTGTAAATTTTATAATCACAGATTTCCATACCAGCTGATTGTTGGATAATTTTATTCCTATATATATATATATATATATATATATATATATATATATATATATATATATATATATATATATATATATAAAGTGAAATTGTCTGTCTGTGTGTGCGTGTATGTGTGTACATTTCCCTACTCAACTATTCTGTCAATTTTAAGTCTACAGACTCAAGATTTTACATAACGGGTATTGGGATTTGGGAAAATTTGTAACCGATTTTCGGTCAGAAATTAAGCTGTCAATGGGTTCAAGCTCAACGATTTGATATTTGAAAACTCTACCAAACTCCCCTGCCAATTTTGTGCGTTAACCCTTGGAATTTTAGATGTAGGTCTCTTTGACATGACTCAACCTTTTTAATTTAATTTGAGACTAAAACAATAAATGTTAAGAGGTCAAAATTGTGGTCGAAGTTTTAAAAAATTTACCTCTGCTGTCTCTACCAAACCACTCAGCAAATTTTTGGTTGAAACATTTGAAATTTTATATAAAGTTGATTCAGACATAGGGCAAGCTTTTTAATCGGTGTTTGCCAAAGGGCGAAAGTTAAAAAGTTGTTTTTCTTTGCGGTCTCTAACGAACTATTTAACAAATTTTAGGTCTAAACATTTGATGCTTTACATAAATTGTATTCATATATACAGTAAGCTTTTTAATCAGTTTTGGGCAGAAAATTTGGCTACCAAGAAATCAGAGTCGAACGAGTTGACATTTGAAAACTCTACCATATTCCTCCGCCAATTTTGGGTCTAAACACTTGTAATTTTAGATGTAGGTTGCATGCACCTGAGTAAAAACGAATAATATAAATATAACAATGTATTGTAACTGTAATTCCTTACTTTTCGAAAATATGTAATGTCTAAAATACCGCTAAAGTAAAAGTAAGTTGTTGATTTAAATGATATATTATATTAAGTAAAAGAGTACATTAGATTAAAAGTTATTCAATACCTACTTTAATCTTTAATTATTTATCGCATCTTAAATCTATTCATCTTAAACATGAATCTTTTAGTTTAAACATTGGTAGTGTAATGAGATAGATATATACTCTTAGCCAGAATGATTTAAATATAAATTATGCATAGGTACTTACCTTATTTTCTCCTTTTATGCTGATATATATATATATATGTGTGTGTGTGTATATATATATACATACATACATAGAGATAATTGTTAATATCTCATCGAAATTTTTAACTACTTATTTCAATCATGTATTAATCATCTCATTTTATTTTATTGATTTTAAACGTCAATCACTTGTTTTAAATGTAATTAGTCTAACGAGTTAAACGATTTATATCTTCGTAGTCGGGTAATATAAATAAAATAATGAGTTGTACTTATACAAAACGTAACATTCCAAACTATGTAATTCTTAATTAATCACTAAAGGTAAGTTAAGCGTTGAATGCCATCATAAGTATCTTAAGAAAAAAATGCGCATACATATTCTAAACCGAGTAAAATGTGTATAGTTAACTGAAGTTCACTTTTTAATTTTTAATTATTTTTAATCGTAAATTAACCATCTCATATATATGTTATTTCCTACTTATTTCAATCGTTTATCAATCATCTCATAATTTTATTTAGTTAAAACTTTTAATTATTTGTTTTAAATGTAATGCTCTGCTTTAAACGGTTATTATCTATTTTAAACACAACTATTCTAATGAATAAAGAAAGGGATTAATAATCTCAACTGATGAATGTAAATATTGAATAGTACTTGTATATAATGTACAGAATAGAAAACAATATGGTCGATTAAATCATTGGGTTTTGTTCCGTATAACTTGCCTGCTGAAACGAAAAGATTGCCCGGCTAATGGTAACATTACAATGATAGCTAAGAAAAAAGAAAATATGTCGTATTTAACTAGACTTGCATATATATATATATATATATATATATATATATATATATATATATATATATATATATATATATATGTGTGTGTGTGTGTGTGTGTGTGTGGGTGGGTGTGTGTATTTGTGTTTATATTAATATATGTATAATTTTATATCAACTTAAATATTAAAAACGTTAATAATCAATTTAAAAGTAAAATGAACGTTAATAATAGGTTTTGCACTGGTATAAGACTTATTCTTCTAAAATCCGTATTTCTTAAATAACCACTAAAGGTACGCCGGATGTTTTAATGCTAACTAAAAAAGCATAACTATAAAATCATATTGGGGGATCCCACACCAATTTGTATAATGTGAGCACTTATTTTATCTGGTTACCCCTATTACCTTTGGCAATGATATAATCCTATAGATTGATTTTACTATAAAAGAAGTTATGCATTTGACTGATATTTTCGGAGATATTCTTGGCCTGGTGATGAGATTTTCACTAGCAGGGTGGTCACTTAAACATATTTGCATATGTGTAGCCACTAGTTTTCATATTTAACATATTCATATTGCTCTGTCGAAACATTGAGCACTCTTTGGTTGACACATTTTGGTTTTGTTTAAATAACTAAACAATACTTCCAATAATATATATATATATATATATATATATATATATATATATATATATATATATATATATATATATGAAACAACGTACGGGTATGTATGGTATATATTTATATATTTTACCAAGTGCAATATGTTTTGCACAACATTTCATAGTTATTCATAAACTTTGTATGCAACAAATAGGCGTAAATGTTTGCAATGCGGTTTATATTAGGTTTAATTTTATTTATGGGTGATTCCACTTAGTGATCCTTTTATGAACATTACATACCTTTTATTTTATTAAATTTATGCAAAATAAATTAGGAATTAATAATTTTATATTCATAACATTTTATTTTCATTGTGAAATCTTGAAAAGTTTCAGAAGCAATAGTATGGACAACACTTCCGAGCTTCAAATTACAATTGATCAGATTTACATCAAAAGTAATAATGAAAAGCAAACAGATAAAATAAATTGAAGTCAACACATATTTGAGAGTTATATTTTTTTAAAGATCAGCGACTAGCTAAAAAAAAATACTTGATTTTTTTCCGATAAATAAAGTTTAATTTTATAAGACAGATAAACAATAACAACTGATGCAGTTTAATGATAAAGAGTTTTGCTGAGGAGCTAAATATACCCGCATTTTAAAAGCCTATACGCGACATTTTTTGTCGAAGACAGACGAGTTGGTGACGTACCCCAAACCTTGAGTCTAAAACCTCCTTCAAATTGAAATTAATACATTTAAACTATATTAAATGTAACTTGTTTTAACAGACTTGTCTTCTAGCAACCAAACCCCCAAGCCTAGATAATTCACAGGAAAGTTGTTGGTTTAAACGCTTTAACTAATGGCACCGAGAACTAGAAGTAAACATTCTCCAAACAGATGTGCATGACGTCATTACTTACCTCTTGATCTAAAGGAGGATCTGCTTTTGGTTTATAATATTTACTCATTAAGGAGTTACTTACCGCTGTTAGTACGTAACAGCTGTGTCGGGAACATCCCCAAAACTCTAACTAGTCAAGTAATTCTCCCCAGCAAACATTAATGGCATATTCGTGTTTATGGCTAGCAGTGATGGTTTCAAAAAGTTCCCATCAAACATTCTCACATGTTCAACTTAAACGAGTGTACCTACAGTCAAAACCTGTGATATTTTCATTATTTTCTGGACTTCATAGATTTATTGTATATGATACTAATATACTCTAATCGATATTCGATACTGTTTCGTAAGATAATCGAATTATATGCTTCTGAAAGATTTCCATTTTTATGTGAGGCTTTAACGTTCTATTCATACTATTTTATAAAAAGTATTTTTCGTAAACGGCAAGTTTGATCAAAATATTTATTTTCCCTAATAATTTATCTGTTCAGTGTCTGAAACCCCGTATTTTTTATTATCTATCTTTACCTATTTCTGCTAAATACTTTTATCCTCTCATTTACTGCCTTTACCATCTTATTTATAATATGTTTTAGTTTAAGTAATTACTTATTAAGCATTGAAATACAACTCGGTTTCTTTCTAAACTAATTATTATTATCATCATTATTATTATTATTATTATTATTATTATTATTATTATTATTATTTATGAGGTGATATTGTAAAATGATTTTTTACGGTCTACCCTAGATATTTCAATCGATTATTGTAACATTCAGTCTTAACATAAAATATCTGTGTGTTTTAAGATTATTTATTTGATAGTTAAGTTATAATAGAGCTTTTTATTAACCAAGGTGATTTGTGTGTTATGTACATAATATAAGAGTTTGTATCCCTGGTACTAATGAGTGAATAATAACTATTGATTGATGTTAAATGATCAGTCAAAATAAGATCTATACACCCCAATGGCATCTGAATACGATGTAAATTTTAATCTTATGTTTTCGGTCAAGTTTTTTTTAATAGTGTGATTGTGTAAATACAGGCGTCCACATTGCTATAGCAATAGTCACCAAGCAGTCAAATTTGAAGGCAATTAAAGAAAATATTCTAACTTATATCTGGTTTTATGTTGCGATATCTAAGTCAAAACTAAAAGTTATGGAAAAACTGCAAGTTCTTTTGTTTTACTATAACATTGGTTTTGTTCATTTTGATAATATTTGTCACCAAGTGTATTGCTACTTAGATGATAGTGGTTACTGTTTAGGATCGTGTTTGACAGCGGAATAGCTGTTCACATTACATTTAAAATTCTGTTGATTAGTAAAGTTACGGAAGCAGAAAACAGATCCAAAGTTCAGCTGTCCAAGAAGAACGAACTTTTCGATATCTATGAATCTCAAATGTGTAAATGTGGGAAGTTCGCTGCTTGTCGAATTAGTCGGTTGTATGTATATTAGTAGAGGGCACAAGTGCCTTACGTCATTTTATTTCTCTCATCCCTTAATATCTCTCATTTATTTTCAGTCTTTTAACATTTTTTCCTATATTTTACCTCGCTTATCTAATTTTAATCACTCTTCTCTACACCAGTTTCTCTCTTTTCACCCTTCAATTTGGATTTTATTCGTTTTGTCTCTTTCATATCATTCCGATATCTATTTTCATTTTAATTCCAAAGCCATTGGACACTCTCGACAGATGAAATGGCTTAATCAGAAAACTGGCTGGACATGTGATTTTGGGGAGATGGCGTACGTGTCTGATCCTGTGTAATTCTAGCCGATTCAACATCCCACACTTTTCCATTTACCTAAAACTTTTACTTTTACTTGGCGTTAGTTAAGTGCTAATCGCATGAGACCTCCCTTAGGAGTAATGCCAAAGGGCTGCCTAGGCAATTTTGCCGACCAGAGTTCCCTGTCCTTAATATGCTTTTTTTAAAATAAATATACCTTACTTTACAACCTTTGTGTTTTATCATCTATTCGCTGAAGTAAGTATGAATAACTACGCCCAACAAAATTAAATCAAGATTGCTCTACTGAAATAAAATGATAGTTTTATCTGACTGAGATTAAAACAGTTACATTTTGATATCTTGTCATATGTAGGGGTGATTATTAATAAAATATAAGTATCGTTCAAAGAAATAATAAAGATAAACCAATCAGAAATATTCAAGTGAGAAAAGTAGGTTTTTGCGTGTCTATGCATTTATTTATTTAGCTCCATTTAATAATGAGTTATACAACATAACTCGGTTTTCTGAAGTTTTCAAAAATAACCCGACGAAAGAATACTTTCAAAAGATTTAACTAACCCGTTTTCACTTTTCTCTCTAACAACGTGTCCTACATGAAGAACATTTGACTCGCATTTAATCGTCAACAATAGTGGACGTGATATTTTTTTCTTCTAGGACCACCACGTCTACAGTAAATATCACAAGAATTCTTTTTTTACACAGATATCACCTCATTACCAAGGTCAAGAGACTACTCGAGGATAAGGGTTAAAAAGTGTACAGTAGAAATTGGGCAATATAGTAATCATTAGTAATAAGTAAATTCTTTTCATAACTAGCCTTGGTACATCCGGAAGTATCAGAAAAAACATTATTTAATTTAATAATAAAAAAAAATACTGCATCATTTAAATATAATCAATTACGGGGGACTTATTAAGAAATGTTAAAAGAATGGATTTATGAGGATATTTTTTGTGAGGGAGGGCCTATTGAGTGATACATCTCAGAATTTGATCTGTATATAACTATTATATATTCTCATTTAACCTTACGAAATTATGTTTTTAAATGATGGGGGAAACTAATATCAACAGTTAGTTTTATTACTTTTCCTAGAAAGATAATTAGAAACGTATTCATAGAAGCCTTCAACAAAAACTATGAAAGGTAAGGAATCTTATTATAATGTTTTCAATATATGTTTAGTATGAGAAACTACAAAGTCACCAGCTCTGATGAATAAAAATGGAAAATATGTCACAATATGATCATTTCACCTCATCACAAAACAACGATACAATGCATCCTGACTCTAAATACTACGTGATACGGTTTATCTGTCTCATTGAAAGCATCTTTTGAAACGAAAATCCTTAGAGAAACCTTGTAACGCCAACAACTATTTTGAACAACATTGATGGTCGCAGTATAAAACCTATAGAAGCTTTAAGAGCATATCGATTAAAGCAATACAGGTTATCTCTTGAGGTTTTCCAAAAATATGATTCTTATCTCCTTTGTTTGAGGGGCAAATAGTTCTTGCAAAGCTTAGCATTAACCCGAACAAACATGACAAAAATTAAACCTCCCGTAGGAAACAGATTCGCACACGGTTTATTACCGCGCCGATACACGTATTCAATGGCGGCTGTCTTTGTAGGTATAAATTCCTATCATTAGGGGACGTATTCGAAATAGGGCGAGGGGGGTCGGATAATTGATTTCTTTTCTCTTCAGCTTTTCGAATCAGTCGACGTGAATACGAGGATTTAGTTATATTGGGAGACGGTAAAAAAACCTTTGTAAGGATGTCCCTTTGGGGAAAAGACAAATCCGAGATAAATGACTATCAAATAACATTGTTCAAATGGTTTTCTCAAACGAGAGTTATACGAGCTAAAGTACACAGCGGACACAGATCACTTTGGACATTCAGTGTAAAATGGAAACGCGTTACAATAGAATAACGCTTTCAAACAAAAATACCGAGAACATTGATGTAACCTCCATGCCACAAATAAAGATTCATATTACAGAACATCAGGTTAAATTCAATACCGTACATTTTAAATCATATATAATGTGACCTATAATTATTTTCGTTTGTTTATATTCGAAACTGAAAACATCGATGATGTTCTAACCAAATCATCTGTAATAAATACAGAAATCAATATTAAGATGTGGTTTTTATTTTGCCATTGCGAATTTTTCTAGATATCCCTATAACTAACCTGATATATATATATATATATATATATATATATATATATATATATATATATATATATATATATATATATATATATATATATATATATATATATAACGAAAATTACAATTGAAATTACCAAAATGATCCAAGCTGGTAAATTATAAATATTAAAGAATTGATATTTATAAAATTATCTCAGCCAGATATAAAAGCTCTATAAAACCAAATAGGAAATAGAGCTTATAATGTGAGCAAACAGTTAATAAAATATGTTAAAAACACTTTGAAATGAGTTAAAAACATATTTAATCTGAAAAGGAAACACTAGATAAATGGGCAGTCCTTAATCCGCGGAGTTTCGAAGAAATAGTTTCCTTCTCATCAGAGGGTAGGAATTAGCAACATGCGGGATCGGATTTTGCATGCAGAAGTATTTGACTCATTTCAAAGTGTTTTTTAACATATTTTATTAACTGTTTGCTCATATATATATATATATATATATATATATATATATGTGTGTGTGTGTGTGTGTGTGTGTGTTTTTGTGTGTGTGTGTGTGTGTGTGTGTGTGTGTAAAGGCGGTATTTTATCACTCTGACATTGATGTTAAACTTTTTTGAATTAAAAAAAATATTGAAAAGAACTTCTTAATTTACTTAGTCATAGATGTGCGAACAACTTCAGGATAGTCCACTAGTTTATATATCTTTTTCATGCTCTTGCTTCGATTCAAACTGACGGAACTAAAGTACTTTTTTAAAAAGAACTTTTAAATCATTACTAATTATTATAGTAAAGAATAATTATATATATATATATATATATATATATATATATATATATATATATATATATATATATATATATATTACAAAGGGGCCATAGCTTCTCCAAGTCCAGTGATCAATTGAGAATAAGGGTTACAGTGCTGGGGTTATTATCAGATAAATGTAGAACATATATATATATATATATATATATATATATATATATATATATATATATATATATATGTGTGTGTGTGTTTTTGTGTGGCTATGTGTGTGTAGATGTTATTTATTTGTTTTAGATTCTGCAAGACGTTTCAGATGAATTGACTTCTTTATACGAAAGTGCATTTTTACCTAAATGGAAGTTGGAAATAATTTAGCATTTTTCCAATTTGGCACCCCCAAATGGGAAGCGACATACATAGCGCTACGCGAAACTATTATATTGTCTATATAATTTTAAACATTAAATTTACTATATAATTTTAATTAGGGTTCAAACTTTTACCTAAAAATATTCCTATTCCTATTCTAACCAATATTTGGGGTAGTAATTACAAAATTAAAATTTAGAAATTTAATATTTAAGGAAGAATATAAATCAACTAACGCAAAATGTTTGGATACATTGATTTAATATTTGGTTGGATAATCTTTATTGCGTTCAGCTTCTCTGAGGTAGGTTTGAATTTCACCAAGTAAGAAAAGTTTTTTTTGTAAATTTTGTAAGGTTTGAATTTCACCAAGTAAGAAAAGGTTTTTTGTACCTTTACGCTTACCCAATCGCTTTCTATAGCTGCACACATTTTGTTTTGCAAAGATATGCAGGTATTTTGCGTCATTCCTCTTTGCAGAACAGTTCTAGTTGTTGAATATTTTGTGGATTCTTCTTGTGAACATTGATCATCAATATCTCTCACAAATTTTCAATTGGGTTGAGGTCTTGATACTGACTGGGCCAAATAAGAACATCAATTCCGTTATTTCTAAGCCATTCCTTGGTTAGTTTTGCAGTATGCTTGGGATCATTGTCCTGCTGAAACACGAAATTGCTATTATGTCCCAACAAATCAGACAATTTCTGGAGGTTTTTCTCCAAAACCTCCCTTTAAATACGTCCATTCATTCTACCATTGATGATTTCAAGTTTATCAGTATCTTTGGACGAAAAAACTCCCTACTATAATCGAACCCCCGCCAAACTTTACCGTAGGAATGGTATTCTTTATGTTATAGGCGGTGCCAGTTTTACGCCATACATGTGTTGCTGTGTTTCTTCCAAATATTTCGATTTTAGTTTCGTCTGACCAGATTACCTTGTTCCAAAATCCTTGGGGTTGTTCCCCATATGTTTTAACATAATTTAAACGTGATCTGATATGTTTAAGCTTCAATAATGGAACTTTGCTTGATACAAAACCGGCACGATTTAGAACTCTACTGATTGTATCCTTGCTCACAGTAATCCCAGCTTCTCTGAGGTAGGTTTGAATTTCACCAAGTAAGAAAAGTTTTTTTGTACCTTCACGCTTACCCACCTCGATTTTTTTTCGTATAATTTCCTTGGACGACCACATCTTGGAAGATTTGCAATAGCTTCAACGGGGTTTTTAAAATATCTAATAACGTTTCCAACTGTACTAAGTGGTAAATTAAGTTCCCTGGATATTATTCGATACCCTTTTCCTTCTTTGTGCTTATTAATGATTTTTTGACGAATGTCTATTGACAACCTTTTAGTTTTAGGCATTTTATAAATGAACTGGTTGATTTTGAAAGAGTGAGCCCAAACTAGAAACATGTTATAGAATTATTTTAATATAAAGCTGTCTGATTGGTCAGTGATAACGCATTTGCATTATTGCAACCCGCTAAGCAAAAGTCATTTAAATATATTTCAGAAAAATAATTTTTTAAAGTGTATCCAATACTTTTTCGTTTGTTAATTCATATTTTCCTTAAATTTTCCTTAAATATAAAATTTCTAAACTTTGATTTTGTAATTAGTTCTTTAAATATAATTTAGAATTATAATAGGAATATACTGATTAAATTTTAGGCAAAATCTTGAATCCTAATTAAAGTTATGAAGAAAAATGTAATGTATCCAATACATTTGCGTGGAACTATATATATATATATATATATATATATATATATATATATATATATATATATATATATGAACATGTATAAAAATAATACGAAAAGTATAAAAGATTAGAACTTTTTTTATTCGATTTATGTTGGTGATGTGAAGGAGTACAAAAGTATATGAAAACAAATTAAAAACGTTTTTTACAAATAGTTAATTTTAGACCTGACTCATTTCCCATAGGACTAGAGCAACGAAACTTGGCACAATTATTAGTCGTGCTTTACATAGGAACCACACAGAGTTATGCATTTCTCCCATCGTTTGATGCAGCTCTCGAGACCGTTTTTGTAGAACACCCCAAGTTGGTCCTCTAACCAGGACGTGACTTCAGAAATCAAGGCTGCATCATTTACTTTAGGTACTTTTGCTATTATATATATATATATATATATATATATATATATATATATATGTGTGTGTGTGTGTGTGTGTGTGTGTATGTGCGTGTGTGAGTGTGTGTGAGAGAGAGACAGAAAGAAAGTGCGAGTAAAGTTAACGTCTATGATTGATAATAGATATACGAATAATTAAAACAATATAAACTTGGGCATTGTACGATCATTTTATAGAAGTTATTCATATACGATGGGGCGTGCAGTAAGTAATGGGTTTTTCTAGAACACCCCAGGTTGGTCCTCCAACCACAACGTGACTTCAGAAATCAAGGCTGCATCATCTGGGAAACGCTTTGCTTTCAAAAACAACTTCATGGCTATAAAGAAGTGAAATTCAGAGGGTGCAAGGCCAGGGAGTAGGGAGGATGGGGGAGGTTTTCATAACCACACGCCCGGGCTTCTGATCTGGCAACATGCCAGTTGTGGATCGGAGCGGTGTCCTCCAGGAGGAGGGTAACTTTGCTGATCTTGCTCCGCCTCTTGATTTTGATAGCTTCCCTTAATTTCCTCAAAAGTGAAGCATAATAGGCTCCTGTAATTGTGGTACCCTTTGCCAGCAAATCTGTCATCACTACTCCGTCCTGGTTCCAGAAGACTGCGAGCATGACCTTGCCAGCGGAGGGCTGCACTGTTGCCTTCTTTTGAGGTGATGAGTCCAAGTGCTTCAACTGCATTGACTGGGCTTTGGTCTCTGGATCATACTGATGGACCCAGGTTTCATCCTGTGCAATCAGTCTTTTGCAAAACTTTGACTCATCATCTTGACACATCTCCAAATTCATCCTCGAGCAGTCGACGCATTCTCGCTTCTGGAATGGTGTGAGCAACCTGGGAATCCATCTGGCAGACCCCTTATGCATCTGCAAATGGTCATGAATGATAGTTTCCATATGCCCTGTACAAATATTGACATCTTGGGCTATTTGGCGTATAGTAATGCGCCGAGCTTCCAAAATTGCAGTCTCAACTTGACGGACAGATACGCCATCAATGGTAGAAGGGGGTGCGACTAGGACTGGGAGCTGTTTCCACAGACTTCCGGCCATGTTTCAATTCACGATGCCAGCGTTTTACAAGATCATATGATGGGGCATTATCAACATAAGTTTCTTTCATTTCATCAAAAGTCTCATGTGGTGTGCGCTCTTTCAAATACAAAAGCCGGATCACTGCTCGACATTCAACAGGCTCTATTCCACATTTGGCTCACTTCAAACACCTGTAAAACAGAAACCACAATTAGACCAGAGCTGTAATTGGCCACATAATCCGTAGAGATATACATCATTGCACATGCACACTTTCAGCTAAATGAAACAACTGGAAGTGGGTGAGGGGCATACTTATTGCACACCCCTCGTATCTAAATGCATATTAGTTATCTTATTACTTAGGGTTCTCTCGTAAGGCATTGCATAAAAATCTATAATATTAAACAAAATGCGGTTGTGAAAATTCCACAGCTGACTCATTTATATATAATATATTGATGTTAGCATTCTGTAGATGATCAGCGTAAATAGACACGCTCTTATAATTGTATAGCCCTTTTGTTAAAACTGCAAATGTATTTATCTAAGCTAGCAGGGACGCCCGGCGTAGTCCGGTCTTAAAGTACGTGTGAATATGATATTTTAGTTTTTGCAGATTTCGTATATATTATTATAGTTAATATTCTAGCGATTTTTATATATTATAAAGTTGCAGTTTCCAAAGAAATATACATACCCGACGTTGAACATGGACTGCGATGGATGAAAGTATGATAGGTTATAAAAAGGAGGGGGTTATAAAGAGATAGGTTTTGATACTCAAAAATTTTATCCTAAGCAAAATATGAGGAAAGTAAAGATAATTTTCGCGAAAATATTTTTTATATCAACTTGGTTTCCATTCGTAGCCAAGATTGACCAACAAAATGATGTTTCCTTACAAAGAAAAACGGTTATATATATAATAATATAAATATACAAGAAATAAATATTACCATGGTCAATAAAATTTACTTTTATAGTAGAAAAGTTCATTAGTTTGTATTTTTAAGTAGTGTGTTATAAATTTTTTTTAATTCACGTACCGGTTTAAAAAATCAAAATGGCAGCAACTTTTAAATGGAGAGCCCCGTTTTCAATTTGAAAGAGGGGCACCTGAGCATTCTGTGTTTACTATTTAAGAGAGTTCCGTCAACGTAAGGAATATTTATAAACATATTTTAATGTTTTCCGTTATTTTGTGCTTGAGGAATATTCGATTATGGCATGTGTAGTTTATATAAAAATTCATTTAAGTAGTTATCGCCTAAAATTTCGTTTTAATTTCGGTTCGCTGAAATTATTTCAAGTAAAGAGCATTAAAAACTATTTCAAAACAAAAAAAAACATGAACTGAACTTTTATTGACTGTGGTAATATTTATTTATTGAATATTTATTTTTTGGGGTAGTCGTTTGTTGGCTTTTCTGCTAAACAGTCTTACAAAATATTATCGACGAAATATCGAAAAACAAAGAAAAAAAAGATGTTTTGAAAAATAACGAATCCTTACTTACTTCAGTAAAATAATCCGAAACAGCAAAATGGAATATTAAAAAAGAAAACAAGTAATTACTTTAGTTTTTTAAAGCAAATAATCGATATGAATATGAATAAGAAGAAAATGGCGTCCTTGTCAAGCAGAACAGCCTCGTTTCAGTTTTACAGTATTGAATGGTGTAGTATTGCGCTGTCGGATTCAGGGTTGTACTATTGTAATGTAAAGAACATGCAGAAAAGGTGTAAGCAACTGAATTTCTTCTAGTACACTGACAAAAAATGCTTAAACAGATGTATGAATAAAAATAAAAAGATTGTGTAAATGTGTTTAAAAATACACGTATTCATGTGAGCAGGATTTTTTACTTTATTTGACACGATAACAGGTAAGGTTCTTATTTTTTATTATTTTTATATCTATTTTTTTCGAAAGAGTGCCACGTGTAAGTGGAGAAGGAATAAACAGAGTTATGCAAAATTCGTGTCGAGAATTGTCTAAAGTTCCGACTTTTTTTGGGGGGGGATGTCACTTACATAAGAACGTGAATTTATGAGGTGAGTTTATTCGACAGAATATGCTTCAACTCAAAATAATAAATAAAAGCTAACGTGAATACAGAGTAAATTTATTTAAATTAAAGGTGTTATTGTGGACCCTCGCCCCTTTTTAAAAAATCATGTTAAACTTTGTGACATATTTACATTCTGTGGAGGTCAGGCACGAACGAACACCCAATAAATTTATTATGTCATATTTCTTCAAACTGAAACATAATTATCAAAGTATACTTGCACAAACAAATATGAAACGTCTTTGTTAAAGTTTGTGCCATATTTCCATGGAGTACAGGCGCGAATGGAGACCCCACAATTTTATTATACCGTCCCTTTTTAAGTTGAATCATACTTATCAAAGTATTCTTATGTACATCTATATCAAAAACACTTGTAAACGTTTTTTTTTTCATTTTTTAATTCCATACTGTGGGGGCCAGGCGCGAACGCAGACCCAACAATTTTAATGAACCACCGTTCTGCCAGATCGAAAATACCCATTCCTTATCCTCGATACATCTTCTATCATTATATGTAATCGGTTTTTTAAAATAGTCAACTTTATAGGAGCCTATTCGTGACCAGACACACACAGACGTTCAGCTTTATATTATAGGTATATACACACACACACACACACACACACACACACACATATATATATATATATACATATATATATAAAACTTAATTCCTTCCGCTGTTATAAAAACCGAAACCAACACTTATGAATAATTCTTGATAAAATTATTCATGAAAAAAAAGATTACTGGAGTGGTATCAAATATAATCGAAACCGAAACTGAAATTTATGAATAATACTTAGTATAATTATTATACTACAAGAAATTGAAGTCCACAAAATTTAAACGACTCGGATGAAAGGGAGACACAGAAAATACATACCACACACGCTTTCGTATTAATATATAGATATATTCGGAGTTGGGACCGTGTTATTGATTTTTGTTATTATAGAATATATAACATATTATACATTTGTTTCATTGGTATCGCAATCAATTTAATAAAGGGCTGGCTTAAATCTTGATAGTATGAATAATATGTTAAGCCAACTACAATGCGTATCAGCAAAACACGATTTTCTGTTCATTTTTTTCTAAATTTTATCAAATCACAAGTTGTGTTTTCTTAAAATTAAGATAAGACATGAAAGTGGTGGCCAACAGAATATAGCGATTAAAGAACTCTAGATAAACAGTGAACACTAATTTTGTTCTTTATTTTAATTACGTTTTAAAATAAATTTTAAACCAAATAAAATTATCTAGGTAGGTAGAGAAGTATTGCATCTAGGTAGGTAGAGGAGTCTTGCATCCAGGTAGGTAGAGGAGTCTTGCATCCAGGTAGGTAGAGGAGTCTTGCATCTAGGTAGGTAGAGGAGTCTTGCATTTGGTATTTGTTGCATATTTTTTCATCTCATTTTTTAGGTAATCAAACAAATGCCTGAATATCATTTTTCTGTGGGGGATCCAAGTTTAAATGAAGATATAATTTCTTTTTATTTCAGAAAATTGAAATGTTGTCCATGTATTTCATCCAAGGTTTTGACATACTGATCGTGAGATTTTTATTGATGTATTCCACTTGTTTACAAGGTGGAAAAGTACAATAAGCATTAATCAATTCTGAAGAATCTTAGAACAGACAGCAGCAGTCTCCAGACGGCGTTAACAAAGTTGAAAATTTTGTCCAGAGCATTTATTGCTTTTTAATACCAGCTGTGACTCCCTAAAACGTTTAGCAAATATGTCCGAAAATGTTTAGAAAGGGGTGTATACAGAAATGTACCAATCAAAAAAATAAAATAGTCTCCGAGAATCAATATAAAATCTGGGAGTGGAATTTATAGCCCATTTCGTTGCCCTTTGTCTGATATTGGAAATGAACAACTTCTAATAAATAAATAAATAAATGTGTGTTTGTTCCATTTTTTTTTTCAACGGAAAATTAACAGAATCGTTGTGGACTCGGAAATTGGGCTCTGATTTTTTTCCGATTCCGATACTGATTCCGATATCACAATAATTTCCGATTTTTGCCAACTCCGATTTCGATCAATCATCACCAGCCAAATATATACATAGATATCGATGTACACATACATACTTTCTTTATGCACACATATTATTTTTATTCATATATTTTTTATTTATTGTATGAAAGACTTACTCCTTTCTTTGATTCTATTCATGTAAGTCGAAATTACATATCTAGGGATATTTCTCAACGGTTTATTTATTAATTATTATTATGTTATAAAATTATATTCCTTTGATTTCCTTTAAATTTTTTTCTTCATTAAATGTTTACATAGTTTTTTTTTCTAAAGATTTCTCTATTCATCAAACCATTAAATACATTTGACAAGACGTGTATTGCGGACCTTAACAAATAAGCAAACATTTACATGCAAAACACCCCTTGTATAAAATTCTAAACTGCTTTCAATTACATGTAAAAGAGTGAAATGTAGGAATTAATTGAAGCAGGTCGAGTTTATAAGTGCTATTACAGAGCGGTGGCTCCGTTTTTTTTTTATTTCTAATTATTTTGGCTTGTTAAATTATTTCCATTTTTCAATTGAATTATAATGGAGCTACTTATTTAAACCTTATTATACAAAACCTTTGTAATGTTGAAATTGCTCTGGTATTCTATTTTTATTATTGCACGAATATGTTCTCTTCTGCATTTTCTTTATTTTATAATGTATTTTTATCTTGCAACATATTAGAAATAGCGACTATTAGCAGTGTGAGAAGCCGAATTTTTTTTTTTGGAATGTACAGTACATCGCTGGTATAAAGCTGTCACTTTCTGTTTCTCTCGCTCAGCTCTCCCCCTTTATATATATATATATATATATATATATATATATATATATATATATAATTACATATATATATATATATATACATGCATACATATATACATGCATACATATATACATATAATTATTTTCACAGTCAAACAACATCGCAGCTCACAAGAGTTATGAAAGCAAACAAACTGGAGATATATAGGTTTAGGTACACGGGTTACAGGTTTAGGGTTGACCCGAATCGTTTAAAGTAACATCTTGGCTAATAAACAGTTACTCGTTGACATAACATCACAAAACCAATGATGTAGCACAGGGTGTTTAATATGACAAGACTTAAAATTGTGACAACTAAAATTGGATGCTTAAATGTATAGTATAAAAAATACACGCAGATTATCGACTGTGGTTTACAATCAAGCATTTTGATTGTTTTATCTGCTCACACACACACACACACACACACACATATATATATATTTATATATAAGGGAAAATAGTTAATAAAACATATTAAAACACTTTAAAAAAGAGTTAAAACATATTTAATCTAGAAAGGAAACACTTATTAAATGAATAGTCCTTAATCCGCGGAGTTTCGAAGGAATACTTTTCTTCTCATCAGAGGGTAGGAGTTAGCAAAATGCTGTATCGGATTTTGCATTAAAAGGTATTTGATGAAACTTCAAGTAAGTGTATTATAAGCTCTATCTCCTATTTGGTGTTATCGAGCTTTTACATCTGGCTGAGATTACTTCATAAATATTAATTCTTTATTATTTATAATGTACTTTAGTTTTACTATCTTGGATCATTTTGGTGAAATTAATTCTAATATATATATATATATATATATATATTATATACATATATATATACATATATATATAAATGTTTCGTGGTAAAATTTCAAATTGTGAAAAAACAACATATAGAGACATATATTCGATTTAAGAATTTATTGTTTGACAAAATTTAACCATGAAACTTATATATTGCTCTATTCTTAAAAACTGAGCACTTCCTTTTGGGCTAGATTCACCTTGAAAGTATTACTTCAAGCAATATCTATCGGGATTTTTTATCTGAATTCTATCAGTGTCCTATCTCGCGTATGTATATATATATATATATATATATATATATATATATATATATATGTAAATATATCTATGTATATATATATAAATATATATATATATATATGTATATATATATAAATATATATATATATATATATATATATATATATATATATATATATATATATATATATACGTATGGAGGAATATACGAAGGCTAAAGAAATGCAGGGAACCGGCGCTGTTGTACTGCCGTGATGTATCAACAAAAATGGACAAATGAAAAAGGGTTTATTTGTTTTAATATTGTATTAAACTTCGTATATCCATTTATTCTTCAAGATAATCACAATACAAATCAGTGAATAGGAACTTTATGTTTGATATAACAGAAATTGTAGAGGTCTTAATATTTCGAGAATACATCTCGATTTCCAAAGAAAAAGACCAAATAACGTCCTTTAAATATACTTATTATATAGAAGTTTTGTGCCGTTAAAAGGTATGTTGGTTGGTTGTTTGTTTTACAGCATATCAACCCTTTTCAGGTTATTAAATTCCGATTCTAGTTATTTTGACGAACGATTTTTAATGGAGTATATTTGTTTTTTTAAGTCGGATTCTATTTAACCCATAGTTGGGACCCTAACAGGTACTACCACTCCGGGTCAGAGTGGACCTGGGAGCAATGGCAACTAAAGGGTGGCTCATACTCCCTAAGGCCCGCAAGGTTGGGCCTCACCATTGGATATAGTTTTAGGTCATATCCATGACCTAAAAAGGTATGTGTATGTATGCATATATATATATATATATATATGTATATATATATGTATTTTTGTATATCTGTGTATATATATAAGTATATATGTATATATGTATGTATATATATGTATGTGTATATATATGCATATATATAAATGTATTTTTGTATATATGTGTATGTATATATATATGTATGTATATATGCATGCATATATATGTACGTATGTATATATAAATATATATGTATGTATATATATATGTATATATCGCCTATATATATGTATATATATATGTATGTATATATACATATGTATATATGTGTGTGTGTGTTTGTATGTGTGTGTGTGATCTAGGTTAAAACTATACTAAAGTAAAACGCATTGAATTTTACGAGTTTATGATAGTGTTAAATGAAAGGATCCAGATGTTATTTATTCAATTTATGTCAACGAATTCCCATTGGTTGTGACAATAAATCTCACTACTAACCCGAATCCCCAGGTCTTCATCGAGATCAGTGTTTAATGAAATAATTTTAAAAAGTTACAAAAGAATATATATATAAAATAAACAATAAATTATAATGCACGTTTAATACCGAGCAATATATATATATATATATATATATATATATATATATATATAGATATATATATATATAGTCATCGACATACAGTCCTGTTTCGTTATATCACAACTCATCAGTGCCGCTAGACTAGCGTCTCTCCCAAGCCAAGGATTGAACCTAGAACCGTCATGTTGACAGTCGACAGTTCTCCCACTCGACCATGCAATCGACGCCCCTAAATAACTCGTCGGAATGTGTATTTTAATAGACACCCGCCACCACTTTTATAGTGCTCAAATCGCCTGTTCGTAAACAAACAAACAACAAGCTTCGCATTTTCAGCCAGTTAAGTAGCGGGTGAGATAATTTACGACAGTGCTCTACCCAAAGAGGGGGGGCTTAAAATATATTTGTAGTCATCGACATACAGTCCTGTTTCGTTGTATGACAACTCATCAGTGCCGCTAGACTAGCGTCTCTCCCAAGCCAAGGATTGAACCTAGGACCGTCGTGTTGACAGTCAGCAGTTCTCCCCTCGATATATATATATATATATATATATATATATATATATATATATATATATATATATATATATATATATATATATATATATATATATATATATATATATATATATTGCCGGGTATTAAACGTACATTTAAATTCATCATGTTTTGTTTTTTAACTAAGTAAAAAAATAAAATGGAAAGAAACTGAAACATATGGCTTCCCGTATTATGTTTTTTTTTGTTCGAAACAGATCACTTATTGTACGCGCTGCGATCGAAACCAAAACCTAAAAACAGCGGATCAAGTACGATACCCCTTAGACCAGCTTGGCACATATCTTAAAAATTGTTTTCAAACCTATATTTCTTAAAAAACGAAGCTGCACTGTGAATGATTTTAGTATGCAGTCGTGAACCAATGCACCGATAAAAAAAAACTGATAAAACGAATAAAAACTCGATGCACCCACAATAAGTACCAATTCTTTTTACATCTTGACCCCGTAGAAACCCGTTTTTCGAATGAAATTCGATTTAAAAGTTTGTAACGTGTCTGAATACAGTATATAGCAAATATCAAGTCTGTAGATAAAAAATTCCTTGAATATATAGATTGAGAGTTGTCATCACACACATGCACATTCTCAATTTGATAGGTATGTATATAGGTATAAAGAGAGAAAGCGAGAGAAAGGGAGAGAGAGAAAGTAAAATACACAGATAATTAGTTATGCGTTTTTAAGGAAGAGACGATTTACAAGATTTCGATGTAATTAAAAAAATGCACCCAACGTACTATTTTAGATAATAGCTAGGAATGCAAGTGTTGGTGCGAGTGTGTACGGTAAGCGAATATACGCACGTTGTTTAAACGAATGCATTTCTCATGCTTACTATCCTTGGATACATCCGTATACTCCTTTAAAGAAGGAGTCACGTATGAGATGTACTCTACTGATTGAAATTCCTGCATTATTTATCAATTTACCAAAAAAATAAAAAAATAAAATAAATAAAAAGCAACTAAATAAAATTGCAAAATAAATTCCACTTACAGTTTCAATGTTTTTACATATTTATCTACATTTTTTTACATCGTTTATAAATCGAAGAAACCGTCGATGAGTAAAATAAAGAAAAACATCAAACACTTCTACATCATGAAAGGTTTCTATTTGATGCCAAAATGCATGCCGAAATTTTTAAATTAGGAAAAACAAACAAAAAAACATTCAACAGCCATAGGAGCACACATATACGCAGATACTTATATAATCGTACGTGTTTTAAATTATTTATAAACGTATGCATAGTGAAAAGGGATTCCTAAGGTAATTGTCTCTTTCTTTTGATTCTATTCTCTTTTCTTTTCTCTCTACATTTCTCATTTCTTATCTAGATGCACATACGTATGATGTTCTCACTCACTAGAAGTTCTCACAAAGGTCATAATCAGCGATTACTCACTGATAATAACCGTTGTTGCTCTCCGGAATCTGGCTAACAACACGTATCCACAGATTACCAGTACTCTCTATTTTTTAAAGAATCTTGTAAATGACATTGCGTTATTACAACAACCGCTCACCATTGATTTCTCTCTGCAAATTACCATAAGTCCTCGGTGTAATTTGGATGGAAACAAACCTCCATAAGCTCCTAATACTCATCATACTAATCCAGATCTCCATCCGTCCATCCAGCGTGGTCGTAGCCGAGGAACTCACTACACGAGTTTATAGTGTAATTCTGATCTTGTCGATAACTGAATACTTGATGCTTCGCCAGGGCTATCAAGGGAATTTTTCATCGTGGCGCCATCACTAGACGGGGTGCCTACCCCGGCTTAATAGTGTCCCATCTATACTCGAGAGAAAGATAGGCCTCGCCTTCTCAAATAGTCATCCATCTGGTACTGGCCAGGCTCAACGTTGCTTAACTCCGATGATCTGGCGAGAAACGTTGTGTTTTCTGGGTCTATATAAGTCATCTAGATCTATTTAGTATGTATTCTTATTCTTTTCATCCTGTTTGACCATCACGAGTATTTTATTTCGTGTCAGCCAAAACTGTGTTTTTGTTTCTTTTTTTGTGTGTGTGGACCGTACAGCTAAGTGACTTGTTTTGTGTGTGTGCGTGTGTGTGTGTTTTAAATTAAAGGTTCTTCTTATATTTTTTATAAAACAATATTAACGATAAACCGTCCTTAGTCATATAATCGAGTGTTGTTATTAAAAAAAAAACGACACATTTTAATTATACTAATTAACAGAAATTCGAAATTACTTTGTCAATAGAGCCAACTACGTCCATCTTCCTCTTTTTAACTACACTATTTTTTTTTACTCAAGTATTATAATAGACAGTGTTTATCAAGTTTTCTTTGGTTATTCTTTTTATCTGGAAATAAGAAAATAATACCAGACACATTAATGGAATCTTACTTGTATCGAGAAAGAGATAAATAGGGAAAATATATCTTGAACTCGGTAACGTTTCTTGCATGTATCCTAATTAAATGTGACATTTTAAAAAGTGTTGAACTCGCAAAGCAAACTTACATAAGTGGTTCCAGATTACTTCCACCGTGGTCCATGTAAAACTTTATATACCGTATTGTAATTTCATATATATTTGTGTAAATGAAAGTCATAGTCTGATTTCTTTGTGTCAGCCTAAAACGTAGCTTATACAAGAGTTATCCTTACAAAAATTACAACTTACAAGTCATTCTGGTCCTGCTAAACTCATATCATTTAAGAGATTATGTAATCAAAATCCTTGCAACGTTAACACCATATAATCAACTAAAATATATTCCGCCAATGATGAATAAAATTAATTTCTTGAACAAAACAGATTCGCCACACTTTCAAATCTCCAGCACCCAAATAAAATCTTATTTATCTCTGTGTTGGATTTTTTTCAAATTTTGATTATACAATATTTGTTCTAGCCAATGTCAAAATATTCAAGGCCTAATGTTATAGGATTCTGATACATAATTAAAACTCAGGGAATCTTCCTTAATAGATGTCTAATAACAATGTATCGAATCTGAAATATTGAATGTTTCAATAGGAGATCTTCTCAATAGCGTGTCTCCTCACTCTAAAAACTTTAAAAGGATCCAAAGATATTGTAAATTCGGAATATTTATAATTGGTGTAAAATATATATTAAAACTTCACAACGTATTTAGATGTATTATAATTCCCCCTCAATAATAGTTCTCATGTTTTCATAAAACCAAATAAACCGAAATATAGTCAAAATTACATATCCTTTTGCGTAAAAACTGTGTTCCAGAATGGATAATGGTATTTAAATCAGCAGTTAATCATGGACATGAATATGTAAAAAATAAATACACATACATCATTTTCTATAAGTTATTAGATAAGATAGTAATAATTTGATTAAATACAACGTTTTGAAACTTGGGTATACAAAAGAAAATTATATTTCTTCTATATCCATATATACGGCATAATCACGTTAGCACACCGGTTCTCTTTATACCGCCAAAGTTAAGCAACGACGAGCCTTGTCATTATCAGATGGGCCAGCAATTTGGGAATTCTAAGCGTTGTATGTAGGAGACCATCGACACCTCTCTGCAACAGTTCCTATTTACAATGCTTCCCCACGTGACATAGTTAGACACCAGGGTCGTTTTTTAACGTGGAGAAAAGGAACTAAAATAAAAATTGTCTCAGTCGTGAATGATTTCTCCAGAGAGAATAAGAAATTGAAGTGCAGCATCTGAAGAACAGATGGTATTTATTTGCTCCCCCACTGAGCAAATTAGGCACAAGGCCGTTTTTAATGTGAGGTTAAAACCAGCTCCCCTAAAAGTAGGCAAAAGGGGGCACTCTCGTTACCAAAAATAATAATTGTCCCAGTATAGAGGGTTTCCCCTCCATTGACTGGTACAAATTATCTTAGGTGCAGCATCTGCCGGAACAGATGGTATTTATTTGCTCCCCCACCGAGCAAATTAGGCACAAGGCCGATTTTTAATGTGAGGTGTGAAGGGAGGGGGAAGGGAAAAAGGGGACCAGCTCCCGAGAGGTGGGAAATGGGAGCTGGTTAATGGTCAGGCATGTGGAGTTGCCCCCACATCTGGTCTTTGCTAGTCATAGCTAGTCCTAGCTTGCAGTATCTGCCGGAACAGATACTACACTTTGATCTTGTCTCGAAGGCAAGACACCTCCCTGCAACAGTTTCAAAAAACTAACGTTGTCATCTCATCTAAGCAGGTTATACATGCGATGAGGGAATGCTTGTTTATTGTATACTCCCATGAAACTTCCTCCAAAGCCGGAAGCCAGTTGCACCCGAATAGGCTAGGTGCCGTATATATATATATATATATATATATATATATATATATATATATATATATATATATATATATATATATATATATATATTGGCTGATTAGCATGGGCGTGGTGGAAACTAAGACGCTGATTGGCTAACTAAAAATTCAACAACATGTTCAGACATAAAAATGCGCGGTTTCCATAACTCTGTGCATAACTCTGACGAATTTGCACGAGAATTAAACGCGGTATATTCTCTGTAGAGCTTAACTGCTGTACATATTTTTATAACTTACTATATATATATATATATATATATATATATATATATATATATACACACTAGCCAAAGGGCCCGTCGTTTACTGGGTTCAAAAACAGCCTACAGAAAATGGACTCTGATTTATGAAAGTATGATAGGTTATGAAAAGGAAGGATTGTAAATTTGGGGGTATCAAAACCAAAGCAAAATATGATGAAAGCAAAAATAAAATAGATAAACCCCATAATTTATTATACCATACCTGTTCACACTGAAACACTTATCACAATATTCTGTGGATTTATATTAAACAACCTTGTTAAACTTTGTGACATATTTCCATTCTATGGAGGTCAGGTGCATACGAACACTCCATAATTTTATTATACCATATTTCTTCAAACTGAAACATGCTTATCAAAGCATACTTACGCAGATATATATGGAAAGTCTTTATTAAAGTTTATGCCTATTTCCATTCTATGAAGGCCAGGCGCGAAGGCAGACCCCACAATTTTATCATACCATCCCTATTTAAGTTAAAACATACTTATCAAAGTATTCCTATGTATATCTATATAAAAACACACTTGTAAACGTTTTTATATGATTTTAAAATGTTTTATTTCCATACTTTGTTGACCAGGCGCGAACGTTGTACAAAATTTCATACTAGCTATCTTGAAAGCTACTGACGTAGGTTCCGTATTATGTAATTAAAATATTAATGAACTTGTAAAGAATAAAACTAGCATATTGGAATATGAAGTGTTTCAGTAAAATCAAGCATATATTATACGGAGACACACAGGAAAGCACTCTCTCTCTCTCTCTCACACACACAGATACACACACATATATGTGTATTATATTACGTATGTATAAATATATATGTATATTATTATATATACATGAAGATATGAAGAGGCACACACGCATGTATGTGTGTGTGTGCGTGGGTGTGTGTGTCTCTTTATGTATGTATAAATATACATATATTTACCAGGTTAACTAATGAATTTAACGAAGTTATTAAGAGTGCTCAATAAAAGCCGAGCAAGATATATTTCATTAATATAAACAAATTTACATAATCGCAACACTTGACATGTTAATTTTTCGGATAAATGATCCGCTAAAACTAGAAGTTATCGTCGAGCGACTAAATAAATGGTTGCTTTCCAGAGTCCTCTGTGTGTATATGCACGTGTGCCTGTGTGTCTCCGTATATGCGAAAATACGTTAACCTCTTATATGCATAGATATATTAATGATTAATGCAGTTTACTGCCAGCATTGTCTTGTGTGTCTTTAAACGCAATTCATAGAATACAATGCAAAAAGTGTACGTAATAAGCAGAGACTGGAGCAATGAGCTTCGTAGTTTCAAACTTTTCATTAATTCGATATGTTTATTGGTGTTTTAATACGTTTACATGACAATCTTATTGCAGAAGTTCGGTATGAAATTATATTAAAGAACCAAAAAATCTTTCCGTCCAATATGTTTTCAAACTTTATTCGAAAGTCTAAATAAAGAAATGAACAGAATTAAAACCAAATAAAAAATGTATTGCATAATTAAAATTTGAAGACTGAAACCCATGTCTTTCAATATTTCTGTATTGTATCTATATATACTAGTGATGGGACGATACAAGATTTTTTTTCCGATTCCGATACAAGTACCGATTGGTAACTTAATTCCCGATTTCGAATTGGATTGTTTATAAATCTCTAAATGTGTAACTATAAAATAGTTATTTTGTCTTCGTTCTCGTAAAAGCACATCTCCACTGTGCATATAGTTTCTCAAACGTAAAAACACGTGGGTGTGGAGGAGAGTATATATAAATTTTAGTTTTACTAAATGTTGTAGTCAATAAATAGTATTATTTTATTATTACTACTAGAAGATGAAAGTTTTTTTTTAAAAACAAAATGCAAAAAAAAAAGAAAGAAAGAAAATTGAAGAAATCGGTAATGCCATCGGAAAAATAGACACAGATTGTTTTCGATTCTGATACCGAATCTCATACGCCCCAAATTTCCGTTTTTCTGATTCCCGATTCCGATTCCGATTAATCATCCAAACACTAATATATAAGTTCTCCTATAAATTAATCCCACTCTCTTTCTTTCTGTCTTCCTATATATATATGCATATACCTATATATGTATATACATACATATATATATATATATATATGTGTGTGTGTGTGTGTGTGTGTGTGTGTGTGTGTGTGTGTGTGTGTGTAAATTAGTTTACTCACAGATTGGATAAGAAAATGGGTCGTTCTCTTATTAATATTACAGTGAGATAATATTTTCAAAACTATTCTAGCAAAAAAAGGTAAAGTTAATACATAAAAAATAGAGCAAAATATAAATGTAAGGATTGAAGTTAAATTTTGTAGATTATAATATACATAGAAATATATTCAAATTGAGAATTTATTGTTGCAACAAAGATTATGTGGAAATAATTGAACTCCTTTACAAGTTGAATTGCCTTTTAAAGATTTTAAATGTGTCGACGACCAAAATATACGTTTATTTATAACTTATTATTTTGCTAATTGTATTTTATTTCCTCTGATGATATGAGAAATACATATTTATAATCTATGGATTAAAGAAATAAATATAATTCCTTTCCATGTATTCCTTGTTTCAAACAATACATTCTCAATTTGCATATATTTCTGTGTATATATTTTAACTTACAGAATTTATATATATATATATATATATATATATATATATATATATATATATATATATATATATATACATATATGAATGTGTGTGTGTCTGGTCACGAATAGGCTCCTATATGGCTGACTCTTATAGAAAACTGATCACATATAATAATAGAAGAGGTATCGAGACACAGAAATGGGTGTGTTTGATCTGGCAGAACGGTGGTTCATTAACATTGTGGGGTCTGCATTCGCGCCTGGTCCACAAAGTATGGAATTAAAACAAAAATTAAAAAAAAAACGTTTGCAGGTATTTTTGATATAGATGCACATAATAATACTTTGATACGTATGTTTTAACTTAAATAGGGATGGTATAAAAAAATTGTGGAGTCTGCATCGCGCCTCGCCTCCATAGACTGGAAATAGGCACAAACTTTAGTAAAGACTTTCCATAACTATCTGCGTAAGTATGCTTTGATAATTATGTTTCAGTTTCAGGAAATATGGTATAATAAAATTATGGGATGTACGTTCGCGTCTGACCTCCATAGAATGGAAATATGTCACAAAGTTTAACAAGTTTTTTTTTAATATAGATCCATAGAATATTGTGATAAGTGTTTCACTGTGAACAGGTATGCTATAATAAATTATGGGGTTTATCTATTTTATTTTTGCTTTCATCATATTTTGCTTTGATTTTGATACCCCCAAATTCGAAGCTATCTCTTTACAGCCCTTCCTTTTCATAATCTATCATACTTTCATAAATCAGAGTCCATTTCCTGTAGGCTGTTTTTAAACCCAGTCAACGACGGGTAATTTTGCTAGTATATATATGTATATATGTATATACATATATATATATGTATATACATGACATATTTATATATTTATATATGCTTTTATATAAAAGGAAACTTGTGTTTATGTGGTCCCGTGTGTGGTTGAATTCGTTCCCTATTGACTCGAAAACAGCTGGGCCGCCTTTTACAATTTTTCATATTAACGTACTTTATGTACGTTGTAGTGCTCTTTTATATATTTTAAATCGGAATGTCGTCGATAAGTATCGATAAGCGATAATCGAAATAATCCGATAAAGGAAAAAATGCGATTTGGACCAAAGATAACACTACACACAGATGAACATCACTAGTGAATTTGAGAAGTTTTATAACCACTCAAACAGAAATGTTGTACTTATAAAATCAACAGTAGGGCTTTGATATGGCATGGGCGCGTTCGAAATAAATGTTTAAATCAAAATTGCACCATGATGCTTGACTGTTTCTATTTAAACTTAAATTATAAAATCCATTATCAATGTAAAACCAGCAATTCCAGGCATATCAAACAAATAGCAGGTTCTTTGGTATAAACTGAAGGCTTTCGAAATGGGTGTTTCTGTTTAGAACACATTTGAAACATGATAATTGACTTCGCATTTTTAATTTTAATTCAAGCCATTGTATATAAAAAGTATTTCATATATAGTTTTCTACAGTGCAATATAGAGTTCAAGGTATTCCGGACTAATTTATTGCGAAGAAGCATTTCAAACTTCCTCCAAGGGTACGGCAATGAGTCCCAAATTAGAGCAGACAATCAATCGATTTAATTGAAAAATGGGCAATTTCAACGAGATCAATAGAAATAGGAGAGAAACATTCGTTGATCATCATTTAATCCCTGACAACGCTAGGTCAACCTGCTAGTTTATATATATATATATATATATATATATATATATATATATATAAACTACATATATATATATATATATATATATATATATATATATATATATATATATATATATATATAGGTATTTAATTATTATAGTAAAAAAATAATTATGACAGCCCCTTTAAGAAATTCGTTTCTTATCGTTGAGCACTTTCAGTTGAATTAAAAAGTCGGTCAATTTAGCTCTTATGCGTAGATCATCGTAAAACGATTTGATCACTGTCTGCCTGACGTAATGAACATTTAAATTAAAATGTTTAAAATTCAACGCTATTTCACACGGTTAATAGTAGCCGAATGGATACGGCCTCCGCTAATCGAGCCAGAGATGTCTCGTGTCGCGGGGTTCGAATCGTTCGACTGGTAGTAATCGTGACACCCTGCACTGAAGAATCCCGAAAGGATGAAACACTAGTGTCTGTAGGTATTTAATTATTATAGTAAAAAAATAATTATATATATATATATATATATATATATATATATATATATATAAACTACAACGCGAATGTAAAACAGTCAGTGTGTAGCTTTCATGGTTTGTGTTAACTGCGACGTCTATGATATTGGAAATAATGATGTATCACGCTACAAACCTCAATATTTTTCTTGGGAGTCACCACCAATGTAGGCTCGAAAGCCACTCGAGGATTAGATTTAATTTGTAGTGAAGTAACTGTTAATGATGTAAAGTGGGTTGAAATTGATTATGTGTGACGACAACTAAACAGGAACTTATTACATTAGATTTGAAGGCTACCATGTTGTATTTAGCCAGAAGCATGCAATCGGAACAGTGTTCCAAAGGTGTGCAGTTCTGAGAAATAAGATTTCTTCTGTGAATCTACGTTTACATTTAGGCCCAGATTGAGAATGGGGAAAAGTATATACAGTGGTTTTCGCTAGTCGAGTGTTTTTGCGAAAATCTGACAAAAGCGGGCCCATAGATTGGAGTCCAAAATAGTGATAGAGCAGAGACAAACTAGCGCCGTCTCTACTATGGGAAAGGCATTAAAATGAAGAAAAATAGCATAACCTAATATGTTTCGAGACCGGTTTTGAACTTCATCAAGGCAAGAAAGGGCGAGGCTTGCAGCTTCTGCCCAGATGTGACAAGAGTAATCCATTGTAGGGCGCATCTGGCTCTTATAGAGATAGAGGATCGCATCGGCAGTAAGATATTACTGGAGCAGTAGAGTGATCCAACAATATTCCCAGTGATCTTGGCATCCGGATCGATGTATGTGTTTCATTTCAGATCAGGAATGAAGCTTGTACAGACACAGGTCTTCCACAAGAGTAGAGGCATTCATTTTAATTGGGGCTGTGTGGAAATCAGACCGATTATGATGAAAGGAGAGAAGTTTGGTTTTCGATGCATTTAAATTAACCAAACTCCTTTTTTCTCCATTGCACCACGTTGTCAAGACCAGAAGAGAGAGACTCAGAAATATCATTGATATTGCTGGCCTTTGAAGTGTTCGCCATAGATTGTCGTGTCGTCTGCATACATGGCAACGAATTATCCAAGAATGTGATTTGGAAGATCATTCATGAAAGTCAGAAACAGGGTTGAACCAAGGACGGAACCGTGAGTAACAACAGCGTTAATACAGTGATTTCCTGATGTATGCATATCAACGACTATTCTTATAAACCTATCAGAGAGAAAAAAGTTTTATAACCGAGAGGACATTCCCAGCTATTGCATAGCGGGCGATTTCGTGAAGTAGACCTTTATGCCACACTCTATCAAAACCCTTTGATATATCAAAAGCTATTGCTCTAGAGACGAAGCCTCCGTCGAGCGATTCGCTAATCCTGTGTGATATAACAGTTAGTACATCAGCTGTAGATCTCGGAGAACGGAAACCATATTGCATGTTACTGAGCTGGTTATTTTGACTAAGATGGTTGACCACTTCGCTGTTCATCACAGTTTCCAGCAACTTACTCATGACACACTGGAGACTGATTGGTATGTACTGAGAGGGAGATGATAGATCACCGTAATCTTTAAATACATGACAAACTGATGTAGTTTTCCAAATGTTGGGAAGCATTAAAGCAACGTTTAAACAGTTTTGTCAGTATGGGAACTAGTTCAGTTGAAGTTTTTGGAGCACTATGAGCACTTTTGGGGGATTATGACTGGCATGCAGTCGGGGTGAGTTGCTTTACTAGAATCAAGGATTTTGATAAGCTTGGAAACACTACGTACAGGAATTTGTATGCCGCTTAGTGCGTTTTCAGTGATTAGAGGGAATACAGCGGGGGGCGGCCCTGATCGCAAAGGTTGAATTTGATGCAAAGTTCTTGGTAAAGAATTTTGCTTTGTCAGATGCTGACGAGATTACCACAGGTCCATTGAGGACCCTGTTTGTTATTTGCCGAAACTAGTGGGGGCCAAACCACTACTTCGCTAATTTAAACTTCAGGTGTTGAGCATACACATATCTTGTATGTTTTATTATTTTTTACAGCAGTTCCAAGCAGTCCTAAAGCTGTCTTTAGTTTAACGACATCTATTACGCTGAAAGCAATGGAAATAGTGATTTCTGTGCGAAATGGCGGCGCATTCCAAAGTGAACGAGGCTGGCTGCTGGGCTCTAGCTGGAATTTTTGGAGGGTATACAGCGTTCAATATCCCATAGATATCCATTCAGTCATGTATGATACTATAGAGACCACATTTTTAAACAAAGTGCAGAGTTATATCTAATCTGTTCGGAAGTCATCCCAGTCAGCCATAGAGTATCTATATACAGTATGATGGAGAGGTACATCAGAGGACTGATTACGTTTTGTATTTATCTTAACTGAAACAACTAGGTGATCGAAATATCCGAATGAAGACATAACGGAGGATGAGAAGATATCAGATTAAGTTATAGGAAACAGGCAAATGAGATTTGAATATTGTCTGTCGGAGTCTGACATACAGGTGGATTCGTGAACAATTTGCGTTAGATCAAAGACACTCAAGAAATCATGACGATACCCTCCTTCATCATCAATCTGATTTAGGTGGTCAAGAACAGAGAAAGGTAGAGAAAATAAGGACATCTCAAGCGACTGCTCAGAAAAAAAAAACACTGTCAGCCCAAAGTACAGCTAGGTCAATTCCATTTTATCAGAAACATCGCTCATTGTAAATGATGACTGAGTTACAAAACAGAAGCGAGAGTTATAGAGCTGCCGAAAACGAATCAACAACGCGTTTTCTACTCTGCATTAACACACACACACACACACACACACACACACACACATATATATATACATATATATATATATATAAATATATATATATATATATATATATATATATATATAATTCCACAGTCAACCAACGTCGCAGCCACAAGAAACATGATAGTCAACGAACCGGAAGTCCAAGACTCGAATTTCGCCTTCATATGTGTATAACTGATTAGCCCAAATGAGGGTGAAACTCGAGTCTTAGACTTCCGATTCGTTGACTGTCATGGCTCTTGTGGGCTACGACTTTGTTTGGCTGTGGAATTTATTATATATACTCTCTCACATTCTGAAAAATCCTATTATAATTTCCTCGCTAATTTTCATTGCTGAATGACATCGTCCTTTCGAGTTGAAACTCCTACTTGGGAGACATCGGCTTGAGGTTATTAGCTGGTTGTATGGCCCCGTCCCTTATCGAGACGAAGTAGGTCCATTTAAAAGTCGGATTTCGGCGCAGTTTACTTGATCTGTGTTGGTTAATAGAAGTTCTTGTGTGCAGGGCGTTTGCTCAGTTAGTAGAGTGCTTGCCTCGCGTGCAAGAGACTCAGGTTTCGAATCCTGAGTTAAGATGTGTTTAACTGACTAGCCCAAATGAGGGCGAAACTCGAGTCTTGCACTGCTTGTTCATTCACTGTCATGGCTCTTTCGTCTGTACTTTTATGGGTTGTGTTCACTGCGATCTTCTGTGTGGAAATAAGTATATAGCATTGCACATAACAAATGTATATATATATATGTGTGTGTGTGTGTGTGTGTGTGTGTGCGTGCGGTGGACTCTCCGTCGACCCCGACGTATGAGGTTCCGCCACAACAACTAAGTTGTTCGGAAATCAACACAGATGATTTGATTATAGTGGTGAAGGTTTTGTATCGAACCAACCACACTTTTGGCTATTACTGCTAATCCTTGTCGGTGCAAATTGCTGTCACAAGTAAAATAAAAACATACAATATAGCGCAGGTTTTTACATCAAAGGATCTTCTCTTTGATGCATGTTTTACCTAAGACTACGTATACATGCTCCCAGTGAATTAATGCGTCTCCAGATACTAACCTGGAAATTTCTACGACTCGGCGCGGAACATACACCGCCTAGAGTTCCCAAATGGTCACTAATCTGGTACTAGTCAGGCTCAACGTTGCCTAACCTCGGTGATCTGACGAGAACCGGTATAACAATGTGATTGTGCTTGATATATATATATATATATATATATATATATATATATATATATATATATATATATATATATATATTAGTGATGGGGCGATTCCAAATTTTTTTCCGATTTCGATACAATTACTGATTCCATCTTAATTTTCGATTCCGGTACGATTCCTGATTCTGCTTCCGATTCTTTTAACAAAAACGCCCGAAAAAAAAACAACTATAGAATGAGTGCATTAAATGTCATCGATTTACGTCTGTTTAAGAAATGTTCCGATGTTTAGAGCTTTACTTTTCACAGAGAACAATGAATTTAAGATATAAATATACCAAATTTATTATTTAAAAGTCAACTAACAATTTGTTTACCTCAGTTTTTTTTCCTTTTGTTAGGTAGGAAAAATGGTCCATTATTAAATAAATATCGATTGCAAACACATTTTTTGACCGTTCTTGAAGGAGGTATTGTTTTCAAAAGAGTATACACATCCAATAATGATTTTTTAAAATCTACTTGTTTGCTGTTGATTTAAAAAAGAATAAAATTTCTGTCTCCGTTTACTACCTAGCTTTGTAAGGTTTTAGTGGGTCAGCTTATTTTAAGAAGTTTATTTGGTTAAAAAAAAGCAAGTAATACCGAGTGCTACATTTGAACGAAAAATGTCAGACATGAAGGGATCACGTTTAGGAGTCTCGATAATCGATCAAAAATAGAAAATTTTAAAAATACGGAGGTAGATATAATTTTAAAACACCCACCCACCGCTCCAAAAGTAAATAAATTTGTATATATTTTTAGGTAATGTCCAAGATCACTGCTCGGAAAAAATCAAGCTTTTTATGTTCACACTAATAATATTATATTCATATGTTATGCAGTACGTCTTACATGTGTTTCGCTGAATAACACAACTTTACAAACAACCCATTTTCGAAAGACGTCTATTCCTCGAAGAAAAAAACAGTTGCAGAATTTTTGGGTGGTTTTCTTTGAATAATAACAAAATATAGTGATGAAAAATTGCTTATAAAACAAATAGAAATCGTTTTAAAGTTTGCAAAATCATGGGAATTAAAAACAAACTTGTTTATTATATATTTCGGCTCTTTTCCAAAAAACAAAATCAGGGATGAATCTAAAGAATACGTTATTTTATAGCGGCATATTTGATTTATCATAACTCGGTCATACTTTTAAATTTTGGTATGGCGATCTACGATTACAGACAAGAAATCATGCATCAACTCTAGAATATGCTATTCGCAAAATATTTATAATACAAACACCTTCAATTTAATTCGATTACTTATTTGATAAAGAGTTTTTACCTTAATTTACGAATCTGAAGTTACTCACATAACACGCAACAGTGAACAATATATATTTATTCCTCTCGTATATAAGTAGTCCCATAAGGTTGATGTAGCCCTATGAATCAAAATGTGGATACTATTAAAATACTCATTATTTTATAAACTAGCATTAAACAAAACCATTATAAATTCCTTATTCATCATACACATTCGGTAAAGTAATTTGTGTAATTTAAATGCCAAAGCAAGTTAGATAGCCACGTTTTAGCTTACATTTGAATTATTTTCTTACATATTTATATATGAAATACAAACTAATCGATTTCAAAATTTGATTTTTCTTACAAATCATTTATCCGCACCCTAAGATTAAATGTAAAATTACATATGCACACACACACACGCACACACACATATTCACAAACACACACACCTACAACCACACCTTCTCTGAGTTGACATTGTTAAATACCAGTGGCAAGTGGAGTGTATGTACAGGACGACTGGAAGCAAATACCGAGATAAGCGGAGAGTACATACAGAGCCAAGAATTCCCAAATGGCCACTAATCTGGTAATAACCATACTCAACGATCTGTGGTCACCCGAGGAAAACCGGTATGCGAACGCAATTATTACACACACACACACACACACACACACACACATATATATGTATATACATATATATATATATATATATATATATATATATATATATATATATATAAATGAGATAAGTAACAGATTGGAGATCAAGTGAATTATCCTGACAGATACTGAAGTAACACTTTCAGTTCTCGCATTCAAAATTGGCATATATGACTCAACGTAAAAAGCTTTGGAAATCTGCACACCCATATACGTATTTCTATTATCGACGGAGATATATGCAATGGAATTCAATATTAATTCAATTTTTGATGCAATATCTCTGTACTTCCAAGGACTCTGGATTTCTTCTATCAACGGATCTTTATATCGCCGAAGAGGACGACCATCGCATATGACCTTCAAAATAACGGTATGGGACAACTAACTATTCTTAATATATCGGATTACTGATTTTCCCCTTGGATCACTACTCGTCCGACCTGTCAGTAATATCCCGGAAACTATTGATCTCATTCTGATATTGAACTTCCCAGGTTGTCTGACATCCTTTTTTCTCTGACTTTTAAGCACCATCTAAATAACTAATAAATTACATTTTCAATATATATGTTGAAAACTCAATATTTGTTTATTCATAGCTGAAAATTTTGCTAATTGCATTTTATTTCCTCTGATGATATAAGCCATTATTGAAAACCCATGGATTAAGGAAATAAATATAATTTTTCTCCATGTATTCCCTGTTTTAAACAATAAATTCTTAGATTAAATATATGTGCATATATACGGGATACTAAATAATTTTTATGACAATTTTCATGAGAATTTTAATTGTTTCAAATTAAAATAGAGGTAAAAGAACTGCTGAAATTTAAATATGTTTATTAAAATTCTGAAGTTGGATCGAATTTAAAACTATACAAATATATTATTCTTACCGCGTTTTATTTTGAATTAAGTAAAAACAAGATCTGTCACATTTATTTATTTATTTATTTTTTTGATTCTTTTACATGGGGTTAACCACTTATCAAGGCCCGAAGGCCACTCAAGGATAAGAGTCATTGCGTGTACAGTAAACAATGAGATAGCATTGTAGTAATTATTAGTATTGGGTGGTTAGATAGAGTGTCTTACTTAAGGGGGCGGTTTGTCAGGAGTTTGTTTATGTTGGACTTGAAGACGTCCAAGTTGTATTCAGCTGGGAAACAGGCAAGCGGCAGAGAGTTCCACTGGCGTGCAGTTCTAAGAAAGAAGTTTTGCTCATGGAATCTACGTTTGGATTTAGGCACAGATAAAGAGTGGGGAAAATTATTGACAGTAGTTTCCGCCAGACGGTAAATTGGTAAATGAATACATATATATATATATATATATATATATATATATATATATATATATATATATATATATATATATAATACCATGCAACTAACACACGCGCACACACACACATATATACAGGTATATACATGTATATATACACACATGTATATATAATTTGAGTGTGCGTGTGTGTTAGTTGCACATACACACATATATATGTATGTATATATATATAAATATATATATACGTATATATATATATATACATAATGTGTGCGTGTCTGTGTGTGCGCGTGTGTTACTTGCATGTTATTGTATATGTGAATATACGTGTAAACGAAAGATAGATAATGGGTAACTTGGTTCTGCTGTCTTCATCACTTTAATCGGAGGTGCGTATCTTATTTCGTCACAGGTTTTACTTTTACATGCAAGTTTCTTTCGAAAACACTCCACCCTAAACTTGGTAGTCTCCCAACAAGCCTCGCCTACCCACATGCACCATCTCAACCCCAAACATTGCACTTCCAGGAGCCATCACAATTTTCAAGACGCACTTTATTTACCGCTTCTTTTGATTTTACCGTTAACGAACGGAAAAACTGGCTTCTTCAAATATGGTGTGCACCATTCTTGGAATGTTCGCCAGAAGACATTTTTAAAAAAATTCTTCTTCTTCTTCTTCTTCTTCTTCTTCCTCTTCTTCTTCTTCTTTTGCGTTTTATTTCTTCTTTGTTTTTCTTTTTTTCATCGCACCCAAATAAAGTGTTATTATCCGTACGAGTACTTTTAGAGGTTTCTAACTTGGCGGGAAGATGTAACACGAAAAAAATACGTCTAACGTATACAGACATACTCTTGCACTAATTATACAAGACGCATAGGCATACATAGCACCTACATGCACACGCATCTTACGCATATATACATATATACATACGCACGAAAATACACACACGTACATAGAAACATATATGTGTTTTATGTATATATGTATCTAGTGTATATAGGCAGTATTCCTTCATTTAAACAAACGTTTTTTTAAAGACAACATGTAATCGTTCGTGTGTTTCCGAATTAATTCTTCGACCATGGTAATTTGGCTTTTTTAATACAGATATATACATATGTGTACATATAAACATTTGTATATATATATATATATATATATACATAAATATATATATATATATATAAATATATATATACATCTATACGTATATATACACATATATGTACATGGACGGAAATATATATATATATATATATATATATATATATATATATATATATATATATATTTAAATAAGGGAGTAGTCAACAACAATGTGTATTTTTTAACCTTTTTTTATTATTCCGTGTCTTGGTTTTTCATTGCGAATTATGTTTGGATCATTGTAATAATGTGTTTTAGTCATTGAAATCGTTTTTACGCGCGTTTCAGACGTTCTGTGAAGCGTCCTCGTTAGAAATTATTTTCAAATGTTTTGGAGATGTAAAAATGGCAATTTTCGTAGTTCATTTGAAGTGTTTCCAAGTGGTGGAGGCTTGTAAGTATTTATTATTCATTGGCATGTTCAATTTTTATTACTCTTTTATTAGGCTTGTCAAGGCCGCTGACCTGGTTGTAGTCACTCTCTCTTACTGCTCGTGTTTTTTTCTTTTCCTTTAGGATGGGGTAGTGTGTGTGTGTGTGTGCGCGTGTGCGTGTGTGTGCGCGTGTGTGTGTTTGCTTTTATTGGTTTGAGAATGTTGTGAGTATACTGTTTTATAGTATTATGAGGTTAGTTTCTTCCTTAGGAAGGTGACTGCGATCCGAGGTCGTTATTAATGTGTTTGTGTGAGGAGGGGGAACCGGCTCTTCTGAAATAAGGGTAGGGGTGCTTTCATTCTATTTTGATATTTATTTTTTGGATTCTTGGAGTTTAGTATTGTGATTTTTCGTTTTAGTCTTTTCAGGTATTCCTTATATTATGTTTGCTTAGAAAGAGGGGTGTATTTAAAACATGTATAGGGGATTTTTTAATGTTTCTATTAATTTGTCTCCCCATGTGGGTATGGCCAGACCCAGGATCGGTTCCTAGTGTGGGGGAGATTTTGTTCCCCAGAGGGGGGCATTGGAGGGGGTATAGGTATGGGAGGGGGATGATAGAAGGTATGATAGTTGGTTCAGTCATGAGGGGGTTCTCCTCCACTGACTGAGGAGGGAGCGAGGTGTTGGAACAGATATTATACTATGGTTCTAGGTGTTTCCTCGTGTTGTTGGTTTCGAGGTTAAGTAGGGTTGGTATTGTTCAGTGTGTTGTTATGTCTGTGTGTGGTTGTATGCGCGCACGTGTATGTGTTTTAATGTGTCGGTTCTGATTTATGTGTGGGTGTGTATATATGTATGTATATGGATGTGCATGCGAGTGTACCTATCATTTCATGTTTTTGTGTGATGATATTAAGCTCTGTTCAGTTCAGGAATGAATCTGGTGATGAAGTTTTTTTTCCTGTGTAAGTAAATAAAAATAATTGTCTGTTTGGAAGATTGGCATTATTTTGAAGCTGTTTCCACTGAATGTGTGTACGTGTTTTGAAACATAGAGGTGTCTGTTATCTGCAATTTTGATGTTGCTCTTATGTAAGGCCTTACATAAGAGCAACATAAAAATTGCAAATCAGGAGAAAGAAAAATATTTGGTTTAATCCTCCATTTAGCCTAAATTCCTAAACTTATATACCTAAGGAATTCTTCAACATTGTACAAAACTCTTTCAAATACCCACACAGATATAGTTCTATTTTCAATAAAAATTCAATCAGGATTTCTTATTCAACAATGCCTAATTTAGCACAAAGAATCTTACCATCTAATAACAAAAAAATTAAATCAGCCCCAAAACCCCCTTTCCCAATTAAACCTAAAATTAACTGTAATTGTAATAACAAACATCATTGCCCACTCAATAATAATTGCATCCATAAAGATGTTATATATTCTTGCACTATTACTGAGCTCCCACGCAATCCTCCCATAACAGACACTAATATTTCGTCTTCAAGTTATTCTTCTTCCCATCCTCCATCTGATATAGTTACTAATTCAATACACCAGTCGAGCAGACCCTCCATCTACAATCACACACCTAATAGTAATAATAATAATAATAATAATAATAATAATAATAATAATAATAATAATGAGAATAATAATATTTCTCCTAACAGCCATCCTAACATTAACAACACTCATCATCCCCTCCAAAATAGTCCTCATACATACATTGTCCCGCCATTTGTTGAACACTATGAACAAAATTCAAACCATTTAATTCATACAAATCAGCAAATTAATATTAATACTAGACCTCGAGCTTTTAATAAAGTACATACATATATCGGCGCTATTTTAACATTAATTAAGAAAAGAATATCAAACCGCATTTCTTCTTTTAACATAATTCTAATAATAACCAAGGAACTTCTCTAACAAATTTAATTAAAAAACTTAACTCTAACAATACCCCCTTCTCAATCAAATGGACTATCATAGAAAAGTTAAGTCTTATACTCCAGGCTCTAAGTCATGTCGCCTCAGCATAACCAAAGCTATAACTATGATTACTTCCCCTCAAAGTAACAATATAATAAATTCTAAAAATGAACTGATCTCTTTCCGTAAACGTAAGTCCAAATTTAATTATGGCAATTTTTAAATTACAAAGTTATTACTTTGACCTATTATATAGATATATAATTTTTTTCTTTAACTTTATCGTTTTTTTTTTCTACATACTTCTTAATACTTTATAATTTAATAATCTTTCATTTATTTATTATTTCTTCTTTGCATGGCCGGTTTTTTTACCTGCATTTTCTGCTTTATTCTTTAAAGTTTCCTATCTATCAAATATATCAATCTACCCACACTTTCATATCATGTATATTTACTTATATTTTACTATACGTATTTACTTACTTTTTTTCTTGCTTTCTCCTGAATTTGCAGATACCGACCATCCTCTCCCCTTTAAATAATTTTTATTTTTTATTTTATATTTTACTTTTCATTTTTCATTTTTTATTTATTTATTAATTTATTTATTATTTATTATTTATTTTCTATTTATTTATTTATTTATTTTCCATTTAGTGTCTTCTAACAACTCTTGCTGACGTTTTTTTTTTTTTAAATGATGACCTGTACTATTCTGTTGACCTGTATTATGTTGCCCTATTTATTTTTATCGCGCCTTTAACATTTCCTGCCTGGGTCATTTTGTCGTTTGTTTTTCTATTTAATATTTAATTCTATCACCATTTAATTTTTTCCTCCTCTTTTTCTTCCCTGATCTTTCTTATCTATATTTATGCCTTGGCAGTAGAGTGATAAGCATATCTTATTTTTCTTTTATTAATATTATTAGATTTTTTCCTTTTTCGCCTTGTACACATTTTTGTGAATTATTCCATTGATTTCTGCCTTGGGATTATTTTGGACCATCTTCCAATTACGGGATTTCCTTGGATTTTACTTGTGCAAATGGAAATTTAATTAACTTTCTTGAACTTATATATTTGGATTTTACCGTCACATGATTATTTATCTTCCACCAGACTATCCATTCACGTGTAATCAGCTTTTTCTTCACCATATTCCCTCTGCTTTACTTTTTTGTTATCAAGTAAGATCTTTGACTTACTTGTTGTTTCATCAAATACTTTTGCATGCAAAATCCGATCCCGCATTTTGCTAATTCCTACCCTCGGATGAGAAGGAAAGTATTTCTTCGAAACTTCGCGGATTAAGGACTATCCACTTATCTAGTGTTTCCTTTTCAGATTAAATATGCTTTTAACTCATTTCAAAGTGTGTTTTAACATGTTTTATTAACTGCTTTCTCCTATATATATATATATATATATATATATATATACATATATATATACATATATATATACATATATATATGTATATATACATATACATGTATATATGTATATATATATACATACATACATACATATATATATATATATATATATATATATATATATATATATATATATATATATACCTTCCTTTGATGTGGTTTTGTTTGGGAATTGTTTTGTTAGTTTTAATATTTGTTTTACAATCGTTGATGTGGTTTGTATTATTGTATTTTTTAATTTGCTTAGTTACTTGCAAAATATGTTATTATTCAAATACACATCAAAATCATTGAATACATTGCAGTAACCAACATATTTTATATTTAATGCAACGAAAATCTTCCAGAAATAATAAACAAAAGCAATGTACAGCAGTCACTTCTCTCATAATCTATTTATACAAAGCTGACGTATAAACACACACACTTATGAAATACGCACATGTGTATAAAGATATCTATTTTATTATTATAACTGTTACATGAGCGGATGAGGATCACACCAAACAACTTCATTGATAAAACCAGAGGGAAATATTTACCGTACTAGATGAGGCTATGAATGTTAATAGGGGCTGATATTCTGATATTTATTTATCAAAACTGTGCGGTGTGACTTATAATAAAACATTAAAAACAAGTCTGTGATATTCAAATGCGATTGATACTAATTCATACTATTTTCAAGTAAAAAATTGAACTACCAAGAATCTGAGTTTTAAAAGTATTACCTCCTAATTTCATTTTGCTTAAATGTATCAGAAAGTGCGCATACAGGACCTGAAAGTTTCTTATCTCTGTTGCATTTATTTACGATATGAGATTTGAAGAAATAAATTCCGATCAGGGCATGTGCATGGAATAGAGATGTGCCATTGACTCCTTACTAAAACGTGTTAAGCATAGTTTAGACAATGTAGAAAAAACTAATCAACACAACAGATGACTTCTTTTTATAGTATCACTAAAATTTCGTTGTTGTTCAACTTTTGGAGCTAAACAACAACAAATAAAAGCTTTATTTTTAGCACAACCCTCGTATGACAAAGCGTGCTTCGGGCGTCCATGAATAACAATCCTATGTAGAAAAATAATGCCTGAGCTTAAAAGGCCGCTTGTTGTAATAGTATAACTACGTTCTTTTTAGCTCTGAAACTTTTTGTGTTAAAAAATATAAGGTTTTAATTTTGGAACAACCCTCGTAGCATTTTAGCCCTTATTTCTAACCATTGTTCTACAACAAGCGCCATCTTTCTTTCAGCGTTCTCTATTATCAATTTTTACGAGAAAAATCGTTTTCTGTTTGTCTTATTATTATTTATTTTTAGAAGGGATAATACACAAAAGGGGTTTAAATCTACTATTTTTGTTCTTTTATTCTAATTTGTAATTTACTCGGGGAATTTCACATTATTTCCTTTTTAAACGCATGTGTTTTTTAGGGGTTGGTTTGTTTCATCTTCGTATTTATTTTTTAAAAGAATTTTAACAATTTTATTCGTTCGCAATTTTTGTTCATCGCTGATTGGATATTTTAGTTTCACTCCAGCTTTTCCCCCTTAAAAGAACATAAATACAAAATGCATCCAATAATAAAAAAAAAATATTCTTCGTTGTCTTAATATACAGAAAATTTCGAAGATTTTTTTTTCTGTGTTCTTATCAGACTTTTCGTCTCTTTTTTTTCTTGCCAATTTACTAAAACTTGATTCAACCAATTATGTCCCGATCCCCAATTCTCGAGTGCAATTCAAATCTGAGATATAACACATAGAAACCTCTATCTATTTTCTTGTAAAAATGTTATGCAAATTGTCTAAAATTTACGACAATTTCCTGGCACCTCTATCTCTATCTATCTCTCCTCTCTCTCTCTCTCTCTCTCTCTCTCTCTTTATATATATATACACACATATATATATATATAAATATATATATATATATGACCAAGTATTTGAGAGAATTTGGAATACATAATCAAACCCATTAATTCTTTATATATATATATATATATATATATATATATATATATATATATATATATATATATATATATATATATATATCAACCGAGCGAAACAAGCAATATTTAACTCAGCTTTCTTAGATTTTTCTAGAAACATATAAAATGATTCTTTCTCGCGCTGATATTGATATCTAAAGCCTACTCTTTCTATGTAAAAACATGAAAACGATGTTCAATATATACTCAGTGATAGGTATGCCAGCGACTACATGAAAGTTAACTAATCTGCGTATTTCTCTGACAAATGGGCGTTGATTAATTACTCATTCATTTTGTGTGGTTTCTTATTAGATATTTAGTTTCATTTCACTCTTACATTTTAATCTATATTTGTATAGTTTCGATATTCTGCATAATTTCGTTGAATTAAAGATGGAAACGTTATAGTACGCGAAAATACTTATATAGGTACATATACATATGTATGAATATGTATCTATATGTCTATAAAGTTGTTTTTTCTCTCCTTGACATTGATATTAAAGGCATATCTTTTATTTAAAAATAATAAAACGATCGTCTTAATATACTCAGTCATGGGTACGCTGGCGACTACAGGAATATTAACTTACTATATAATCCTTTGGAAAACAGCGTTAATTAATTCCTTATTCATGTTTTATTGTTTGATTAAACGATTAATTCTATTTCACAATTAGGCTACATTCTCTTCATACATGTTTTCTACATTCTGCATCGCGTAGAATTTAAGATGAAAACATTTTATTACACAGAAAATAAATATATATGTATATATATGTGTGTATGTATGTGTGTATGTGTGTGTGTGGGTGTGTGTGGGTGTGTGTGTGAGGGAGAAAGAGCCTTTTCGTTAGGTGTACGAAAACTCTCTACAAAACTTCTCGCTGAAGATTTGATTCACATGGTTGAAATTTAATTAGGCATCTCTACCTCTATGACACTTTCGAGTTGTTTTTAGCCGGCAAAAGTTGCTGTTAAGGGGTCAACATTATAAACAAATCCGTTGAACCTGGAAGGCTAAGTCGCACAAAACATTAATTTCTGCCGTTATTTTTAAACATGCTCAAAATGAAACATTTGTAGTTCAATTTCGCTTAATTTTTGGTTATTTGAATCTATCTCTCAGTAGTTCTGACGGTAACGACGCAGTAAATATAAATACCGAGTACACCTTAAATGCTAAACGTTCTGCTTTCGTTTCTGGCAGATGGTATGCAAGTCACATCTTTTGAAAACGTTTAAAAACATTACTATATATTAGATAATGATCAATAGAGAATTTACTCTATAATAAGAAAGAGCCTTCAAGAATGAACATATTACATTTATGTATATATCGCGAATGGCCAACGTCGAATGGCCTACTAATTTATATGTGTATATAAGAGTGACCGTGTCAGTTTGTGCATAAACAATCTGAATATCTGGTCTACAGAGATGAAATTTGATTTAAAATGTATCTCGACATGTAGCACACTTTCGATTTGTTTTTAGCCGGTAAAAGTACTATTAAGATGACAAAATTAGGCCAAACATTGCACCACTATACCACCAATAGCAGTGTCCGCAGACACACACCTGAAAGTACTTCTTTTAAACTGCTCGGCCTAACATTTACAGAGAATAGTAGTTGGAACAGATACATGGAGACCATTCTCAAGGCCGCTGCGAAGAAGGTAGGCTCTCTCTACCGTGCTAGAAAGCTACTTATGCATGAAAGTGTATTGTACCTCTATAAGACCACCATTCGCTATGTATAGAGTATTGTTGTCACATTTGGACTGGTGCATCTGCTACTAGTTTTTAGCGCCTGGACAGGTTTCAAAGGAGAGTCGCCAACCTGATAAGTCCTGAACTTACATCTAAGCTTCAGCCTCTGTCCCATCGATAAAACAAGTATTTTAATGGTGAATGAACTGACGAACTACAAGCACTTGTGCCCCGACATAAATGCCCATAGCAACCCCGACAAGCAGCTAAATCCCACTCTTACACAGCGGGGATTCCTAGGTGTAAGAAAAGCCTCTACTCCAATAGTTTCTTCCCCAGAACTACTAGACATTGGAACTCCCTTCCGGTGTTCTACTTTTTCAACTGTACTGACATGCAGAAGTTCAAGTGTAATGTCAACGGGCATCTTGCTGCTCATCTACCTTCATAATATCCCTGCAACTTATGTCCCCAATAGCAGCCCCACTACTTCAAAGTGACACTGTGCCCTGTTAGGAGTGAAACTTGAATAATAATAATAATAAGAAGAAGAAGAAGAAGAAGAAGAAGAAGAAGAAGAAGAAGAAGAAAAAAACTTGGCCTGTCGACTATAACGTTTTCTACTGCGCATGTCTTAATTAAAAGTAATAATTAACGCTATGACAACAGAATATTCTTTTCGTTGTTTTGACTCTCGATTATATATCCGACATAATTAGACACAGTTAATCAACCGAGGAACACATCACTCTATATAAAAGCTTATAAGATGTCAAGGGATACACATTCGAGAGTTAAAACAATGAAAATATATGCTGTTGTCCTAGCCCTTGTTATAAGTTAACAATATTAATTATACTCCTTTTGTAAAATACGGATTTAGTAATATGCTAACCGATATAGCTGGTTGTCTATATGTTTTGGTTTCGATTTTAGCTGATCGCACAAAATATTTTATACGTACTACTATATATTAGGTACAATATAATTAACCTGGTAAACAGTAAAATCCCGCTCTTCACTGCTGAAGTCCCTAGATGCTACAAATACATTTACTCATTTCGTCCTTCGAGCTTCACGAGTTGTTAAGACAGTTCCTGTTTCCTATTAGCCTGACGTTAACTAAGGTACACTAATTTAAATGTAATGGGAAAAGAGATATAGCTATATACCTCCTAAAAAAATCCTGGTTTGGCATAATCATAATTCGTAGCCTTTATGGTAAAGTAATAATTAAGGTTATGACAAGAGCATATTCTTATTATTGTGTTGACTCTCGAGTATATATCCGACACAGTTAGACACAGTTCATCAACCAAGAACCACATCACTCTATATAAAAGCACATAAGATATCAATGGATACACACTCAAGAGTTAAAACAATAAAAAGCATATGCTGTTGTCCTAGTTATAATACGCATTGTTTCGGTTAAAAGTAATTTTAAAACACCCATTCTACACTTTATTACATATTAGCAGGCGTATCTGGCGTTGCCCGAGTCATATGAAAAAGAAAATGAAATTGCATTAGTCTGCACTTGCTAAATGTTTGTTTTGTGTTAATTTTATTATTTTTACTGTGCTATAATATATATCACTTTGAAAAAAAATCAGTAATATCTGCCCACTGCTACGAATTCTGAATCAGGGCATGTGAGTGAGAAAGGTCATTTTAAGCGGAAATTATTTTTTTTTTAAATATTTGTGATTTACGTAATAAATCAACCGTCAGTTAAATAAGCCGCCAATAAAGAAAAGATCGAAAAATAAAGAAAAATATTTTTGTTTTAATTTAATTAACCGCTGATAACAAATCCCCTCTAAGTATTTGTTTAAACAAATCAGGTCTAAGTATTTGTTTAAACAAAGTAACCATAAAACAAAAGTATAAAACAAAAAGAAAATATTAAAAACTCTTTTAATCCTGTTTAAATGCAAAAGCTTACTGAAATAAACGCTTCCAAACATATGTTAAAAATATGAAACGAAACGTTTTCCGTAAGGTTGGTTGCGAACGCAAAATCTAATAGTGCAGACCTACCCTTTAATCCTTCGGCTACGGCGGCCGTACAACCGTGAATAGCAAATTTATCTACATAACCTTTCCGAGAGATGAAGCGGTTCACGCATGCGTAGATGCCAAAATCGTTTTGAAGGAGATTCTTAGGTTGTTAAGCTAGAAAAAAAATGAATATCTTCTTCTAAATTTCACATATGAGTTCGAATATCTGTCTATTAAGACAACGCCAAATCATACTTATTCGCTTTGGATTTCAAATGTTTTAACGAGAAGGACAAACACACACACATACATACATACATACGTACGTACGTATGTATGCATACATACATACATACTTACATTCACACAAACAAATATCTCTCCATTAAATAATAGATAATCCTCAATTAGCAACCCTCTTTACCTACTTCATAACTCTACAAATGAAACTTCAATTTGATAAAACATATTTTAGGAGAGGGGCGAATACTTCGCTTGCAATTTCTCTACGAAATAGTTTTTCAAATTTCTTATGTATTTCTTTTTTTTAAGATCCTTTCCATCTTTATCCTTGCCAGTAATGCTAAAAAATAATCCATCTTTTTTCAGACAGCTAAGCCTATGCGTGTGTATCGTAATGATATAGTTTAATCTAACCCCTCTTCCAATAGGCAAACCGCACTTAACACTACTTCACCATTTCACGTTGTCATCCACCAAAAACTCGTTGAGTCAGTCATTCCATGTATCCCGACGTCACTTCATTACGCATGCGCAAATGCAATTGATGCGAAATATCGTCACTTTTTATTGATAACGCGTTGTAACCACGGTTTTGCTGTGCTAAAACAATTATCCACAACCACGCAACACCCATTACGTTAATCAACCTCAAGGCGATGAGGGTCGATCGCATTACATAATTTGCCCATTTTATATTTGTCATTTTTTTAGGGGGTTAGTACATTTTTTCAAATATATTTAGGGGTTTCATTATATTCGTTGTTATTTCTATATTATTTTCTACATCAATATCCTTGTTTTTTTGTTTTTGTTAGAGATTGGAATTTTTCGATGATACTACCCATGTGTCTTAACGGTTCTGCCAGCTTGCTTGTCTGCCATATTTGCGTATTTAGCAAAAGAAAGGTCCGTTATATATACATGCATATATATATATATATATATATATATATATATATACATACATATATATATATATATATATATATATACACATAAAAGAACACACATATGTTTATTTATTTATTTGAATATTTTCATATCGCTGGGATAATCATTATAATGTTTCAGTATGTTCATATTTAAACCTTTAGTTTACGCGGAAGAAGTACTGTTTTAATGAAAACAATTAATTTCTGTAAGTGTGAATGTTAAACTACAGGAATGGCGTACAGTAATCAGGTTCAATAGTGTTTCCAGTAAAAATAAATAAAAACTGAAATATTTCTTAACTAGTAAGAGCGGGGGCGCCCAGCCTTGCCTGGTCTTAAAATACCCTTAAATATGATATTCTAATTCATCCAACTTTCGTATATATTATTATAGAGTCGTGATTCTAAATCTAAAAAACCACTCACACACACACATACACACAGACACACACAAACACACACACACATGTATATATATATATATATATATATATATATATATATATATATATATAAAATGAAAATTACAATTGAATTTACCAAAATGATCCAAGATGGTAAAATTAAAGTAAATTATAAATATTAAAACATTAACATTTATAAAATTATCTCAGCCAGATATAAAAGCTCGATAATACCAAATAGGAAATAGAGCTTATAATATGAGCAAACAGTTAAAGAAATATGTTAAAAAACACTTTGAAATGAGTTAAAAACATATTTAATCTGAAAAGGAAACACTAGATAAATGGATAGTCCTTAATCCTCGGAGTTTCGAAGAAATACTCTCCTTCTCATCAGCATTTTGCTAATTCCTGCCCTCTGATGAGAAGGAGAGTATTTCTTCGAAACTCCGCGGATAAAGGACTATCCATTTATCTAGTGTTTCCTTTTCAGATTAAATATGTTTTAACTCATTTCAAAGTGTTTTTTAACATGTGATAATGGTAGAAATCAGCCTAAATTCTCGCCCTAAAACTGAAGACCCACTACTCAAAACAACGAGGTATTACAAAAAGGCTGATTGGGAAGCCATCAGGGAGCTCATCAGAGATGCCCCATGGCAAAATATCTTTACTCTTCCAGCGGAACAGTGTGCAAATGAGACAACTGAATGGTTCAAAACTGCTATTGAAGCACATGTTCCCGCACGGAAATACTATAGCAAGCCCCACTCCCCCCAATGGTTTACTTCTGCTTGTGCAGCTGCCATTTGTCAAAGGCAGCATGCGTTCCGCAGATTCAACCGACATAAGTCCAGCTCAAATAAACAGAAGTTTATAGAAGCTAGAAATAATTGTAAGAGAGTGATAGACACAGCTAAGTCAGATTACTCTGAAACCACCAGAAAGCGCATCGAAGCACAGAAATTAGGAACCCGGGATTTTTGGAAAATCTACAACAGCGTAGTTAATAATGGACAGTCAATTATTCCCCCACTAACAAACAATCATGAGGTTGCTTGCACGGCAACTGACAAGGCTAATCTGCTTGCCAGTCGGTTTGCCTCAAACTCCACACTGAACTCGGTACACCACTCACTCCCTGATTTTCCTCTGCGAACAGACGCCACACTTGACGACTTGAAAATCACCCCTTCTCAGGTACATGCTATTATAAAAAACCTAGACACCTCTAAAGCATGTGGACCAGATCTCATCCCGGCTGTGCTATTAAAAAAATGCTCTGCCGAGGTTGCTCCAGTTCTGTCCAAACTTTACAATAAATGCCTTAACGAATCTTGTTTTCCCGACTGCTGGAAAACCGCCTCTGTGGTACCAGTCTTCAAGAATTCTGGTGAAAGAACTGACCCACTAAATTATCGCCCCATTAGCCTCCTCCCGCTTTTCGCCAAAATATTTGAGTCCTTAGTTAATAAAGCCCTAGTCCAGCACCTAACAGCTGCTAAACTCTTGACTGACAAACAATATGGATTCAGGCAAGCCCGTTCAACAGCAGATATCTTAACTGTAGTTTCTGAACGTATATACCGTTCATTGGATAAAACAGGGGAGGGTAGAGCGGTGGCCCTTGATATATCTAAGGCTTTTGACAGGGTATGGCACGATGGTCTTCTAAGGAAAATTAGATCATATGGAATCACTGGAAGAATTCATAACGTAATTAAATCCTTCTTAAGTAATAGAAAAATCAAAGTTGTCCTCGACGGACGTACATCCAAACAATATGACATAAATGCGGGAGTGCCTCAGGGGTCTATCCTTGGACCTCTATTGTTCCTGATATTCATAAACGACCTCCCTGATAATATTGTTTCGGAGATGGGTATATTTGCCGATGACACCACTCTCTATAACAGATATGAGGGGAAAACAAATGAACACATATCCAAGAAAATGGCAGAAACACTAGAGGATGACCTCCAATCCGTAGTGGAATGGGGACAAAAATGGTTGGTCTCATTCAATGCTGCTAAGACTAAGCTTGTTTCCTTCAATAACTACAAGAAACCTTCTCTACCACCAATAGCAATGGCCAAGAACACATTGCCTGAAAGTACTTCTTTTAAACTCCTCGGCCTAACGTTTACAGGGAATATGAACTGGAATAGATACATTGAGAGCATTGCCAAGGCTGCTGCAAGGAAGGTTGGCTCCCTCTACCGTGCTAGAAAACTACTTACGCCTGCCAGTATCCTATACCTCTATAAGGCAACCATTCGCCCATGTATGGAGTACTGTTGTCACATCTGGGCTGGTGCATCTGCTGCTTGTCTCTCGCTCCTGGACAGGGTTCAAAAAAGAGTCGCAAACCTGATAGGTCCTGAACTGTCATCTGGGCTTCAACCTCTGTCCCATCGACGAGATGTTGCATCCCTCTGCCTGTTCTACAAATACTTTAATGGTGAATGCTCTGACGAACTGCAAACACTTGTACCTCCCCGACGTAACTACCCCCGACAAACCCGACAAGCTACTAAGTCTCATCCCTTTACAGTGGAGATCCCTAGGTGCAAGAAAGCCTTTTACTCCAATAGTTTCTTCCCCAGAACTGCGGGTCTTTGGAACTCCCTTCCGGGATTCTGCTTTCCCAACTGCAATGATATGCAGAAGTTCAAGTGTAATGTTAACAAACATCTTTCTACTCTTCTCCCTTCATAATGACCCCGCTAATTAATTCCCTAATAGTAGCCCCCTGCTTCAAAGTGGCACTGTGCCTTGTTTGGGGTGAAAATTGAATAAAAAAAAAAAAAAAAAAAAACATATTTCATTAACTGTTTGCTCATATATATATATATATATATATATATGTATATATATATACATATATATATATATATTTGTGTGCCATAAGCTAGAATCGAAACCGAAAGCTAAACTCATGCATTGGAAGCTGGTGACGTTACTACATGGCTAACCTTATAATCTTATAAATAAACTGTAAATTTACAAAATGATGTAACGATTTTATTAAATTTAACGATTTTTTCAAGTTTTAACTTTTTTTGTCCCCGTCAAACTATTTTACCACGCTAAAGACCCATGAAAAAGCGGTCCATAAAAATCTAATAATTCGAGGCCCTTAGCGCTGCTCTGTGATATTTCGTTTCTGAAGTGATAAAGTTTGAAAATATGAAGACGGACAGATATAAAGACAGACACAGGCAATTTTATTAATTAGATTATTTTATGTAAAAAGAATCATATATGTAAGCACGTACGCTCAGCTCACACACACGCACACACACACCTATATATATATATATATATATATATATATATATATATATATATATATATATATATATATTCTTGTTACTTACTGCATAGACAAATACGTGTTATACCGAGGCCACCGAGATATAGAAGGCCTGTTAACTGAAAAATGCCTTCAGGCAATGTAGGTAAGATTTGTCGAACTGTTACTGTCGATACTGTATGCCGGCATTTTTAAAAATAGCATTAAAACATGTTAAAAATAAAAGAAAGGACCATGATTCGAAACTGAAATTTATTCAAAATGAAATATAAATATTATCTATGTAAAATTACGTAATTTTAAAGCAATATATAATCTAATACTGATAAAACTGAATCATGAATTTAGGGAACAAGAAATTAAAGACACATATTAAACACAAACTATCCTTGACCTTCGAGACAAGATCACAGTATACTATCAGTTCTGTGCTATAATTCACCTTTTTGTGCTCGGCGGTACGAAATAATGAGAAAGAGTTTTTTTCTAAAAAACGAAGTGCGTAACCTAAGTTTACAATGTTAGCCCTTCTATATGATTAGTTTTCAACAATATAGTGCTATGATTCTTTATTTCTGTGAATAATTCTATATTTTCTGATGAGTGTACGTAATTGAAAAATCAACGTTACATTGATATTAATAACATAACCATTAATTGTTTTACGTAAACGGAACAGGTCTGTAAAATAAGTACTTTTCATATGATGAACAAGTTTACTTTTTAGATAAATAAAACCTTGTAATTCGGCATATGGCGAAATTCTCATTCACATATATATATATATATACATATATATATGTTTATATATATATACATATATATTTATATGTTTATATATGTATACACACTATATACATATATATATATATATATATATATGTTTATATATATATATATATAAATATATGAAAGTATGTACAATATTAGAGTTATTATAATTTTAATGCTTTTGTTACAAACATTCCTCTATTCTTTATTCCAAAATATATATCATTATAAACTTGAATAGTTATGTAATCGTAATGGAAAGTTTTAAATTTGTCAAACGCTCATTCTTTGCCTTGAGGAAATTAAAAGATGACTCCGCGCTGAAGTTGTCCCCTTGACAGAAATAAAACGTTGCATTTCTTCAAATCAATATCTACGTGTTCATTATAAATATAAATAGTTAATGTTTCTTTCCATCAAACTCAGTTTCATTTCAAAACGAAATATATATATATATATATATATATATATATATATATATATATATATATATATATATATATATATATATATATATATATATATATATAATAAATTCCACAGCCAAAAACGTCGCAGTCCATAAGAGCCATGACAATCAACGAACCGGAAGTCAGTCAACAAACCGGAAGTCCCAGGCTCGCATTTTTATTTTAATCAAGTTTTGTTCAATAATTACTCTAATTCGCCCAATGTTTTATTCAGTTATTAGCTTGACGTCCGGCGTTTCACTGCGCACAATACGTTTAAACATGATATGTTAATTCATGCAGATTGCGGATGTATCCTTATAGAACAAATCTTCTATTGATTATTACATATTACCAGTAATTATTTGCCCGCTGGACTAATTCGGAAAAATTTTTTAAAAATTAATCATGATAGTATCGTTCATAAAATTCCGTCTGCGTTTTTACACAATATCACGCCAGCTAACATTTAATTTTGACGATTATGCCTTTTAAAAGTCATTTCTGATTGATGATTAGTTTTAAAATATGCAAACGAAGAAATGATTTGCGGCGATTTTAAATGATACCTCTTCTTTTATATTAAATTAAGCTCATAAATAAGAAGCACATTAAAATAATGAAGTACACACAACAGGGGGGGGGTTATTCGATCTGTAATCGAATGCCCTACCATTGAGCTATGTCTTCAGATGTAAATACATCAGCTTCCTTCTTAAGGAGAATTGATTTGCTATGATTTTAGTGTTTACCTTGACAGGTGTAACATTAAATATTCCCCGTAATAATTCTTCTTTATTTTATATATAAGAGAGAGAGATTATTTTTAAGACGGGAGTTTTCCATTTTTGATACTTATCGGATGAATTTCTGTGCAAGACATATCTAAGAACTCTGCCGGGACATATAAATAACCTTTGGTATAAAATTTGCAAACGATAAGCTCAGACGTTTCTGAAACTATATGGAAGTAACTCACACACACACAAGGTATATTACTGCGTTATATTTTTTTTTCAAAAGAGGTGTTCAAAATGTAGAATTCTTTAATAAAGTTATTTAAATCGAATACTACTAGCATAGATCTTGTAGATTTAATTACCTCAGCAAAAATTTAAAAAAAAACACAAAACAAAAAAAAAACTATTAATTAATAGGCAACTAAATAGCATAACATATAAAAAATAAATAATATATAATATATAGACCTAATATATTCGAAGTGATTATTTTATTTTTAAAAAAATCCCGGATAAAAATATTTTCTAATAAAACTAATTCCTAAAATGCAGCCTATATAATTATTAAAACAGAAACCACTTATATTAACAACATAAAACGTGTTGAGTTAATAATTTTAATTCGAAAGAAAATAACTAAAGTAAATCTTGAAGCCAATTATATTCTTTTGACATTGCTAGAAATTAAAACAATTGTCCAGCTATGAAACAACTCCGCAGTCAAAACGAATGGATACCGTGTACAGTAGGTAATTATATAGCTAATAATAGACAATAATTATTTATTTATGTAAACGTAGATATTTTAATATATATGTTTGAAACGCTTGTCAAAGGGAAAATATTCAACAACTGATTAACAACTGAAGAAGACCAGGATTAATTTATTTATTGCGGAGTATTATCCTCATCTTTCTTAGATATTGTTTCACGACGTTTCGGCAAACTATTCCTCTGACCTTCGTCAGGTTTTAACTGCGATGGGATAGAGACTCCGAATCTCTTAACTGCATTCTCAGCAAGTACTGCCTTCCATAGTTGTTTTCGTCTCCCCATGTCGTGAAACAAAACTAAGAAAGATGAGGATAAGTCCGCAATAAAAATAAAATTAATAAATAATACTGAACTCAATAATTAATTCCAATATATATATATATATATATATATATATATATATATATATATATATATATATATATATATATATATATATATATATATACCATTCGGTATGGACCCGACCATGGAAGATCAGATAATAAATAAACGTGGATTTATAAGACCAAAAAATCCAACCTTTATCGCCCTTCGTAGCGCAGTGGATAGAGACGTTGAATCTCTATGGTTCCAGGTGAAGATTGTCTGAAGATAGCGGTTTCAATCCTACCCAAAGCCGGCCAGAGGCTTATGTAGCCCAAACGTGGTGAGACGACAACAACTATGGAAGGCAGTAATTGATTCGGAGTTCCTATCCTGTCGCAGTTACCACCTGGCCAAGGCCAGATGAATAGTTGGCCGAAACGTCGTTAAACATCAACTAAGAAGGATGAGGATAGTAGCCTGCAATAAAATAAATTAATAAATAATACTCATCGCAATAATTAATTTTACTTAAATAACATAAGACCAGGATTAAATTTCTTTTTTTTTATATAATAGCAGAGAAAGCCTACATTTAATCCTCTTTTGCATTTATTTCATTGTGTTTCTTTCGCTGTCAATTTTAGTCAATCATACATTTCCATTCACCCTATTGTTTAGTTTGCCACCCATTTTATTCGCCTTATCCTTTATTTTATCACACGTTTCATTCGCATTTTCATTTATCCACACATAACTTTCATTAACCTTACAGTTTATTCAGTCATATGTTTCACTTATGTTGCGTTATCTGATGTACTCGATATTCCAATCCTAGCATTATACAGTGTACTTAAATCTACAGATCTTTATTTTCTCAAACGAAAACATATATATTTTATATATCCTGTTTTGTTTTAGCGTTTGAATTACTCTCTTTTTTTGAAACCTCCTGGTTTTCGCCTAATTTTGAATATATACTCGATATATTTCCATCTATTTTTTTTTTCATTTAATGTGTAAATGTCGTATCATTTATTTCTACATTTTTGTCCCCACAATCTAATTCAATTTTGTTCGACATTTTCGCGTTCAATTTTCTCTTCAAATTTTCCTAGTTACATAAATGTCTTACCCGAGGCATTCATTTTGTGCATGATTTTTATTGTTTTTTAAAGCCTCTGTAGCGTTGGGTATTAAAAATGTCGCCACTTTTTTTTACACGACATTTCAAATTTACATTTCGCCTTCGCGCAAACACATTTCCCTCTAAAGAATTAAAGATACGCTGCCGGTAAATTCGAATTACTATATCCATTTTTGTGACAAAGCACACACGCATACATACGTTAATAAAGATACGCATATGTTAGTACCCACGCACACTTACATACATACGCACACCCACACACACACATATATATATATATATATATATATATATATATATATATATATTGCAAAGAGAATGGATAATTGAAAAATAGGACGAATATATACAGTGGCGCTAAAAAAGAAGGCTGTACTTGTCATTTTTTTCCAAAAACTCCACATTATGCTACATTGAATGTAACAATATAAACCCTCTATAATTTATGTGATTTGCGTTTTATTCATCTATAATTTTACCTGTACATATTTGACGTTTAATTAAAGAATCCCAGTGTTCACGTCAATTTAAAAAAAAACATTGCTTCAAATCGAAGAGACAAAAAGAACCTCTGCACAATGGAAAACTCTTATTCAAAGGTAATTTTAGAACATTAATGCAACACAAATTCAACAGGATCACAATGGATTAGTATATATTTATTACCATAGCGCTTCTGTAATTTGACAGCCTGCAATTTGTTGAGAATTCCTTGAATTAGTCTGAGGAAATACTTTGTTGAAAGTGCATTTCACTTAATATTAAGTAGTATATACGTTTTTGATAGGACTGAGGTCTAGAGATGGTGGGGGTCAATCCAAATACGGAATAGCACGCTCTTCAAGAAATCTCTTTACATTGCCAGCTCTGTAAATGGGAGCACTATCTTGCATGAAGCTGATATTATCATCCAAATTCCGGCCAATGTAGAGTAGAAAATGTCCAGTCAACATATTATTATACTTGGTTGAATTAGTTCGACTTTGGGAGAGAACTATAGGTCCTGGACAATTGGCATTAATAACGCCTCACGCTAAAACTGAACCTCCAAACTTCTACGTCCTTCCTTCGACGGAGTACTGCCATAAATTCTGATTGTTTTTAGGTTTGTATTCGGTGAAAACGTGGAAAATAGTCTATATCCTTAATCTGAGAGTATCCATTAGCAACAAATCTAGACTTGTACTGTTTAACGCCTGACACTGCTGTCTGATTTGTAAAGATCCATCGAGAAAAAATAAGATGTTTATCTTTATGGAGACGCACTACCGAATATGTCATTTTTATTAACGGATCAATTTTGCTTTCCACTCCTATTTTCCATTGCTTTCAATGTTCTGAATTTCACGTGTGTAGATACAAAAATTTTTGGAATTTATAGGTTGAGAATTGCCCTCACACACACACTCAGTATTATATATATATATATATATATATATATATATATATATATATATATATATATATATATATATATATATCGCTTGAAAAAACAACAATAACAAAATCTAAATTTATAAGCGATAAAAATAAACAGTATAATTAATCTAGGAATTATGGCCTAACGGTAAAGGCACCGGACTGTGGTAAACATGGTCTGAGGTTCGATCCCTAGAAACAGTTGAACTACGCTGACGAAAGGTAACGACCTCGAAACACGCGTGGACGTAGATTACTGTTTTAAAAATAAATAAATAAAACTGTTATATACGTCCAAAAAAATTAAAAGGGCGACTTTCTGAGTAAATAAAAAAATTAGCTTCGAGGCGGAGCCAATATTAACCATATGTATTGCTTGAAAAAACAACAATAACAAAATCTCACTCTCTCTCTCTCTCTCTATATATATATATATATTATATGTTTATAAGATGCTTGTTCGCTGCTTATTATAAACCTTATATTTTAATCTACTCGCGTCCGCAGCTTAATGAGATCTTGCTCAAGGAGTCGTCAAGCCTAGAGAAGGGTTAACACCTGTATTGATAGAAAAGTAATATTCATACATCGCGGCGAGGTGCCTGTGCATGCCAAAACGTAAACGTTCCCATAGTCCGCAAGCAATAGGATACTTTTCCCCAATCAGAGATATTGATGTATACGTACATACTCTACATTTCTCTACCCTGCAACCTCTCTCACACAGGAGAGACGTTGCGAGCCTATCCTTGTTTTATCGTTATTTCCATGGCAGGTGCTCGTCTGAACTCCAATCTCTGGTCGCCCCTCGCCAATCTTTCACGAAAAACAACCGTCTAGCTGAATCCATTGTGAAAAATTTCCCCCACTCTATATCTGTGCCTAAATCAAAACGCGGATTCCATGAACAAAGCTTATTTCTTAGAACTGCACGCCTGTGGAACTCTGTTCCGTCTGCCTGCTTCCCTCCTGACTACAACTTGGATGTCTTCACGTCCAATGTTAACAAATTCCTAATGAACCGCCCCCTTAATAAAACACTTCATCAAATCTCCACACTAACGTAATGGACTTGCAATAACCCTTATCCCTGAGTGGCTTCCGGACCTTGATAAGTGGTGATCACTGAGTAAAAAAAAAATATATATTTATATAAAAATACTTTAAAAATATGTTCAGGATTCATTTATTCTTAGTTCACATATGAGAATAGAGAATGTTTTCTTGAATCCCATGTTTCGATCACAACTTGCAAGGGGACAGAATTATCCTATTAATATTTTACCAAAATCCTATTCATTAGCAGCGAAAAAAAAAGACGGGGTAATTATTATTAGGGCTGTGACAACGTTATTTGACTCTTGAGTATATATCCGTTAATATCTTATATGTTTTTATATAGACTGATGTATATATATTATTTAATTGGAATTCGTTATTGTAATGAGTATTATTATTTATTAATTTATTAATACCACCTTTAATTAACCACCTGAAGAAGGCTAGAGAAATAGTTTCCTGAAACGTCGTGAAACAGCATCTAAGAAAGATGAGGATAATAGTCCGCAATAAATAAATTAAATACTAGACTGATTTAGTTATCGGTTGATTAGCTGAGACTGACTGTGTTGGATATATACTCGAGAGTCAAAATAATATACAGAATATGCTGTTGTAACAGCACTAGTTATTACCTACTTAAATAAAAACGTCTAGTTTCAAAGATCTATGATTACTTAACTAAAAGCAGATAGACTAAAAATAAAAATCTGTAATTTTTCACAAGAGAATAAATTATACATACCTGTAGGATGTATACACGTGCTCACTATTTTTTTTCTTTTATTATGATTACTTCCTGGTTGCCGTTTCGCCTGGTGATAGCTTTAGAAATAAGCGTTAATTTATGAAGAAAGCCGACAAAAGAAGATGGCAGCTAAAAAAATTTATAAGTGGTTTTATTTGTATAAAGTTAACTCCGGATAGAGACTAATATTTAATTATTTGCTTCTTAACTTCCTAAACTACTAAAATGAAAAACGCACACGGACAGTGTCATCAAGGTAACATTCCACTTCGATTATTCTATATTATTGGCAGTGTCTCATTCGCGCGGCTTCGACGGAGATACTGATTTGAAAACACTTGTTTCTCTCAGCCCCAAGGAAAAATTCTAAAATAAGGAAATATTAAAAATAAGGAAATAAAATAGTTTCAGCATTTTACAATTATCATTTTGATAACATTTCTATTAAACACAGTCTATGAGGAATTCACAAACAGGGGAAGGTTAGAGATAATAGAATACTTATTTCAAGCTAAATTTATTTTTACCTCTGTCTAAGCATTATTCTCAAAGAACGATTAGGAACAACAAAAACACGAATAGCTTCAGCATTTTAAAATGCTTATTCGAACCAAATTTAGAATAACCTGAGTGTAGGAGAAATTCTCAAAAAAGTTAAAAGACAACGAAAAACGAACGATTTCAACATTTAAAAAGACTTATTCGAAACAAAGTTATAATTAGTTCACTAAAGGAATACGTATAAAAGAAAGAGTTGAGACAACGAAAAACGCATAGTTTTAGCATTTAAAAAACTTATTCCGAAAGATTTATTCTTTCTTTTTTTATAAACTGCGAGTGTAGATTATTGTTAACTAACGAAGAATTCGGTGCTGACAGTTTCGTTATCCATCAAGGAAAGTAATCTTCATAGTATACGATTCTTGTTTTATGAAAGGATTGCTTAATTCTTTGCTCACCGACCACTTCAAAACAGTACAATATTTTACAGGGCGAAAATAGGAATTGCCTTTCTGCCCTCCACACTGAAAAACAGCACAAAAAATTTGGGTTTGTATTACAATCCACTGAGGCAGAACAAGAATGTTAAAAACAAATATTTAAAAAATAAATGATATCAAAAGCTACATGAGTTACTTATCTACCTAACTGAATAAATTTGTAGTGTTTCTATTCAATGTAAAATGTTTATTCGGTTCGAGAAAAGTAATATTAAGCGCTTCCGACGAAAAACAAAATGACCACGATGCTTTTGTATTTTCGACACAGACATAATAAGAATAAGAATAAGAAACAAAAATACTGGTAGAAACCTATTCAGTAAATGTTACCGTGATATTTATTTGGTATGTTTCTAATACAATTTTGTTTTGTTTCTTGACTTGACGTGATTGTTGTGACTTCAAAGATGTAAAGATACATCGCAACCATATTATATTGTAGCGGTCAATATTACTTGTTGTTCAAACCGAAACCTTTTTTTTTCAATTAGGTAGAAAAGTCCTGGTCAAAATCATAACGTCACTTAAGAAAGTAAGCGTTTACGCATATTATCGAATTTTTAATCAAACAAATGGTTGAAACCATTGCCAAAAGGAAAAAATATGATGGAAAAAAATGAAATCTTCATTCGAAACCTTAACCCTTATCTAATAATAATTTTTAAAAAACAAACATTTTCACCTGGTCAAAATAATAAGACCACTGATAATTTATCTAACAAAAGGCAATTATAAATTACTAAAAAGGGTCTGAATATTTAGCATAGCCTCCATTATTACGAATTACTTCAAAAATTCTTTTCGGCATGCTTGCGACTAAGTTTTTTTATCAGTTGCGAAGGAATTTGTCCCATGTACTGAAAACTGAATCAGAACTGGGTTCCATTCTTGAACACTTCTTTTGCCGTCCATCCCCAAAGATTTTCAATGGGATTGAGGTCCGAAGAACATGCTGGATGATCTAACAATTCTATATTATTTGAAGAAAAGTATTCTCGTGCTTGTCGAGAAGTGTGTATCGCAGCGTTGCCTTGCTGGAAAATCCAATTTCTTCCACACAGACGTTGACCTTCAGTCCTGATTGAATCATTTTCAAGCATTGAAATGTACTTCAATGAGGTTTGCCGGCCTTTCACTACTTGCGATTTTAGGATCCCAGCTGACGTGAAAGCACCCAGATCATTAAATACCCTCCTCTAATATGCCGCGTTGAAAAAGTCTCTTGCGAATAGTGTTGAAATCTATCTGGACCATCTAGATTAATTGCATTTTCCCATTTCTCTTCAAGTCTGGTATTTGGCGGCATATTTAAGTCGGTTAGTGTTGTGCTTTTCAAGAAGTCGTGATTTCTGCAGTCGATTTAAATGATTGAAACCATCATTTTCAGATGCCTTCTGATGGTTTAGGACTACATTCTGCTGCTGTTTGGCTTTTCAATCGACTTGAGCTCATACTGGAGTTTTTTTTAAACTTCTTCCGATACGGCGATCCAGTGATGGGGTTATTTTTATTTTTATTTTTTGGTCGACTAGGACTCTATTTGTGCCCATATTGATCTGGATTACTTAAAAAAAATTGGGATGACCGTTTTACTACGTTGCACTTCGTTTGAAATGGATCTATGGGAGAGTCCACCCCTATTAAGCTCAAATATCCTTCCTCTCTCAAACTCTGATAATGGTTTCCCTTTTGCCATTTATAATTTAGTAAGATGTTTTTTACCCACTAACAAGTTGCTTTTAGTAACATAGGAAGCTTTTCGTATTCATTTTTTTCCAAACTAGCCGATTTTATTAAAGTGGTATTATCAGGTCAAAATGTTTTTTTTTAAAAATAATTATTAGATCAGGGTTAAGGTTTCGAATGAAGCAGATTTCATTTTTTTTCATCATTTTTTCCCTTTTGGCAATGGTTTCAACCATTTGTTTGATTAAAAATTCGATATTATGCTAAACGCGTATTTTCTTAAGTGGTCTTATGGTTTTGACCAGGACTATACATATGTAACATTGCATGTAAAGCATTTTTTTACAAGGAGGTCACCAGTTATCAAGGACCGGAAGCCACTCAAGGATAAGGGTTATTGCATGTATAGCACGTTGTATGTTAGCGTTGAGATTTCATAAAGTGTCTACTTAAGGGGGCGGTTCATCAGGAATTTGTTTACGTTGGATTTGAAGACATCCAAGTTGTAGTCAGATGGGAAACAGGCAGACAGAACAGAGTTCCACAGGCGTGCTGTTCTAAGAAAGAAGCTTTGTTCATGGAATCTACGCTTAGATTTAGGCACAGATAGAGAGTGGGGAAAATTTTTGACAGTGGCTTCAGCTAGACGGGTGTTTTTCGTGAAAGATTGGCGAGGGGGGGGAAATAGATTGGAGCTCAGACGAGAACTTGCCATGGAAATAACGGTAAAACAAAGACAGGCTCGCAACATCTCTTCTGTGGGAGAGATGTTGCAGGGAAGAGAAAAGGGCATTCCCCACTAAGCCACGAAGTCTATTTTGTACTATGTCAAGGCAGGATAAGCTATTTTTAGCAGCTCCTGCCCAGATATGGCAGCAGTATTCCATCCTTGGACGTACTTGGCTTTTATATAGATAGAGAATTGCATCAGTAGTGAGACATCTTCTGGAGCGGTAGAAGGAACCCACCATCTTTCCAGCGACCTTGGCAACAGACTTGATGTACGTGTTCCATTTTATATCAGGAGTAAAGGTCAAGCCCAGAAGCTTGTCAATACATTGAGCTTCTCCTAGACGAGAACCATCCATTACAATTGATGCCAGATGGGGATCAGAGCGTTGATGGTGTAAAGATAGGAGTTTGGTTTTAGATGCATTAAAGGTAACCAGCCACGTGTTCCCCCACTGAACTACACGCTCGAGATCAGAGGGGAGAGAATCAGAGAGAACTTTGTCATTTACAGCCTTTGATGTGTTGCCGTAGATGGTCGTGTCATCAGCATAGATGTCAACGAATGATTAAAGTATGTGTTTAGGGAGATCATTGATGTAGATCAGGAAGAGAGTTGGGTCCAGGGTTGACCCCTGAGGGACTTTAGCATTAATACTGCAGGTCTCTGATTTTTGTCCATCGATTACTACTTTTATGAGCCTAGTGGAGAGAAATGATTTAATGATTGAGAAAACATTTCCAGTTATACCGTAGCTGGAAATCTTGTGAAGTAGGCCTTTATTCCATACCTTGTCGAAGGCCTTTGAGATGTCAAGTGCAATTACCCTAGAAAGGTAGCCCTTGTGGAGATATTCGCTAGTCCTATGAGATATAACCCTTAGCACATCTGCGGTAGATATTGCAGAACGGAAACCATATTGCGTGTCACTAACGAGGTTATTTCTGCTGAGGTGGTTGACTATTTCTCTATTTAGTATGGATTTCAGCAACTTACTCATGATACACAGGAGACTTATAGGTCTGTACTGAGAGGGAAAGGACGTATCACCTGAATTCTTAAATACAGGGCATACTGATGAGGTTTTCCAGGGTGTTGGAAAGCACTTCTCCTTAGGGCAACGCTTAAACAGTTTGTAAGTATGGGAGCAAGTTCAGGTTGAAGATTTTTAACACTATAATTGGTCTTTCATGGAGTATGTATGTTACAGGAAAATGTACCCTCTAAACTTTACTA
>NC_136488.1:77746240-77811240 GCF_053919585.1 Euprymna scolopes | reverse complement strand
CGTTTGGGATGAATAAGACTTTTAAAAAATACATAGTGGTGGAGAGGTGCAGAAGGTGAAGGTGGGACAGATGAAAAAAAAAAGAAATCTGTAATATTCGACTTGGTTTATCTTTGGCGTGTTGATCTGGCATCTTATTGAAATCAAAGCTATACAATTTTATGCACCTATTTTTTAAATGCCTTCTAAGAAATCTAGGGCCAAAATTAAGTAAGGTGTAATGCCTTTCAAAATTAGAATAAAAGGGTGCCCTCGGTTTTGCTCTGTGCATCTGAACATTATATGATACGAAAGATTTAGAGGCTTTTCACACTGAATGAGTTTCCGTACGTGGGGAGCCAATACATCGTTTCTACTGCTCTTTTAATATACTTTAGCAGAGACTGATCTATATAAGTAAACATTGACAACAAATAGTGCTATTCCACGAGTCAGAGTTGTTTTTGTGGCAGCCAGCAACGAAGTTATGGTCTCGTCTTCAAAACATCATAGATTTATAACGATCGTATATCTGACAATGCGAGGCTTAACTGCTTAGGTTACTTGAATAACATTGACTATATTCAAATAGTAAGGATCCAGAATTATTATATACTGCACACACACACACACACACACACACACACACACACACACACACACATATATATATATATATATATATATGAATAAATGATTAATAAAACATGTAAAAAACATCTTGAAAAAGAGTTAAAAACATATTTAATTTTAAAAAGGAAGCACAATGTAAGTGGATAGTTCTTAATCCGCGGAGTTTCGAAGTAATACACTCCTCATCAGAAGGCAGGAATTAGCAAAATGCGGGGTCGGATTATATATATATATATATATATATATATATATATATATGTGTGTGTGTGTGTGTGTGTGTGTGTGTGTGTGTGTTTTGCATAAGCATTAATATCTGTGTACACATGCATTCGACCAGCCATTTAAAAGTAACCAGCTATCTTTTTAGGCGGTATTGCTTATAAACAAGTTTAGCCCCTAATAAAATTTATTCAGGGATTAACAAGCACAAAAAGTCAGGAAGTCGCATAACGTGTCATTCATAAGATAGCATAATAACAGCTTTTAATATATGTGAATAAAACGAAAGATTGGGGGTTGAATAGTAAGATTTGTATCAAAATAGAGCAAAGAAGCAAAGGAAAAACTCATAGAGGAAAAAAGACGATAGCGTGAAGAGAAAGAAAAAAGAAAAAGAGAAAGAGTTCGAACAAAAATAATAATAATAATAATAATAATAATAATAATAATAATAATAATAATAATAATAATAATATCAATTATTGATAATAAAAATAATATATATATATATTACTGATAATAATAATAAAAATAAAATAACAGTAGAAAAATTATGAAAACGTAAAGCTTAAAACTTACCTAAAAAAAACTTTAAGATTTGTATCAAAATATCAATAAAATAATAAATATACAAATACACTATTGTTAACTCCTTTTCTTAGATTGTTTCTACGTACCTGCTTACATAAATTTTCATGCGCACCGCCATCGTCAATCTACATATTTAGTCTATACTATCTTATTATGCGAGAAAGATGACAAAATCTAACCTACTTACATTCGCCTTGAATATATTTTCACCATTATGTAACGTTTCCTCATATAAATTGAGATAACCAATTAATTGCGAGTTTGAAAGTGAGTACAAACTCTGAGGGTGAAACTGTATGGATGTACACGTTCTAGTTGATACCCTAAACATTAAACAACATGAAATAGTAAAAATATCCAGAAATGTTTAGAGTTCGTTTTCCTAATATGCGAATCTTAAGTAACATTTCTTCAACCTGAATATTCAAAAGCCAAAAATCAAGACGCAATCTATATATATAAAAGCGAAAATGTATGTATGTATGTACGCTTTTCCTCGATGTCCACAAAAGGCTTCTTTCAGAGAAGCGCTCGCTCGCTTCGCAACTTCTTAAAACTTTTTATATCATCTATAAATTGTAATATCTCACACTTAACCACGGAGCTCGCCTGTCTATTTAATTTTATTGACTTTCAAACGTTAATTATTCCACATTTCCCGCATCGGCACGCGTTACATTCGGTTTTCGGTATAAACAAAAAGCGAAACTCGACTCTAATAACCGGCTCAGAGCCAGTGGTTTCTAGAGAGCTAAGTAACGTTGGTTCAATGTCGACTTCGTCATATCAGACGGTAGCTTTCTTTAGAGACGAGACACTCCCCCTAATAAACAGGGGCTGGTTTTCCCCGAACTTAGTTAAAAACAAACAAACCGATTCATTCATTTATTTATTTATTTAAAAAACTGTCCCGCACAAAATCGTAACTGCTGAATAGCTATCGCCGTCACGTCAATCAAAAACGCGCACCTGTTTTTTTTCACACTTTACTATTTTCCAACTGCGCATCGTCATGGCTTCGTTTTTTTCACGGGCACCTGTTTTTTCGGGTTTTTTTCACGCACACCTACAAACACCCGGGCAACGCCGGGTACCCCTCGCTAGTAATTAATAAAGGTTAGATCTAAACTTTAATAATGGCTAAATGTTAATGTAGTTTAAGGGAAAATATGTCTAAAATACTAATATAAAGAATACTAATGAATATGAATCATATATTCCTGTTGAGATATCATATCGCATCAGTGATATATATATATATATATATATATATATATATATATATATATATATATATATATACATATATATATATATACTAGCATTTCAGCCCGGCGTTGTCCGGGTGTTTGGATATGTACGTTGAGCAAAACAAAATGGTAGTGGGAAGGCAGGCTCGAACCCGTACCGCAAAGGAGGAAAAGAACGGTGTAAAACGTTTATACTGTTACGACAACCGCCAAACCGAAAGCGACGTTTTTTAAAATTAAGGCTAGACAATCTAAAGGAGAGGATAACTTTCAAAAATATCGGCGAAAAAAGTGACCTCCCTGTAGAAAAGTGTCTAGTTGAAGGGGAAGATATTAATGTTTTTAGTCAATTTTTCGATATTTGTCGTATGAAAGATCGAACTTTAAAACGATACTGATCTTTGTAAAATCTGTCGCCTCTTTTGAAAGTTAAAGGCAGACATGCAAATAGACATACATACATACATGTATATATTGGTAACTAAAAAATTTCGACCTAAACTGATGAAAAAGCTTGCCGTATCTCTGAATACCCTTTATGTAAAATTTCAAATATTTAGACCAGAAATCTTCTGATTAATTTGGAAGAGACCGAAGAGGTCAATTTTTTTGTAACTTTGACCCCTATTATGACTCTTTAAAATGTATTGTTTTGGGATCAATTCAAGTTATTAAGTTGGATCCATGTCCTAGGAACCTATATCTAAACTTTCAAGTGCGTGACCCAAAATTGTCGGAGAAGTTTGGTAGAGATCTCAAAGATTAACTCCTTGAACTTTGAACACTTAATCGCCAAATTTCTGGCCAGAAACCGATCACATCGATTTTCCCAAATCTCAGTACCCTGTATATCAAATTTCGAGTCTGGAGACTAAAAATTGGCAGAGTTATTGCGTAGGGAAATGTACACAGTCACACAGACACACAGATACACAGACTCGTTCACTTTTATAGATATAAATATATATATATATATATACATATATATATTTATATATATATCATGTCATAGAGTAAGGTAAGTAAATGAAAAGGATATAAAAATTCACACCCAAATTGCAAATTACTCTATGACATTTAAATACTTAAACAACTTGTAATTGTGATTTTCCCTGTCTCACTGACTTTAACAAATAAAGTGTAAACCATTATAACTATTTGCTAATATTTTCTCCTCTGAAGAGATGGTAGACATCGAAATCCTATAGAATAAGGAGTTATAATATTTCAAACGTATTCTTTGTCTTACATAGAATAATAAAAATATTTTGATTTGAAATTCAAACATTTCACATCATAAGTTTTTAAATTCATTGGATGACTAAAATTTGATTTATTTGCTTTATCTTTAATATCGAGACAGGTGACGGATTTTAAATGTGATTACCTTCCTCAATCTTTAAGTTATGTTTATCAAGTTTCATATGTAGTTAGATGAGCATCACCTCCATGTTTTGATATATAGAAACGTATCATAGTCTACTTATTTTCATTTTATTTACACAACTTAATCTAGGGTACGATTTCCACAAGGTCTAATTTTAGTTATGAAAAATGATGTTACTCAAATGTCCACCATTTTCATTTTCACACTTTTGGTGCTCTCTGTAGGGCATTGTCCAGCACATCACTTAATGTTGCAGGCCTTATGGCCTTAATTTCTTCCTCTATATTGTTTTTAAGGGCATTTATTGGGGTTGGTTTGTTTGCGTATACTCGCTCTTTTAGGTAACCCCCAAAGGAAGAAATCTGCACATGTGAGTTCTGGCGAGCGGGGTGGCCAATTTGTCTCAAAGCCACGAGAAATTATTCGGTTGCCGAATATATCCTGGAGCAGATTTAATGTTTCTCGTGTCGTATGCGCCGTTGCACCGTCCTCATTGATCGAGAGACCCCAATTTGACTTGATCTCCTTCTTACTGATGTGGTTGAATCCTTGGCCACACTCTCTGCTCATCACTTCTTGCCCTACTGGGTCTACCAGATTTAAGGAAGTCACATACAAACCCGTGATCATAGAATCGAGTCAGCATAGCTTTTATTGAATTGGAAGTGGGGGATTTCTTGTATTAAAGTTTCATCGAAATTCTCTTTAAGTTTCTGATATTGACTCATTCAACCGAATCTACATGATTATCCGCTCCTCGGTAGTGTAACGACTGCTGATGATCTGGGAAGGGTTACTCTAGATCAGCGGTTCTCAACCTTTTTTGACCCATGGACCCCTTTTCCCTTCTTTTTTTTTCTTGGTGGACCCCCTTATAATTTTTGGTCATAAAACAATATTCTATTTCTCAATATAATTTTTTGAGCTTTTAATAAACAAATAAATATTATATAATTAAACTTTATTTTTAAATGAAAACTAATTTAATGCAAATAAAGTATTTTACAACAATTATAATAATGAAAACTTGATTAACGCTAACTGTTTTTTGTGTTTTTGTTTTTGTAAATTCACGTAATGGAATGAATGTGTGTGTGTGTGTGTGTGTGTGTGTGTGTGTGTGGTTTTGGTACTTATGCAGGATACGGGCCGTGCTATTTTGTAGATAGGATTTTTAAGTTATACTCAATTTTTACGGTATGTTTTGTTCCATTAAATTGTTAGGTGAATGTACATACATCTCAACCTTTTCCCGGCTATCGCCCCCAAAAGTTATTTTTGACTTAAGTTAATTCATAATCGCCTCCAAGAATAAATAATAACAAATATTGTAATTATGACTAACCAACACTAGAAACATTTTGTACATGTAAATGGAAAACAAATTAATTAAAAATAATTTTATTGCAAATTTACAAGAAATGTAGAGAGTCTAACTAGTGTGAGCCCTGAGATTGGTGATGTTCCGCTAAAAATTCAATGTCAGGTTTAATATTACTCAAGCAGATACGAATATCTCCACGAGAAATAATGTCAAATCTGTTTCGTTCCTTCTGTAAAATTTGATTCACAGCGCTGAATCCAGTTTCGACAAGATATGATGTTGGGAAACACAAAAGGATTTTCGACATTTGTGACCACAAATTTGGATACAGTGATTTTACAATGTTTGATTGCCAAAATGCACACACAGTGTCTCTTTTGAACTTGATTTGCAATTCATCATTGCATTTTATCTCGATGATTTCCTCCTGGATATTTTCCTGTGCACTGAGAGGATCACACTCGAATGGGTCAATCATCCATGGCTCAATAGTGAAGTCAAACAAATCGGAAAATCTGATTTCTAGATCATTTTTCATGGCTGACAGATGGTTACAATAAATAACAATGTCATTTTCACATAATTCGATTTCCGCTAGTTCGGGTATATTATCAAATTGCCTTCGTTTTAAATTAATTTGAAACATAATAAGTTTTTCAACAAAACCTCTCATCACCCGTTTACAGTCTATCAGGGTTATCATTTTTCCTTGCAGCAGAAAAGAGACTTCATTTAACTTACGGAAGATCCACCTAAGATAGTGTATATTTTTCTTTTGAGCTTGAATTTCGATAGCTAAGTCTGACTGTCCTTCTGTTTGTAGGAATACAACTATTGCATTAAATAAGTTTACAAATCTTTGCAAACAGTTGCCTTTGGATAGCCACCGGACATCGGTATGCAAAAGGAGTCTTATATATTGTTCGTCAGTATCAACACAAAATTTTCGAAAAAGACGGTCACATTTACTGTTAGATTTGATTTTGTTTATTGTTTTTATAACAGTATTCATTGACTGATTTAGAATAGGGCTTAAATTTTTGGCCATGAGTTGATGCCTATGTAGCACACAGTGTATAGCTAAAATATCGGGGCACAGCTTTTAAAAAAAAAGAAATACACCCTTTGTCTTCCCACCATAGCCATTGCACCATCAGTAGCACATGAAACTAGATTTTTAGTATATGGAATATCTTTTTCTTCAAAAAAAGTTTTCACAGGAGAAAATATGGAAGCGCCTGTAGTGTCAGTCTCCAACAGTTTTACAAACAATAAATCCTCTTGTAATGCACAATTATTATCAAAATATCGGAAATATCCCATTAAAAGAGCCTTATTGTCAACAACAGTACTTTCGTCGATTTGAATGGAAAAGTTTGTAGTTTTCAATCTTTGAATTAGTACGTCTTCGATATAATCTGACATTTCATCAATTCTCCTACGGATAGAATCATTACTCAAAGGTATTGCCTTAATGATGGATGAAGGATCTTGATTCATAATTTCTGTTATTACTGCTTCTACCGCAGGCTTAATAATCTTTTCAGCTGCCGTATGTGAGCTACCTGTTTTCGCAATAATTTCAGCAATTTTGTAGGAGGCAATTAGTCCACCGTCATTAATTTTTGTCTGCTTCTTAAATAATGAAATCAAAGTACTACGACTTTCTAACGCAGATTTCAATTCCTGAAAATATTCGATAGGCTTAATGACTTTATCGGGGTGTTTTCTTCTCATGTGGTCTGAAAGCCGAGAGGGTTTCATGGCTTAATTGGATAAAGATTGATGACACAAGAGGCAAAAGGGCTGCTTTGGGTCTGTAGAGTTTTTGATAAATCCATATTGTAAGTACCCATCGATATACTGTCGACACTTCTTTTTTGCCGAGCTTGCCATAAAAAATAAGGGTGCGAGCTGTAATAAACTAGCGTATGGTCGCAAGAAAAAAATACGGACAAATTGAGTGAGATTAAATTATTTTTATTCTCACCACAAAGCAAAACGTTGTTTGTTTGTTTGTTTGTTTTTTATTATTTCCTTGATGGCGTCGACGGCAACGGTGAGTTTGTTGATTCGGCAGTCGGTGACGGCGGTGGTGCGAGAGCTTACCACGATGGTGGCGACGATGACGTAGACAGTAGCAGTCGGTGACGACTATGGGGAGGCGATGATGTCGGCGGTGAAGTTTATTGATACATCAGTCGGTGATATCAGAGAAGCGGCGGCGGCGTCGGTGATAGCCTTGTTGTTGATGTTAGCAGTAATGACGGAGCGAGTTTTATAAACGTGATGCTCGTTTTGTCTCTTGTTGTTTTAATGCGTGTTCCTCCTTTGGTCGCCGGCTGGAAAGAGCAGTAGAGAACTCGAATTTCGCGCCAATTCTTTTTTTCTTCGTTTTCCTTCGGAGCTCTCCGGAAACGGTGCACGCTCATATATTGAGTTTATAATTTCAAAAAATTTAAAAAGTTTACTCGCAAAAATGTCAAAATTTTTCACAGATAAAATTGATTGAAAATCGCCCCCCAAAATTTGATTTTCGCCCACTAGGGGGCGATTCGCCCCCGGTTGAGAACCGCTGCTCTAGATGATCTGAAAAAAAAACAAAAGAAAATATAAAAAATTAAGACAGTTAAGAATTTTTTTAACCATCAGCTTCGTTTTGGGACACCCTGTATATATATATATATATATATATATATATATATATATATATATATATATATATATATATACGTTTTATTACCGTATCTTTCTGTTAAGTTGCATTATTGTTTCGGCTACTCGGCCGTTTTTTGACCGTCTGTAGCGTCCTCAGATTTTTACAGAAATGTTCGCTGTTTTGGGATGAAAGAGTGAAAAAGTGAATGAGGTTAGGGTGTTTGCGAGGAGGGCGGAAGAAAGAGAGAGAGAGGGAGGAAACAAGGGGGAAAGGTGGGGGCGCTTGGTATGTCGATAATGTTTTAATTTCGGGGTTTAAGGAACTTGTGGGGGAGGGTCTGGGAGGTTCATTTCTGGTGTGGCTGAGGGCGTAGGGATACATGAGGGGAGGGGGAATATGTGGGGTTGGGAGGAGGGGGTTACTTTAAAATTCGAATCTTAGTGTTAAGGTTTTTAGCGTCTCGTTGGTGAGATGATTTCTTGGTAAGTATGTCTTGACCTGTAGGGTGTTCCCTTATGTTTGGAGGCGGGGGGGGCTATGATTTGGTTTATTTATTTTTAGTTTTTATTTTGTTGTTAATTGTTTGGAGAGGGTTAGCTAGCGGTCGCGGCCACAGGTACACACATGCGCACGGTCACACATATATACTTAAAAGAAACGGTCACAGGTACACATACATCCCCGCTATGGCGGGCTAATATATGTACACATGTGTGCCTGCATGCATAGACACCCGCGTTGCTCTCGCTTACGTCAAATTTTCTTTAAGGTGCTAAGATTGAGTGCGCGTGCGTAGGCATGGATGCGCACATACACAGATACATGCACACATCAACGCCCCTGTCCCCAAGGAGGCGATTTTACGGACTCATATGCGCATATTGATTCAGGCATACTAGCACCCCACGCATACGTGCAAAAATAACTTTAACACTAAGACTCTAATTTTTAAGTAAGCCCCTCCTCCTCTCACCCCCACACATTCCCGCTCCCCTCGTGTATCCCTATGGCCTCAGCCACACCAGGAATAAACTTCCTAGACCCTCCCCCATAAGTTCCTTAAACCACAAAACTAAAACATTATCGACATACCAAGCGCCCTCTCACCTTCCCCCTTGTTCCCTTCCTCTCTCTCTTTCTTCCCCCCTCCTCACAAACCCCCCTAACCTCATTCACTCTTTCACTCTTTCATCCCAAAATAGCGAACATTTCTGTAAAAGTCTGAGGACGCTACAGACGGCCAAAAAGCGACCGCGTAGCCGAAACAATAATGTGACTTAGCAGAAAGATAGGTAATAAAAAATAAAACACATATTTGCTCTACAACAGTATTGAGCACTTTCTATAGTTTTTATTAATTACCATCTCCACTATATATATATATATATATATATATATATATATATATATATATATATATATATATATATATATATATAAAAGTCTGAAGAGTCATAGAGTGGAGGAAACGGGGAATATTCAGTGTAGCTTAATCGCCATATATATGTTATAACTTACTAACTAGTGTTACACGAATGACCCGGTCTAAACCAGGTTGACATGCTAGTATATATATATGTGTAGAGGTGTATATGCATATATGTATGTTCATGAATTAAAATGTGGCACGCGTCTGCGGATGAAATGTCAGAAATTGACAAGCTAAACGGGAATTGTTTCAATATTTCTCACAACTATAAACAGACCTTGTTATTGTTATGAAAAATGTAACAGAAAGGCATCTGGTTACGTGGATGTTTTGAACAGATTGACAGGAAAAATTCACAGAAGGAAAAAGATTGCAGTTGGAGATTTGATTGTCAACCAAGTAGACGCCACTATAATTCTCTCTTTCGTTCTCCCACTCTCTCTCTCTCTCTCTCTCTCTCTATCTACCATAAGCAAGCACAACAGGAGAAATAAAAAACGGACTGTTGCTTACACCAATGGTTGTTGTGTTTTGAATTCTTAGAAAAAGGGTTTATAATATAACCCTAGCTCTATCTACGTATTGAGCACTTTTGAAGTAAATACTTAAAGTTTGCGCATAAATTTATACTTTCCTATATTAAATTTATGTGAGTAAATGAAGTAGGTATATTATATTATATTATATATATATATATATATATATATATATATATATATATATATATATATATATATATATATATATATATATTTAAGCACGTCTGATTAAACACAACAGAGTTTTTCCTTTTTCCGATTTTTCGGAATATCGTTTTTATTCGGCGAGTGTTCTCTTTTATTTCAGCTGGCGTTTAGTACAGAACCAACTAATATATATATATATATATATATATATATATATATATATATATATATATATATATATAAACTAGGCACAACCAAAACTGGGGACCAGGAAAGTACTTTTTGACGGACCGTCTTTTTAAAAATCTACCAAAAATCAGATAATTATCCAATCAATACGAAATGTTCAGCGATTATAAAGAGAAGAATGCACTTTATAACAATGTACTTATTTTCCATAAACAATATATATATATATATATATATATATATATTGCTTACAACCCCCCCCTTGTTTTGAGGGGGTTCCAAATATGCTTAAAATAATCATCTGAATCTGAACAAAACATATTGTATGGTTGTAAAGGACGGGATTGTAGATTTAAAAAAAAATTGTTTGCATACCTGATTTTGACGTCTGAATATCAGAACTTCGATAGTGTTTAATTATCCCGCTTTTGAGTTTTGAAGTGTGAAATTCGGTGAATATGTTAAGTAAAATAATTTATTTAAGTTAAGCAAAACAAAAAAAAATTAATATTTATACGAAAAAACCCATTTGAAAATCTTTGATAAATAAATTAACAACTTCTTTTTTAGCGAGCCGAATAAAGTTGTCCAGAGGCGTTTTCTTGAATTAGGTAAACCTGATTCAAAGTGCTTGCTTCTGTTGGACAATTGTAGAGCACATCCTACTGAATCAGAACTAGTGTCATCTTGTGGGAATATTTATGTGCTACTTACCACCTAATGCGACTTCTCTCATACAATGTATGTATCAGGGGATTATTTGGAACTTAAAATGTTTCTACGGAAATGATTTCATGATGAACATGATAAATAGTACCGTGAGTATTAGCAATTTTCAGCCCTATTTTACTATCAAAGATGCTATATTTTCTCTCGCAAGTGCATAGAATCAAGTTCGAGAAAGCACATTAACAAAAGAATGGGGTAAATTATGCCAAGCGCCAAAGGTTTCTGAACTGAAAGAATCAGAGAATACATCTAGTCTAGAAAAATTCTTGAAACCAAACGGTTACCGACCAACCACGCTGTTCTTAAATCACTTAATGCAAATGATAATGAAATATGGATGCAACAAGATGAGGAAACTACTGAAGGCAGTAATGGTGATGAAAATGGCGACAGCTCCACTTTCTCTTGACCTAATATAAATAATCAAGAACACCCTGATGAAGCAATATCATGGGATGATGCAGAAAAGTCTACGGAGACGGTTATATAATTTCTAGAAAAAAGTCCTTACTTTAGTGACAACTATGTTTTGCAAGCAATGTCACTCCGAAGAGATATAATCATACAATGGAAGCGCCCGAGAGCTCAATCGATGAAAATAGAAACTGCAATGAGACTGATTCAATGAGTAGATAAAAAAACTGTATTTTACATAAATGTATGATTTCTGTAAATGATAACTTAGGTGATAAATACCTAACAAGTAAGAGTAGATTTAATTTATTTTCAATGTTTTTGTTCCTGGTAATAATATTTAACAATTCTTACTTGCAATAAATCGTAAACTCAACTTAATATATACTTGAAGTATCATATAGCAATGAATTTCATTGACTATTTCTTAATTCTTAGAATATTAAAGTTAACTGCAGCACATTTTTTATCACGAAACTTAAACAGCATCCTCTCATTTGAACGAAGCGGATGTTCAAATTATAGGAGTTATACTGTATATATATATATATATATATATATATATATATATATATATATATATATATATAAACAGTTAATAAAACATGTTAAAAAACACGTTGAAAAAGAGTTAAAAACATATTCAATCTGAAAAGGAAACACTTAATAAGTGGATAGTCCTTAGTCTGCGGAGTTTCGAAGAAATATTTTCCTTCTTATGAGAGGGTAGGAATTAGCAAAATGCGGGATCGGATTTTGCATACAAATGTATCTGATGAAACTACAAGTAAGTCAAAGAACTTACTTGATAACAAAAAGTGAAGCAGAGGGAATATGGTGAAGAAAAAGGTGATTACACGTGAATGGACATGTTATATATATATATATATATATATATATATATATATATATGTATATATATGTATATATATAGCATATATATGTAGTATATATGCTTGTATATGTATATATGTGTACATATATGTATATATATAAAATATATTTATAGTCATCGACATAAAGTCCTGTTGCGTTGTATCACGACCCATCAGTGCCGCCAGACTAGCACCTCTCCCAAGCTAAGTATCGAACCTAGAACCGTCTGGTTGACAGTCGGCAGTCAACCCCTCGGCCAAGGAAGCGATGCCCGTAACTAATCTGTCCGAATGTCTATTTAAATAAACATCCATCCGCTACTTGTAAAGTGCTCAAACGCTTGTTTGTAAACACCCCGCGAGCTTCGCATTATATGTATATAAATATATATATATATGTATATATATATATATACTTCGGAGTAGTTTTTATTTAACAATCAGTGGTTATGTAAACGTGAGATTGTAGGTTTACAAAATATTACTGGCAGTAATATTCTATAAGTTATCCCATCTAAACGAGAATTGCTCGATATTCAAGATAGAGCAAATAAATTAAATTGTAATTCAATGAATTTCAAAAAACTCTCATTGAAATGAAATGAAGTGGTTGAGTTTCATATCAAAGAATTTTTATTATTCTAAGCAAGACAAAGAATGTTTTAGAAAGTTTATCTCCTTAACCTATAGGGTTTCGATGTCTACCATCTCATCAGAGGAGTGAAAATATTAGCAAATAGTTATAAAGGTATGCACCCTATTTGCTAAAGTCAGTGAGACATGGAAAGTCAAAGTGAAAATAATATATTTATCAGAAGTTCTGTAGCAGGAGTATTTGTAGAAAAAGGATATGACTGTTTTTGTTGATCCAACTTGTTTGGTAAAATCCATATTATATGTTCTTTACATATATATATATAACGGTAAATAAATAATAATTATAATAGTATATATATGTATACAAGATATAATAATTCAATATATGCATATATATATATATATATACATATATATATATATATATATATATATATATATATATATATATATATATATATATAGGTAAGGGTCATATACGTACTCTGCTTACCGACTATATGATTTAAACACCTACCAGTATTTCATTAATAGATACTTTATTTGCTTTTAGGTACGTGTTATTTGTCGGTGACTGGAAAAGTCATGCTAGCCTAGGAAGTCAAAGATGGTTATCTTTACTTTGTTCTAAACTAGCAGGTAGTAATTCTTACGTACTATATTATATATAACATCAGTGTTGACAACTAGAATATATTGGTAAAAAATGTTATTATATATTTTAAAATATTATAGCTTTTAGGCATTATTTTGCAATACAAGTGTAGCCTAATCTACAATAATAAGAATATGTCGTCAAATTTAGCACAAAAGAAAGATTCTACCTCTCTGTCGTCGAATACTCTGTCTTACTGTTAACTGTGAACTCTTTCCCAATATAGCATTCACAGGTATTTAGTTTGTTTTTTTTTACATTGGGGTCACTACTTATCAAGGTCCGAAGGCCACTCAGGGATAAGGGTTATTGCGTGTACAGTAATCAATGAGATAATATTGTAGTAATCATTAGTATTGGGGGTTTTGATGAGTGTCTTACTTAAGGGCGCAGTTTGTCAGGAGTTTGCTTGTGTTGGACTTGAAGACGTCCAAGTTGTATTCAGCTGGGACACAGGCAAGCGGCAGTGAGTTCCACTTGCATGCAGTTCTAAGAAAGAAGCTTTGTTCATGGATCTACGTTTGGATTTAGGCACAGATAAAGAGTGGGGAAAATTATTGACAGTAGTTTCAGCTAGACGGGTGTTTCTCGTGAAAGATTGGCAGGGGGGCGGGTGATTGGAGCTCAGACGAGTAGCTGCCATGGAAATAACGATAAAACAAAGACATGCTCGCAACGTCTTTTCTGTGGGAGAGAGGTTGTAGGGAAGAGAAAAGGGCATCCCCCACTAAACCACGAAGTCTATTTTGTACTCTGTCAATGCAGGATAGGCTGTTTTTAGCAGCTCATGCCCAGATATGACAGCAGTTCTCCATCCTTGTACGTACTTGGCTTTTAAAAAGATAGAGAATTGCATTAGTAGTGAGATATCTTCTGGAGCGGTAGAAGGATCCCACCATTTTCCCAGCTTCCCTGGCAACAGATTTAATGTACGTGTTTCATTTCAGATCAAGAGTAAAGGTCAAACCCAGAAGCTTGTCAAAACATGGAGCCTCTCCAAGACGAGAGCCATCCATTTCAATTGATGCCCGATGGGGATCAGAGCGTTGATTATGTAAAGATAGAAGCTTGGTTTTGGATGCATTAAAAGTTACCAGCCAATCCTTTCCCCATTGTACCAGGCGCTCAAGATCAGAGGAGAGAGAATTAGAGAGAACTTTGTTATTTACGCCCTTTGCTGTGTTGCCGTAGATGATCGTCTCATCAGCATTGATGCCAACGAATGATTTAAGTATGTGTTTTGGGAGATCACTGATGTAGATCAGGAAGAGAGTTGGGCCCAGGATGGACCCCTGGGGGACTCCAGCATTAATACTGCAGGCCTCTGATTTCTGCCCATCAACCACTACTCTTATGAGCCTATCAGAGAGAAATGCTCTAATGATTGAGAAAACATTTTCAGTAATACCGTAGCTGGAAATCTTGTGAAGTATTCCCTTATGCCATACTTTATCGAATACCTTCGATATGTCAAGAGCAATTGGCGTAGAAAGGAAACCTTTTCAAGAGATTCACTAATCCTATGTGATATAACCGTAAGCATATCTTCTGTAGATCTTGCACAGCGGAAACTATATTGCATGTCAATAAAAAGGCTGTTTCTGTTGAGGTGGTTGACTACTTCTTCATTTAATATGGATACCAACAACTTACTAATGACACACAGGAAACATATTGGTCTGTACTGAGAGGGAGATGACTTTTCACCTGAATTGTAAGATACAGGGCATACGGATGAGGTTATCCAGTGTGTTGGAAAGCACTTCTCCTTAAGGCAACGCTTAAACAGTTTTCTAAGTATGGGGTAAGTTCTGGTTGGAGCTTTTTCAGCACTATCACTGGAATGCCATCAGGGCCAGTTGCTTTACTGGAATCAAGTTTCTTGATTAGCTTGGCGACCTCACGCACAGATATGTATATGTTGCATAGCGTGTTGTCTGTTATAGGAGGAAATACAGGGAGTTCATAGCCATTGTCGCATAGGGTGGAATAAGCTGCAAAGTTATTGGCAAATAGTCTGGCCTTGTCTGATGCTGACGAGATGACCTCAGGTCCATTGATGGTAGTTGGGATAGAACGCACGCTTCTGTTCAAGATCCTGTTTGCTATTTGCCAGAACTGGTGGGAACCAAGCGATGCTCAGCTACTTTAGATTTAACAGACTGAGCATATAGCTCTCTTGCATGTTTTATTCCTCTTTTACAGTGGTTGCTGGCAGTCGTGAAATCAGCTTTAGTCTCAGTACATCTATTACGTTGGTAGCTATGGAAAAAGTGATTTCTGTGCGCGATGGCAGCAGCACATTCAGGGTAGAACCATGGCTGGCTTGTAGGTTTTGTTGGAATTTTTTCGATGGTATGAATCGGTATATGCCTACAATTTACCATTCGGTCAGGTCTGCTACTATAGATGACACATCCTATTTAAACATGGAATGCAGAGGTAGGTCAGATATAAATGTACGGAAGCAATCCCGGTCAGCCATAGAATATCGATATACAGTACGGTGGAAAGGTACGTCTTAAGACTTATTACATTTCATTTTTATCTTAACTGCTGCAACAGAGTGGTAAGAGGATCCTAGAGGAGATAGAACGGAACATGAACACAACTCAGTGGAAGTTGTGAGGAAAAGTCTAGAAGGTTTGCACATTGACCTTGTGTATAGAGCACACGAGTGGGTTCGTGAACAATCTGAGTGAGGTCATAGGCAATGGCAACTCATGACAAAACCTCCCCTTGTCATCGGTTTTATTTGCGTGGGTCAGACATTCCACATTATGGACATTGAAGTCACCGCAAATGTGAATGTTATCCGATGGATGAGCAGAGAGGATGTGGTCAATTTTCTCAAATATGCTCGTAATAGATAGTAACCCCATTGTTGTGGGGGCGATAGAGGACAAATATAAATGCAGTGGTGTAAGCTAGTGCAATCCGGAAGCACATATAAGGTAAATTAGGGTCTTATCTGGAAATATCCTTACCACATGGAAAGCCATCTTTGATGTAGGCACATATTCCCTGCACCTGGCAACCATCGGGGTCAGATTTAGATGTTAAGTTGGAGTATCCTTTAATTATGAATTCGTCTAGAGAAGTGGTTGGCCCTATATCAGTTTCACTTAGAAAGAATATGTCCGGTTTTGTCTCCTGTAATTGTGTTTCAACCTCTGGAATGTTGGAACGTAGACCCCTGATGTTGAAGAAGGAGACCTGGTAGTAGGGGTCTACGCTGGTGGATGGGGTTCTAGGTTTATTCCTGTTTCTTTTTTGGAGATTTGTCATGATTGAGGTTTTGGGGTTGTGAAGCAGGTCGGTAGACTTGGTTGGAGCAGGACAGAGAGGGAAAATAACAGAGAAAAAGACAAGAATGTTTTTGGTGGCACATGATAAAGTAAAGCCGTAACAATTAGTTTCCTTTTATGTATTAGTTGTCGGTTGCCTTGCTGAGTAATGGTCTCTTCGAAGTTAAGGTCGGCTTCCCTACCTAAGTTCGAATCACAGGACCATTATCAATGGACCAGAGGTCATCTCGTCAGCGTCAGACAAGGCCAAACTATTTGCAAAGAACTTTGCAGCTAATTCTACCCCATGTGACGAAGGCCATCAACTCCCCATATTTCCTCCTATAACACAGAACAAGCTAGGTAACATACAAATATCCGTGCATGAGGTCGCCAAGCTAATAAAGAACCTAGATTCCAGTAAAGCAACTGGCCCTGATGGCATCCCAATTATAGTGTTAAAAAAGCTTCAACCAGAACTTGCTCCCATACTTACGAAACTATTTAAGCGCTGCCTTAAGGAGAAGTGCTTTCCGACTCCCTGGAAGACCTCATCAGTTTGCCCTGTATTTAAGAATTAAGGTGATAAGTCACCTCCCTCTCAATACAGACCAATAAGTCTCCTGTGTGTTATGAGTAAGTTGCTGGAATCCATATTAAATAGAGAAATAGTAAACCACCTCAGCAGGAATAACCTTCTTAGTGATACACAATATGGTTTCCGCTCTGCAAGATCTACCGCAGATGTGCTGACGGTTATATCCCACAGGATTAGTGAATCTCTTGACAAAGGCTTCCTTTCTAGGGCAATTGCTCTCGACATATCAAAGGCCTTCGACAAGTTATGGAATAAAGGCCTACTTCACAAGATTTCCAGCTACTGTATAACTGGAAATGTTTTCTCAATCATTAAATCATTTCTCTCCGATAGGCTCATAAGAGTAGTGGTAGATGGACAAAGATCGGAGGCCTGCAATATAAATGCTGGAGTCCCTCAGGGGTCAATCCTGGGCCCAACTCTCTTCCTGATCTACATAAATGACCTCCTTAAACACATACTTAAATCATTCGTTGACATCTATGCTGATGACACGACCATCTACGGCAACACAGCAAACGCTGTAAATAACAAAGTTCTCTCTGATTCTCTCTCCTCTGATCTCGAGCGCGTGGTTCAGTGGGGGAAGATGTGGCTGGTTACCTTTAATGCATCCAAAACCAAACTCCTATCCTTACATCATCAACGCTCTGATCCCCATCTGGCATCAATTGTGATGGATGGCTCTCGTCTGGGTGAGGCCCCGTGTTTTGACAAGCTTCTGGGTTTGACCTTTACTCCTGATCTGAAATGGAACACGTACATCAAGTCTGTTGCCAAGGTCGCTGGAAAGATGGTGGGATCCTTCTACCGCTCCAGAAGATATCTCACTACTGATGCAATTTTCTATCTATATAAAAGCCAAGTACGTCCAAGGATGGAATACTGTTGCCATATCTGGGCAGGAGCTGCTAAAAACAGCCTATCCTGCCTTGACAGAGTACAAAATAGACTTCGTGGTTTAGTGGGGGATGCCCTTTGCTCTACCCTGCAACCTCTCTCCCACAGAAGAGACGTTGCGAGCCTATCCTTGTTTTATCGTTATTTCCATGGCAGATGCTCGTCTGAACTCCAATTTCTGGTCCTCCCTCGTCAATCTTTAACGGAAAACACCCGTCTAGCTGAATCCACTGTGAAAAATTTCCCCCAATCTATATCTGTGCCTAAATCAAAACGCAGATTCCATGAACAAAGCTTCTTTCTTAGAACTGCACGCCTGTGGAACTCTGTTCCGTCTGCCTGCTTCCCTCCGGACTACAACTTGGTTGTCTTCAAGTCCAATGTTAACAAATTCCTAATGAACCGCCCGCTTAAGTAAACATTTCAGCAAATCTCCTCACTAACGTAATGTACTTGCAATAACCCTTATCCCTGAGTGGCTTCCTGGCCTTGATAAGTGGTGATCACTGTGTAAAAACAAACAAAAACAAAAAACAAACATACTGATTATTTTATAAACATGAAACACTTCTTTCAGCACTGATACATATGCTTAATATATATATATGTACATATACATATATATATATATATATATATATATATATATATATATACATATATATGTATAAAATAATATACGCATCAAGTGCGCTTGAAAGACGAATTACAACTCCCTTTTACGAAAATTAACAAATATGTTACTTGTTTGAAATTTATAATTTAAATATATTCCGGAGTCAAACTCCATCCTCAGTATTTTATTTCTTTCCATATTTTATTCTTTCTTGCTATGTTCTAAAGTTGGAGAAAGAAAAGTCGGTAGTAAACATCCGCGGGCTGTCTGTCAGCGGTTGTATTTTGAAAATGTCGGGAAAGGTGCGTTAGCTACGGGAGATTAACGTCAGCGGTGTGAGTTCCGTTATAGATGCGTTGAGTTAATTTGAATAAAATAAGATACGCATCAAATGCGCTTAGAGGCCACATTATAACGCAGTTTTACGAAAATAAACAAATATTTGACTTGTTTGGTGTGTGTGTGTGCGTGCTTGTGTGTGTGTGTGTGTGTGTGTGTGTGTGGGTGTGTGTATAGCAAACCTGTTTAACCGTTCCTCAGCGCGCTGTATCATCTAGCTATAAACGGTTGAACAATTCCAGTGTAAATCCGAAGCCCACTCGCTATTGAACATGACTACAAATTGAAGTAAATACAGGAAACACATTTAGACTCGCATTAGAGGGTTGAATTTTTTTCATGATGAACTATTCACTTAGGTTTAGTTGAAAAGGCCGAACTTTCTTATGAGACTGCTCACTATAGTATTATTGTATTATTGTATACTACAAAAGGTCGAGTAAGGAAATTAAAGAAAAGTGAAAAGCGTGCATATTTAATTTATTTGATCTTACATTTATAAACAGACGGCAAAATAAAATTACTGAATCTGGTGTTATTCTCTGCGGGATTTCTAGTTGAGTTGACTCCCCGATCTACAGTAAACGGAGCGACTCATGCAGTATTTTTGTTAGTTATAACAAGTTTTCGCCTGCGACAATACTTACGTCCTCTATATCTGTTACTCTGCAGTGAGGAAGGAGTGCGTCAGACTGTTTCGTTTCATTTAAATTGGGGCTTAGATTCCTGTGTTTGGCACATCGCCCGACGCAACGCAAGCCAAAAGTGGACAAGCCTTTACTTGCCATCGCGGATTAGAGTACTTAAACGCCGTTGCGTACACGCTAATGGAATGCCGCGGGCCGATATGGGCGGGAGGTTTTCCATTCCGGAATACTTAATAAAGACAATGGCAGATGTAAGCTGAGATAGACAAATAAAAAGAGAATGTGTGTTCGTGTGTGTTGTATGTTTGTGGTATATTTCTCTGAGAGATGGTTAAAAAATAAGTAAAAAGAGGGGAAAAGTATTATAAAGTTGATTATTCAAGTCGTATTCTCGATTGAATTTGGGGGTCAACTATTTGGGATAATGTATATAGATAGGTACATGAGGTGGTTGCGCCGTGAAAAATCTATGTGCGTTGCATGTAAACTTCTGTAAGTTAAAGCAGTCAGTAGATCAATAAACAGGAAGAAAATTCCAAAGTCTAGTAGTCTGTGGTAAGAAACTATTAGATTACAAAACTTTCTGGGATGTTTGGATTTCAAAAGTAGAGATGTGGGATTTTAGTACTTGTCGGGGTTGTTTGAAGTCTGTCCCCTTAAGTAATTCAATTTTCCAAATTTCTACTACTAACGATTACTACATGTCCCCTTAGACAACTGTGCACTCTTTAAACCCTTATCCTTGAGTGAGTTCCGGGCCTTGATAAGTGGTTACATCTATTTTCAAATATATATATATATGTGTGTGTGTGTGTGTGTGTGTGTGTGTACTTAAATATTTCCATTCATACCACTATGTAATGAAATATACTTTTTGAATTTATGAAAAACGAAATATATGTTCATGTATGAATAATAATTAAAGCTGCTGATCTCTAAAACCAAATAATGCATTTTTGCAAGCTTTATTGCAAATCAGAAAATACATAATCCTATTAATGAAGTTACGACTACTGCTTATTACGATATGTAATAGTGGTGATATAAAGGCTACTCTTCAAACAATTATCCCTACAACTAATACATAATCTTTATACATTATGCAACTGATTAAAACAAAGCTTAAACAAACATCTTTTCGCTGGAAGGCATTATGTATTGGGACAAATAGAGCGATTTTTATCGACTCTGATAAGTTGACTACCGTAAGAGATTCTTGACTGACTAATTGGTTTTATACAGTGAGTACGTTTATTAATCGCCGAAATTTTAGTATTGTTAATGGGAAAAGAAAGTCAACCTTAAAAAGGGCCATCATTAGTATTTCTAGAGGGCGAAGAAAAACTAATTTCGTACGAATATACATAACGTAAAGATCTTACATACAACAGAGAAAAATAACCCCTTATATGTGACAATAAGCTTCTTCTCGTATCGTCCGTGAATTCTATGCTATATATAAAAAGGAAACGAACGTTTTATTGCTTTTTTCTATTTCCGAGACTTTTCGTTTTTATGATCTTGTTAAATTGTATTTTGCACTAAGAATTCTCGAAACATATGTCGGACTCGATTGCAGTGCTTATTTCCAGCCCGAGGGAAACTGTGTTTAAAGAATGAAAAAAATGGAAAAGGAAGCCCGGAAATTCGTTAATTGGTTATTCGCTTTTACATGGAGACTTCTTTTCGTATCGATACTTACCGAGTTTTCTAGTCTATTATTTTTCGCGCGTCATTACAAATACAATTTTTTTACCTTCTTGATACTCTATTGCACACACACACACACACACAGACACACACACACACATATATATATATATATGAACGTGTATATATATACATACATATATATGTGTGTGTCCATTTAAACATATACGTAAAGTTGACTCTCTTTTTTTCTACATATAAGCATATATTTGTATATATATATATATATATATATATATATATATATGTGTGTGTGCGTGTGTGTGTGCACGTCTAAATCCATATAAATATATGTTATCTCCATATATATATATATATGTGTGTTTTATAAACTAATACACAAGTGTATATATATATATATGTGTGTGTGTGTGTATATTAGTTTATATTTTACATAGTTTATAATGTAGTATTGTATATATATACATATGAGTATTATATATATATATATGTTGACGTATTTTCATATGAATGTATAGGTATATTACTTATGTATTATGCTACGATAATAATATAAATTATCCATTACATATGCATGATTAACATTATTATACATGCGTATCTATGCGCATTGATGTATTGTATATAATGCATATATGATATAGATACATATATATTTGTATTTATATGTTTATTTAATTACGTTTATATATTTCTGCTGAGTAGTAACATACACAATTATAGTTCCAAAAGTAATAACTCCTATTTCTATTTAAAAAGGACTCCGAAAACGGAAGAGATATCATTAAAATCATCGGTCTTGTATTCTCCGGAACTTATTTTTTTACATATTCACTGATATGCTTTTGCCAGCGATAATTATTGCTGTGCATATGCTTCCAGAGTGCGCATTGCCATATAAGCGTCGTTCCGAACGTAGAAGCTTCTATATCTTCTCTATATTAATAAAGTAGACGTAGGAATCCCCCCAGACAAAACTACTGTATGTTTGCGATAACACATCCAAATTTAATACAGTTACGCTACAGTAGCTTTGGAACACAATTACTGACTTTTTAAGTCGTTATAATGAAATACTACATTGCATCCTACGAGCAACACCATCACAATCGCAATATCGTTAGAGAAAGTAGTCCCTATTTTACTCCCTTAATATTTACTTTTACCACGTCTACCATAGTCACTGGAGGGAATTCTACACGTTCCACAGATTCTGCTATTACATCCACCGTAACTGGCTAACATACATAGATCTAACACAATCTTTCCAATTTCCAATCCATAAGTAATAAAGCACCTCCTCGAAATCCATCCATTCTGATAGGCTGAGCTCTGATAATTCTTTCCTTCCAGAACCCGGTTCTTCGCTTTATAACTAAACGGTTATTAACATGAAAATATGGTGTCACTTAGAGACATTATTTCGCCCAGCATCAAGTTTATTTAGTACATATGTCATTTCAGTCAAGTAATGTAAAAAATACAAGAGTGGAAATAATTAAATGAATGTTCAGTAACCAATTTACTTGCTTTCTTTTACAAAGTTTAAAAAACGTTATCCCTTATAAGAATCTCCTTCGTCGTCCTCAAAACAACAACAACAAAAAAATCACACACCCCTTGCAATTGAATTTTTTTTTACCATTTAATACACTTAGTAATACAGACTGGTATTCCGTTTGCTTTATTTATTTATTGGTAAAGCTTGTTATATTTTTTTAAGTTAAAGAATTTAAATATTATGATTTGATACCATTGAACCAGTGAACTTTTGTACTCTATATATGTTCTGCATAATCACCACTATTCTCATTGCATCTATGTTACGGATAAATGACGCACATAACAGCGTTTGTTAATTAGAGTATCAAACCGGTAGCATATGCAATAGACATATGAAACTCTTATGCCATGAATGCACGCGATCAGTTATAATATCCATGAAATTTTCAATTCTCTCTGGTCCATTGGGGCGAAAAAAATAAGAGAGAATTTCCTTTGGAGTGTTAATTTCTAATATATATATATATATATATATATATATATATATATATATATATATATATATATATGAACAAATGATTAATAAAATATGTTAAAAGACATCTTGAAAAAGAGTTAAAACATATTTAATTCTAAAAAAGGAAGCACAAGATAAGTGGATAGTCCTTAATCCGCGAAGTTTCGAGGAAATACTCTCCTTCTCATCAGAGGGCAGGAACTAGCAAAATGCAGGATCGGATTTTGCATATAAAAGTATTTAATGAAACTACAAGTAAGTCAAAGATCTTACTTGGTTAAAAAGGGTGAGGTAAGGGGAACAGGAAGCAAAAGAAAAATAATAAAAAGATTTCACATGAATGGATAGTCCGGTGAAGGGTAAAAATCCAAAAATGGTAAAATCCAAAACGGTCGAATTTAAAATTTCAATCCACTGGGTAAATTCCAAATGGTCCAAAATCATCCAAAAGGCAGAGTTACTTGGAAAAAAGCGCAAATGGAATGCATTCCAAATCATTAAAAGAAAAGTACTAGAGATAATATTTAAAACACGTCTGTCAAGGCTGGATGAATCAAAAAAATTAAGGCTTAAAAAAACCCCGAAAAACGGTGACAATTTAAATTTGAAAAGCAAGGTCAAACTGACCCAGACAAAAAGCGCGAAAGTTAACGTTAATAATTAGGTCAGCTTAGATATGCACGTGAAAGTCTCAGAATTAAATTAAAAAAACTGATCAGAAGAACAAATAAATGGCCAAGTTCAAGAAATGGGGCGCCTGTTTTATATATATATATATATATATATATATATATATTATATATATATATATATATATATATATATATTATTTAATAATTAAATTTTTTTTTTTATTTATATACATATGTATTAAATATTTTTAGGAGCATAAAAGTTCTCCATGTACAAGTGTTTCTGAGTCTCACCCGTTGTCACCCTGTCAAGACTGTTTACAAGTATCGAACCGGTAACCACCCAATCGGCAACCTGATGTTTTTTCACCGACTCATTGTAAAATCCTTATGCACGATGTTATCACGTTTTTAAATATAAAGCCTGTTAATTTTATTTATTACGGACTATTATCTTCATCCTAGTTGTTTCACGACATTCCGGCCAACTAATCCTCTGGCCTCCCTCAGGTGGTAACCGCGGCGGGATAGAAACTCTGAATCTCCTATCTGCACCCACTGCAATTACTGCCTTAGTTCCGTAGTTGTTATCGTCTCACCACGTTTTAGCCAAGTAAGCCTCTGGCAAGATTGTGGTAGGATTGAAGCCTCTATCTTCAGACAATTCTCACCCGGAACCGTAAAACTTATACGTCTCTATAAACTGCGGCACGACCCTGAAGAGCGGTCAAGGTTAATTTTTCTGGTCTTTATAAATTTATTATCTGCTCTTCCATTCGGTATGAACCCGACCATGGGAGATCAGATAATGAGTAAACAGTGCCATTCAACGAGTTACTACCGCTCACAATAAAAAAAAACACTAATGTCAATTGAAATAAGAATTATATTAACAACTAAAACGAAAATCAAATATCGAAATAATTGAACACAAAGATTTAAATTTTAATTAAAAATGCAGCCCAATCTGATCAGAATATATATTAACATGCGTTCTAACATATTAAATGTATTTACCAATTAATATATTGCTTCATATATATATATATATATATATATATATATATATATATATATGCATAGGTGTGCGTACTGACAAATAAGTCAAAAAAGATAATTCACGTCACCCTTCTTTGCCTTTCCATACGTAACAGACGACTTAAACCAAAGCAACTAAATGGAATCTAACGAATAAATAGAAACAGAAATAAATGAAATATACATGAAAAGGAAAGAGAGAAAACAGAATTTTTAACAAGATCAAAACTGTTACCGACGACAGTATATACAGTAGCGTTCAAAAGTTAAGGAACGGTCGATCATTTTTTTAATGCCTTCTAACTTTATCTATTAAAAACGTTAAAAAAAGTTCGTGAGTTTTCCCATGTTCAATAACGATAGTTAAATAAAACTCTTCTTTTTATTTTTTATTTTGAATACGTATTAGTTTTTTACATACGCATAGAATTAATTAAATTACAGGCGTCCAAAAATTAAGGAACGCGGAAAAATAATAAAAACTTTAGCAATTTTAATGACAACTTAACAAAATGTCGACTTCGAATATTCGAAAAAGCAAAGTCTATACAAGAAAAACAGCTTATTTGTAACCATTATGAAAAGAGTCCATAAGTTAGATTATTAAACTATTGAAAACGTATAAAAGCGTTGTTTTTCGGGTTATTTAAAAAATAAAAGGTTTACAATTTACTGAAAAGTATAAAATCGGGCCGACCCCGAATAAAAACTAAGAGAGATGATAGAAAAATCACTCGATCCTCTCGTTTTGATCGCTTTAAAACGGCAGCTTCGATGTCTAGGGATTTTACATCCGAAATTGGACAAAAATCTCCCGATAAACGATTTCACGAAGAGTAAACGAAGATGGATTATTTTCAAGAAGTCCATGCTCAAAGCCTTTAATTTCTATTAAAAACATACAGGTCAGATTATTATACACCGAAACACATTTGTTTTGGGAAGAAAAAAAGGGAAAAGGTTCATTTTAGTGATGAATCTAAATCCAATCTGTTCAGATCAGACATGGGATTACATGTTAAAAGAAAAAATGAAGAAAGACTGTCTCCTAAGGTCGTTAAAAGTACAGTAAAATTTGGAGGGACAGTATAATGGTATGGGGCATTATATCTTCAAAAGAAACTGACTTTCTCATGAGGATTTACAGAAAAGTTAATGCTCGAATGTACGGAGAATTGATTAGAGAACATGTGGTTCCTAATCTTTCTGATTCTGATATATTTATGCAAGACAACAAACCGTGCTATGAATCAAAAATAGTTTCAATGGAGCTAAACAGATTCAATATTTGCGTCATGGATTGGCCAGCTCAGAGCCCCGACCTGAATCCAATTGAACATGTTTGGAAAATTACTGGTGATAAGATCACAGAAAAAAAAAACAAAATCTTGATAATTTACGGAAATGTATTAAAAAAATCCTGGAATAATATCTCACCTATAACATATGAACGATTAGTTCTATCTTGCAGCAACAGATACCATAGTGTGATTAAAAACTAGGGGTTTTAACTAAATACTGAAAGGATTCTTTATTTTTTCATTAATAATTTCCCCCGTTACTTAATTTTTGGACACCTGTAATTATATGTTATACAAATTATACGCATTCAAAATTTAAAAAAAAAACAACATATTTACATACCATTATTAAGCATGGGAAAATTCACCAAAATGCTTTTTACCTTATTCATAGACAAAGTTAGAAGACATAAAAAAATGATCGACGGTTCCTTAATTGTTGGAATATATATATATATATATATATATATATATATAGACAGAACATTCCACCACACACATCCCATTTTTAGACGTTTTAGTAAACATCACAAACAATCACATCACCACATCACTCTACACCAAACCCACCGATGGCCACGGTTACCTTAATTTTAATAGTTGTCACCCTATCAACATAAAAAAATACATAACACCAATAGGAAACAAATTATGCAACAAACCCAGGTGCAAAGTGTGCAAACACATTAATACTAGCGATACGTTTACACTCCCAGGCACAAACACTGAATTTAAACTCCCTCCGCTCACTTGTGATAGCCCCAATGTAGTTTACATAATATATTGCACTAGATGCACAAAGGGTAATTACGTGAGGGAAACAGGCCGAGAGTTCCGTTTATGTTTCAACAACCACAAACAAACAATTAGGGGCAAATCAGCACAGCACACAATAGCAATGCACTACACCCTCCAAGACCATAGCATAGACAATATGTAGTGCGTGCTTATAGCCCCCTTTTAACACAGAGAAAAAGAAGGCAACATGAAAAGAAACTCATTCTGAAACTGAACACCCACATCTTCGGTCTCAATAAAGATTTGGGACCGCTAAATGAGTACTCTTTTCATAAAAAATAGAAACCTACAAAAGTTATTTCCCCACAGGGCACGGGGCAGAGTGAGTATGCACGGTGGAAGAACGGCTTAGCATCCCCCACTAGAAGTTAGTTTTTGTTTACGTAAGGTCTTCTACTTCATTTTAATTTACTTTTTCAGATTCTACATTTTACAGATTAAAACTTCCGATATATATTTAAGTTCATTTTCTAAGCACACACAATTGTGCACACAAATGCACAGATGTAGACACGGGTGCGCCCTCCATTTCCCCTTACAACCCCTATATACTATAGTATCCCTCTATCAAGATATACAGGATTAGGTTTATTGTTATTATTATTATTATTATTATTATTATTATTATTACCATAATAGTTATTAATATCATTATTATTATCATTATTAGTAGTACTGTTGTTATTATCATTACAACTACCATTACTATGATTTTATCATTATTATTATCACTATTATTATTCTTATCCTTCTTCCTATGATAGCTATTGTTGTTGTTGTTATTATTATTATTATTATTATTATTATTGTTGTTGTTGTTGTTGTTAATATTATTACTATTATTTTTATTATCGTTACTATTATTATTATTATCATGATTATGATTATTATTATCACTATTATTATTGTCATTATCACTAATATATGTAGATATGTGTGCACGTGTATGTGTGCATATATGTGTGGATAGGTATAGGTATGTGTATATATGTGTATATGTATATATATATGTATATGCATATATATGCCTATATTATTATTATTACTGTTATTATTATTATTATTATTATTATTATTATTATTATTATTATTATTATTATTACTATTATTAAGCATTGCAATACATCTTTCAGTTTCATTTCCAACATTAAACCTTATTAACCTCTGATTTCTCTAACCGGCATATCGAGCTTCCAATTTTTGTGATGGCTTCTAATTTGGAAACAATGCTTACAATCTGCACCAAGCACTTACTGTATGTATGTATGTATGTATGTATGTATGTATGTATGTATGAGTATATATGTGCATATAGGAGTATGAATGGGTGAGAGAAGAAAGAAAAAGAACAATCCGAATACTTTGATAAATTTTAATATGTTTGAACAAGAATAGAAAAAGTTAAGTAAATGATCAAAAGAATATCGTCCGTTTATTTAGTTATTTTCCTTCATTTTATTATTTTTTTTCAACATTAAATGTTTGTATATATCTATTAACGGAATCTACAGGAGCGTTTCAAAAAAATAAATAAACGTGTGTGGGGGGGTGCGTACGTGCAGACAATCCGGGCACCCAGACCCACAATAAATACATAAGTCCAAGCTTTTGGGAAAGACATTCTAATTCGCACCCACTTTGCTTATCATCTACATCTACTCATCAATCTCCAGCTGTATATGTGAACACTTCCATAAACGTGAGTGCGTGTATCCTGTGTATGTACATGTACGTGAAGAAGCATTTGTGGTAGTGCGCGATTGTATATACATGTATGTTCACGTATACGAGTGTGTTAGTGGGGTGGCGTGGAGGCACTAGGTTTTGAATATAGGTCACACAAGTTGCTGACCATTCCAAGTCGGAAATGCTGGAAGGGTCATATTAAGATAGATCTTTACCTTAATGGGTATACCCATGTCCCTTCCCCCCCTGCTAACTCTGTCCGCTCACTCATGTTTTCTATCATTCACACTGAGGAAGATCGAAGGATCGGTCGAAAATATGTGCTTTTGAAGGAAACATTCTTGTTTTTTTCAAAATACTTTTTGTATACCTACACGTCAACACACAGGAAATAAATACAGAAAATATATAAACATTTATATACTTTTCGTATTGATTTTTTATTCATACATATTAAAATATATATATATATATATATATATATATATATATATAATGGGGTAAGAAATTCCAACGAGGGAAAGATATATATATATATATATATATATATATATATATATATATATATATATATATATATATATATATAAGGGGGTGGTCACCAACAATATGTATTTTTTAACATTATTTTATTATTCCGTGTCTTGGATTTTCATTGAGAATTATATTTAGATCATTGTAATAATGTTTTTACATCATTGAAATCGTTTTTAACACGTTTCAGGCGTATGTGAAGCGTCTTGTTCAAAAATTATTTAAAATGCTTAGAATATATTCAAAATGTGTTGGAAGTGTTAAAATAGCATTTTTGTAGTTCATTTGAAATGTTTCCAAGAGGTGGAAACGTGTAAGTGTCTACTATTCATTGGAATGTTCAATTTTTATAACTGTTTTATTGGGCTGTGGTCACTTTTGTCTTGTGTTTCTCTCTCTCTCTCTCACTCTCTCTTTCTGCTTGTGTTTTTTCTTTTCCTTTCTGGTAGGATGTGTGTGTGTTTTCTCTTATTGGTTTGAAGAATGTGTGTACTGTTTTATAGTATTATGAAGTTAGTTGCTTCCCTAGGAAGGTAACTGTGATTCAAGGTCGTTACTAATGTGTATGTGTGAGGAGGCGGGGGGGGAGAACCAGCTTTTCTGAAATAAGGGTAGGAGTGTTTTCATTCAATTTTGATATTTATTTTTGGATTCTTAGATTTTAGTATTGTGATTTTTCGTTTCAGTCTTGAGACTGTTCGGGAATTCTTTATATTATGTTTGTTTAGATAGAGGGGTGTATTTATAAATATGTATAGAGAATTTTTAAATGTTTCTATTTATTTGTCTCCCTATGTGGGTATGGCCAGACCCAGGATAGGTTCCTAGTGTGGAGAAGATCTCGTTGCCCAGAGGGGAGGGGCCAATTGGAGGGGTATAGGCATGGGAGGGGGATGATAGAAGGGATGATAGTTGTCTCACTCATGAGAGTTTTCTCCTCCAGTGACTGAAGGGGGAGCGAGGTGTTGAAACAGATATTACACTATGGTTCTAGGTGTTTCCTAGTGTTGTTGGTTTCGAGGTTAAATAGGGTTGGCATTGTTCAGTGTGTTGTATTAGAGATAGGGGTGTTACGTCTGTGGGTGATTGTATGCGCGTGCGCGTGTGTTTTAATGTGTCGGTTCTGATTTATGTGTGGGTGTATATATATATATATATATATATATATTGATGTGCATGCGAGTGTGCCTTGAATTTCATGTTTTTGTGTGTTGATATTAGGCTCTGTTTAGTTCAGGAGTGAATCTTGTTATGAAGTTTTTTTCCTCTGTAAGTAAATACAAAATAATTGTCTGTTTGGAAGATTGAAGCTGTTTCCACTGCATGTGTGTATGTGTTTTGAAACATAGAGGTTTCATCCTTTTGGGAATCGTCAGTGCAGGGTGTCAATATTAACACCAGTCGAGAGATTCGAGTTCCGGCAACAAAAGTCATGCCTGCCTCCATTAGTAAGGACCTGAACCATTCGGCTACCATCAACTGCGAGAAATACATTTGCAATTAAATATTTATCCTTATTAAATTCTTTTAACGTTAGTAAGACTAATCTACTCATTATATGAAGATCTACGCATATATATATATATATATACATATATATATATATATATATATTACAATAGATAAATGCAAGTATGAAATGTAATATAGTTAAGATGAAACATGGAAAAGTAAAGCAGTAGTTGTTAAAACTGGAAAAGAAAATTACAAGATATTCCGATAAAATATATCATTAATTCATAACTTAAAATATTTCAGCGTCAAGTATTGATTATATAATGTTACATTGAATAAAAATAAAGAAATTAATATTGAAATATTTTAAGTTATTAATTTATTATTTTTTTACAAGTATATCTCGCCCAGTTCTTTTATAGTTTTACCAACATTTGTTGTCATAATTTTGTAGAAAACAATATATGATTACAGAAACTGGTAATGTTGAATATCACGTCAGTTGTTATTTGGGTTTGAAGATGAATGTCCTGGAGTCACTCTGATAAATGCTTATTTTTAAAATGTGCTTACGGAGAATTAATTTGCGGTTGTTTTAAATGAAGCCTCTTTCTTTTATAGGAAACTAAATTTATTAATAAGAAAAATCATTTAATAAAATGGTTAGGTATATCCTTACTTGATAACGGTCTGCAGTCGAATGTTCTAACAATCAGGTAAATTTCCGGATGTTAATAATACATTTTTTTTAATAAGAAATCATTTGCAAAATTTTTGCTATCTCCCTTGCCGGTGTAACGTAAAATATTTCCTTGTTAAATTTCTTCTGTTTTAGCTATATGACAAAAAAATGTTAAGATCGGATTTTTTTGTATTTTGTATACATAGCGGATTAATTTCTGAACAGAACATATCTAAGAACACTGTCAGATATATAAATTACCTTTGTATGAAATTTGCGTAAGTTTCGGAACTTATGAGGAAGGAACAAACACACAAACACAAAGTCACTCTTATATAATATCATATATATATACATATATATATGTATATATATATATATATATATATACATACATATTAATATACCTATCAGTCTGTCCCGTTCACTTTACTAAACAACAGCGCAGATCTATCTGAAATTCTGTAAGTGCATTTTGTTATTAAATCGTGCAAAATAGAGATAAGGGATTGATCCTCACTTAGGGATTCATCGTGATTGATAAGGTTTACTCAGCAGAACATAGAAATGTTCCTGACAACTTCGTGGTCAATCTTGTTGAAACTTTTTTATTAACTTATGATTAGGTTCAGCGAACTATGTGTCATTGTATCATTTTGATGCACAGTTAATTGTTAATGGGATTGACTAGGATTAGTTTTAACATTAGGTTTTTTCTTTAGCTAGGACAGCGATGTTGCTAAAGCTTCTATTAAAAGTTGCTTTCAGCTGAATTAAAGCGAACTCACTATGATATCTTATCGTTGAGCGCTTTCAGCTGAATTAAAGTCGGTCAATTTAGCTCTTATGCGCATATTATCCTAAAATGATTAGATCACTCTGACAGGCGTTAACTATCAATAAAAAAATAAATGTTTTAAATGCAACAGCATTTCTCGCGTTTAACGATAATCAATAAGATTAGGTCCTTGCTGATGAAGCCACGAATGGTTCTGTCGCCCGGTTCTGAATCCATCGACTGGTGTTAAGCGTGACACCCTGCACTGATGATTCCCGAAGGAATGAAACACTAGTGAATGTATGTATTTCATAATTATTATAGTAAATAATTATATATATATACATACATATATATATATATATATATATATATATATATATATCCATTATCCCACTTTTATCAATCATAATTTTTTATTACCACTATTGTAGAGAATTCCATCTTGCTTATAACTGATTTCTTAGTTCCCGATACGCACCTGTGTGTTTAATGGTTTATCCTTGAAATTGCCGTATCGAACCTGGAACGTGACCTTTTGTGAAAGTGCACGTGTTAGCCTCCTTGAACAATGCCTGCAAGTTGTACCTGGTGAACCTTGTGCATTATTTATACCTCCGTGTTTTTTCTCTTTTCATTATTACGCATCCGACTCTTTTTACATCTTCCCGGGTCAAAGAGGTCATGATTCGAAAGATCTGCGGCGCTTCGATCAATAGAGAGGATGAGAATAAAGAAGTTAAAGCTGACGGAAAAATAGAAGTGGCGTCTAAGAAGGAATAAAATTTGAAAATGAAAAGAGAGAAAATAATTATTTATTTTACGATTTCAATGAAAATGCAATTCTGAAATAAAAAGATGCTTGCATTTTTTTTTTAAGTGTAAAAACTAGTCGCGATGCCGAGAAAGATATAAAGAACGTCAGTGTAAAATGGGGAACGCAATGGACTTTTAAGTGGAAAAAAAGGAAATGTTATTCAGTGCAGAAAGTGTAAAAGAAAGGAATGGTTTAATGAAATAAGATAAAGAATAAACACAAAATTGACAAGTTTTGTCACACATAGGAATTGTGAATGAGATGAAGAACATGCAAAACATTTCAATGGAACTAAATACCAAAGAATGAGAAATAATAAACAAAAAACAAGAACAGCCCATTCATTTCATATGAATCTCATTATTTTATTATTGCTACTGTTTTAGAATCAAATGGATTATCTACGCGAGGGACCACATGAAAGCTGCAATCATCCTATGTGAAATGGCTTCTGTGGAACGAACAGGATTCGAACAGCACACGCAGGTTTTCAATCTGCGTAGTAAACAACTAAACCATCGTTACCCCCCAAAATTCACTTGAAGGACGCTTGAGGTAACATCGATCGAAAATGCCAATGAACAAGACGAACGCAGAAAAAAAATGATAAATGCAAAGAGAGGATACGATTTTAATTGCAAATGAAATTTAAAGTGCTGAAATATGTTAGGAACAAGAGATATGCAAATTGTCTTTAAAATAATATAAGCAATATCATAAAAAGCTCAGAATGATGAATGAAATCATTATATGCAGAATGGACAAACAAAGACGAAACGGAAGTCGACAACATAGAAACTCCGATTACACGTTAAAATGAGCAAGTAAAAATGTAAGAGAAAACTAAATTAACAGAAAGCAGAAATAGATGGGATAATGGAAAAATCAGAGTAGATGAACAAACAGTTTTAACAATTTGAACTTGAAGAAGAACAACTACGTATATAAGAAAAGTAAACGAGAAAAAAATTGAAAAGTGCATAATTAATGAGACAAGAAACCGTCCCTTTCGCGAAACCAGTTCTCTAACCTTAACGCCATAGGTATACTTTCCTAATGTACTATAAAGATCTATTTAAACACTGTTGTACTAAATACTGAAAACCGATACATGACAAATTCTACGAGGCACCTTCATTAAAGTTCCAGACTTTTATCGAATGGCTAATTTGATTGCTAGTACACACATGAAACTGTAGTGCTCTTGGAAACATTTATTCCATCCGCCTGTAATGCACTTGTTGTCCCGTTCAAAAACTTCTGAAAGGCTCCACGGAATTCGTTTTGTGTGAGCGTGTCAATGACCTTCAACACAGGCTCTTTCATCTCCTCAATTGTCTCAAATTGCCTCTAAGGTTTTCCTTAAGCTAAGAGAATAACCAAAGATCTGGTTTATAGGAGGTGAGGAGCTATATTTCTGCCTATCTAGGTAAAATATTCTATGACAAGGATAGAGTTGTAGACTGGTGCATTCGCACTAATCTTCCGCATCTTCAGTCCTTCGGAAAATTGTATATGCAGTACCCACACTGATATCAAAATGTGCACATATTGTCTATATAGACATACGATGGACCTTAGCCATGGAATTCCTTATTTGACCAAATAACTTTGGTTTTCTGACTTTTAACTCTTCCCAAACTGTCACCACTCCTCACAAACCTCATTGCCTTTCTTTAATCTCTCATGCTACTGTAATACTGATGCTTAATTAATGCAACGTGGTCCAAAAACGTTTGAAGCATTTCATAGTTTCTGTACCATTTTTGTTGGTTTAGAACAGATTTTTATTGCATAACGTTTATTCTGAATTGTCAAAAGTCTACTTTAATTTTAAATGCCTGTACAAGAAAAGTCTATAAACTTATTAAAGGCACATCTATCTCTTTATAACATTTTATTTGTATACATAGAACATATATATACATATATATATATATATATATATATATATATAGAGAGAGAGAGAGAGAGAGGGCGGAGAAGTTTTATATAGGTTAGATATATTCATTGCTAGTCTCGTGATCTGACTTTAAATCATAATATTTAAAAAAAAAATAATGGTCTGATATATATTATAAAATATGGCAGCATATACACACCAATGAAATAATAGAAAATCTATAATACACATTAAAATAAAAATTTCATTTATGATTTTAATATAACTTTATTTCTTTTTCTGCCGATGATTCTTTACAAAAAAGGAACCAAAAGTATTTTTATAGGTCTCTGTTTATTTGCTTGGTTAATTCATGCAATTATACGAAATACGTGTAAGACATGTCATACAACCAATAATATTACAGGTATGTTATCTAAAATATACTCGTCGCATTCGAGTTGTTTACAAATGGTATTTACGTTCTGAAAGTACAATCTATTTTTATTGAGTTTAAATAAATGTGGCAAATTTTTAAAAACAACTTTATTGAATGTATGCATATATATATATATATATATATATATATATATATATATATATATATATATATATATATATATATACTACTGTTGGAACGATTAATGGAGATTCGAAACATGCCGGCATATTGGAATCTGTATCGGAATCGAAATATATCGAACCTAATTTGCTTTTAATTTTTTGACAATTGAAAAATGAGAGATCTACAAATTCATTCATAAGAAGTTGTTCATTAACAACTTAAGTTTAAGTTCCACAGAAAATGTTATACATTTCATCAGAATTCATCTAATTTTAAGAGTTCAATGTGTTTCTTTTATTGGTCAGTTATTGTAAACAAAGTAAATATTTGTCATTTAAATTACCTATGTCCTTTGTAAAACATCTTGCACCTATTCGTTAAACGTCTGCATGCCTCCTCTGAAATACTTGGGACAGGTTTTTTCAATTTCCTTGGCATTGATTCGAAACTGTTGTTGTGTGCCACCAGCATTCTGTAATAATCAATGTTCATGGAAAATGTGAAAGATTTCACTATGAATCTATCCAATTTTTGGATAAAATACAGAAAACGAAAGCATTTAGAATTCTTCCGAATTATAATGCAATTATCTTTACCTTAAAACTTATACACTTCTTCCATAAAATAGAGGATTGGTATTCGGAATTGTATTAGTGTAACTAACATAACACAACAAAGACTAACAAGCTATGTGTAACCAATAAATCTTACCAATCTACCTATCCGGATTAGTTTACATACGTTTAACATTTTTAAGCTTGTTTCTCGCTCAAACTTAGCATCTAATCTGTTGACTTAGATAAACAAAAATGGCTGCTGCATAATTCTGAATAAAAACCGTTGATAACTTACTAAAATCGAAAAATAAATAAACACATGTAGAAATATATCAAGCAAATATCAACAGTCAAGCGAAAATTTTATGTTCCAATGGTATTTTGTTAAATTTTCAATTCTTGTGCGAATAGATAGGAAACGGCTAAACCAATTTTTTTTTAAATTTCGCAGAAATTTTCTTTTTGTGTCTGAGAGTGTTAGTGTCGAAATTCGATAATAGCATAACAATGAATAAAGGACTGGAAAAATCCGATTTTAACAGAAGTTAACACCAATATACAGCCTAATATCACAAGTGCATTTGTGAAACATATCACCACACAAACTACATGGCGCCATGTATAAAATCAACTGTGATTCCCCGATAGGACAAACGCGAAAATTATGTTCTTAGAGCATAATTGAAACAAGATACTAGATTTTTGCATTTTAAATTTTACTTCAAGCCTTTGTACAAAAATAATTCCACAACATCAACAGTGGGTTATCTATAGTGCACACAGATTACAACGTATTGTGTACTATGTTACAGCGGAAAGGTATGTGGAGATTGCGCCTGGTCACTGCGGTAGGTCCACGTCTGGAACCGGCAGTCAATCGACTCGATTGAAAATAAGCGATCTCACTGATTTTGATGTAAATAAAAGTATTAGAAATGTGAAGCATTCGTTGACCATCATTTAATCAAAAGCAACGCCGTGTCTCCTTTCTAGTTATAAATAATCGAAACATATTTACGCTATTGTTTACAAATTTAATTTGCGAAAATTATAAAACTCGTTAACTCGTCCATTTATGAGGTGCATAACATTTTGGCAGCGATTTGTTTATGAAAGTTTACGGTTATCTTGAAAAGGGTCCTCCGTCTAATAACTGAGAATAATGATCTACAATTTCAAATAATAACCGACTTTGTATTTTATTATATAAAATTAAAAAAAAAAATAAAAGGCTTTTTATCTGTGTTTTAATTAAGCTACTACCATGAGCAAACATTGTTTACTAGAAGTTCTCGTTCATTGAACACAATGACGCAGCGCTGCCACCCCCACCTGACTATAGCATTGTTATTTTACAAACAGAATGTAAGCAATTTCTTATTGAACCGTCATATTTATTAATCAAATTATGCTTAACTATCTCAATCATTACAAAATATCTGCGTGGTCTCACCGTTCAATAGTCTGACTGACGTACATTAACTTTTATCTTCGAGTAGTTTTTGAGGCTTGATAAATGGTTGCTCTTTCGTACAAAAAATTCAAAACCGACAAATATTCTGCAAAAATAAATACCGTGTACCACGACTTTCTATGGAAGATGGAAGATTACGGTGAGGGAACAGGGATGAGCGCTTGGTTTTTATTGCGGTACATATGAAAATGGAGACTCTATTTCGACTTTGTCTGAGAGGAAAATATTATTGATGGATGTACTGACCAGGATGTGGACACAATATTCAATTCTATTAGTAAATCGTGACATTGTAATGATGCAGGCTACTCTCAGGAGTAAGTAATTTCTCTAGCACGGTAGAAAGAAAATTACCTTCTCTTTACAGCAGCCTTTGAAGTGTCTTCAATTTAAAACTTTTTATTTTCTCTCATAGTAATTGACCTTTTGACTTATTACACAAGTAATAGGCATTGTGTTAGTAGAGATTTCTTTATACAATAGTTTAATTATCAAAAATCCCTTAACTTGTAAATGAGTAAGTTATGAATAATGTCTTGAATAAAAATGGGGAAATTATGAATAATTTTATAACTTTAAAATTGAAAAATTATGAATAATGTCTTAATTTAAATGGGTAAATTATAAATAATGCTATAACTATAAGTTAATTTAAACAATGTCCTAACTTTTAAACAGGCAAATCATTAAGAATACTATAACTTTAAAATAGTTAAATTAAAAATAAGGATTTAACTTTTAATTGGGTAAAATATGAATAATTACCTAACTTTAAAACGGGTAAATTATAGATAATGACCTTATTCTAATTTGGTAAATAATAAACTATACCCTATCTTTAAATTTGGTAAAAATTGGTACAGTATGAGTAATGCCCTAACTAAAAAATGAGTTAAATCATGAATAATGCCCAAGCATAAATAGATTAATTCTAAATAATCCCCTTACTTTAAAATAGGAAAATTATATATAATGCCTAACTTTAAATTAAATTAATTATAAACAATGTCCTGTCTTTAAAATAGATAATTTATGAATAATGCCTTAAGAATGCGAAATATAATGAATTATACTATGACTTAACAAAGGGTAAACTATTAATTATGCCCTAACTGTAAAATAAGTAAATTATAAATAATGCCCTCACTTTAAAATAGGGCATTTTTCATAATTTATCTATCTTTAAAAAAGTGTAATTTATGAATTATTCTCTAACTTTAAAATAGGTAAATTATTAATAATCCATTAAGTTTAAATAGGTCAATTATACAAAATGGCCTTACTCAAATTTAAACAAATATTATGAATACTGCCCTAATAATAAAATAGGTAAATTATGAATAATCTTTTAATTTAAAATGGGTAAATTATGAATTATGCCCTTACTTACAAATAGATAAATAATGAATAATGCTCTATTTTAAACACGTGAAAACTATTAATTGCAAATTATTAATAATTACCATAACTTAAAAATATGTTAAGTTATTAATAATGTCTTAACTTTATTTGAGTAAACTATGAATTATGCACAAACTGTAAAATGAGTTAATTTTAATAATGATCTAATATTAAAACGAATAATTTATGAATAATGTCCTAACTTTAAAATAGGTAAATTATAAATAATGTGTTTACTTTAAATTTGAGAAATTGTTAATTATGCTTGACTTTTAAATGGGAAAACTGTTAGTAATGACCTAATATGAAAAAAGATAATTATGAATAATGCCCTATTATTAAATTTTGACTAATGTCGTTACTTGAAAAAACGTAAATTATGAATAATGCGCTATCTTTAAGTTCGGTAACTATGAATTATAGCCAAGTTTAAAATGGGTACATTATAAAAAATGCCCTAACTGTGACATAGATAAATTGTAAATAATTTCCTAACATTAAAATAGGTAAATTTAAAATAATTCCCTAACTGTAAAATGGCTTAATTATATATAAGGCCTCCACTTTAAAATAGATAAATTATAAAATATGGCGTAACTTTAAGTGAGTGCACTGTAAATTATGCCCAACTGTAAACTGTATAAATTATAAATAATGCCCTAACTTTAAAATGGATATGAACAATGTTTTAACTAAATAATGCGTAAAAATAGGTAAATTATGAATAATTCCCTAACCTTTAAATAGCTAAATTCTGAATAATGTTCTCAGTTTCGTATTGTTAAATTACGTGGAATAATGGTTAAATGGTGAATAAAACCCGAACTTTAAAGCAAGTTAATTATGAATATTGTCCTCCCATAAAAATTAGTTAATTATTAATAATGCTCTTACTTTAAAATAAGTAAATTATAAATAATGCTCTATATTTAAAGTAGGTAAACTATGAATTATGTCTTAGCTTTAAAATGCGTACATTATGAAGATTGTCCCAACATTAAACGGAGTATATTATAAATGATTCTGTTACTTCAAAATGGGAAAATCATGGATAATGTCTTAACTTTAAAATGGTTAAATTGTGAATAATGTCTTAATCATATACGGGTAAATAAACAACAATAATATCATAACTTTAAAATGGGTAAATTATAAATAATGCCAACATTTAAAACAAGATAAATTATGAATAATGGCGTCACTTTAAATGAGTAATAATGAATATTGACTTTACTTTAATGTAGGTAAATTATGGATAATGCTCTAACTTTAGAATGGATGAATTATGAATAATGCACTAGCATTAACAAGATAAATTACGAATAGTGTTTGTAGTTAAAAATGGGTAACTTACGAATAATACCCTGACTTAAGAATAGATAAAATATGAATTATGCCTTAGTTTTAAAATAGCTGAATTATGAATAATACCCTAACTTTAAAATGGGTAAATTAAAATTAACGCCTTAACTTTTAAATAAGTAAATTATGAATAATTCCCGAACTAAAAATATGGGTGAATTATAAATAATACCCTAACTTTGAAACTGATCCGTATAAATTATTTCACTGTAACTTTAAAATATTTCATTTTAAATTCTTATTGTTATTTTGAATAAAAAGCATGACGTCGAACGCTATAGTACTATAGAATTAAGCACTGAACAGAAAAGTGTCCTTGGGTAAAACGCACAAACAATTGTTGTATATGAGAAAGCCTCCATCTTTCCGTTGAATTGACCTTAAGTAATAAGGTACACATCTTTGTATGTGACCAAACAGATGTATTAGGCGGCCATATTGTGCAAATATGCGTGAAATAGGAAAAAAAACAGGACAGAAAATAGAAAAAATAAGGCGTGTTTCTTTAAAAAGAGAAAAATAAAAGAAATAAAACACGAATTTTTGGAAAACAGCTTTCCATCGCCCGCGACTTCAACCATAACTTGTTTGACCTTTCAAATAGTAGAAACATGAATTCCCAGAACGATTCTTTTGCATGCATGATTTTGTCAAGTGATTTGAGGTAATGCACTAACTAACCCTTAAACTACAAGTGCAATATTTTGGTTTTGCGTTCGACGATTATTATTGCTTCGAGTCCTGATTCACCTGGAGTTTTCCAATTTTTATTTTTTTATTTTTGTGTTGTTTTCTTAATCAATAATTATTTATAAAACAACCACTCGATCGTTTAAAAGTTCTTTTTATAACTTAATGGGTTTTTTTCGGGCAATGTTTGCAGTGGTTTCAGTTTGTGTTTTCGTATAATTGAATTTTTTCTAATGCTGCTACTACTATCTTTATTCTCTTTTCTTCTTCTTCTTCTTCTTCTTCTTCTTCTTCTTCTTCATTTTCTCCTACTGCTAAACTACTACTACTAGTGCTAGCATTACTACTAATAAAATTAATGAAAAAATAATAATGACAACAATAATTTTCTTCGTCTTCTTATGACTTTTGCTTGTACTGCCCCTTTCTCTATTTTCTTCTATCAATTTTACACGTGCTCACGTAAACCCCCATATATATATATATATATATATATATATATATATATATATATATATATATATATATATATATATAGGAAGAGAGAGAGAAAGAGAAGGAAGGATAGATAGATAGATAAATAGATAGATAGATAGATAGATAGATATAGGGTGAGCCAAAAGTAGGTGGACAGAAAAAACACATTTGTCACGGATACGGTAAATAGTTTTATTGTTGGAACTGAAATGCCAACTGTTTACACTTCTTGCTGTCCACTTACTTTTGGATCACATATATACTTTATATATATATATATATATATATATATATATATATATATATATATATATATATATATACATTTTTCTTTACATAAGAAGTAGTTTGTTGCTACACAGTCATGAGCATGTTTCGGTCTACTAGTATTTACTAACTAGAGACCTCATCAGGCAACAACCCTTATTTTCGAAAACAGAATTCTTAATGAAGAGCGAAAATTTAATAGCTCTAGATTTAGAAACCAATCCCCTCTAATCCCTAACACCAACACGAAAATGAATAAAGTCACCGATAAATAAGTAAATAAACAAATACGAGAATGAATAAACTAACAAATTCGACTCCAATTCAACCCTTTTCTCCGCGAAGCTAGACCTTCACAATCATTTTGCTGACGATTAAATTTTCACTCTTCATTTAGAATTATGTTTTCGAAAATAAGGGTTGTTGCCTGATGAGGTCTCTAGTTAGTAAATACTAGTAGACCGAAACATGCTCATGACTGTGTAGCAACAAACTACTGCTTATGTAAAGACAAATGTAACTCGCTCTACTTCTGTATTGAGCACTCTGTATGAACCTCGTTATATTTCACTGGTGACCCTACCTTTGGAAAATAGCAACCTCAAATTATATATATATATATATGTATATATATATATATGTATATATATGTATATATATATATATATATATATATATATATATATACACGTGTGCGTGCGTATTAGAAGCATACTATAAAGATTCGGAACAATTTCTCTCGTGGTCCTCAACCTTATACATATAATTGACATTTTTTTATCTTAGATTTAACTTTCTAAAACTATAGGTTATACTTCAGATTTAAGGGGGTATTGCCTTCTTACCCTCTTTGGCTATGCACTTATGAATTCGAGATTATCTGCCTTGTCTCTTTTTAAATCGAATAAACAAACATCTTACTCAACCAATAGGTGCTAAAACTGTGAACCCATGCAAAGTGGTAACATTAACCATTTCAACTGAACTATTTTAGGTCGGGCTTACTTAGCAGTGAAATTTGCCTCTGGAAAGTAATGTGTCTGTGAGTAACATTTTCGAGGAGTATTGTTTCTACTTTCACTTTCCTAATTTACTTCTAAACCTATTATTTTTTTCTCACACGATGCTCTATGCGATTACTTGAGTTTCATTACTATGTATAACAGACAAAACTATTCCTAGAGTAATTTTTTCATACGAGTAATAAATTCTGAGACTAACATTTTTTTAAATTGATGCTATGCAATGAATGATGTATCGTTCAAGTGTAGATTTTATAATTAATGTTATTGTACTTTCTCGAAGCTCAAAGTGAGAATTGTGCAATGAAAATATTGTTTTAGTAAACGTCCAGAGAAGTGCTTGAGACTGGCGAATAATGTAGTAAGAATGGTATTGTAAGACTCTTTTTAAACTTGCTTGCAAAAGAATGCATGCTTTATTATCCTCTGAAGAAATAATTGTAAAGTTGGAACTTTTTTTAGTACGCGTAAATTTTTTGTTTCAAAACAAAATTGACATGCACATCCTCTTCAGGCGAACAGTTTATTTTTTCTTCTATTTATAATTATATTCTGTTTATTTATTTTCTTTGTTGACGAAAAATTGTCGTATAAAATTCAATACACGTTTAAAACTCTTGCTAATCTTGATAAGTGGAGAAACATGAATAAAAATGCATATATATATATATATATATATATATATATATATATATATATATATACAGTGACTGAATATTGTTTTTCCCCTAATTTTTGTTTAAAAAATCTCTGGAAAAACAGGTATACATCTATTTAGGTTGAGAACTGAAGGTTAGGCTAGAAAAACAAGAAAATACACACACACATACACACACGTAAACACACACCTCTCTCTCTATATATATATAGACATATATGTATACACATGCATTTATTAATATGTTTCACAAAAAAACCTGAACACATCAGTAGCGTCGGTTTCCAAACCAAACAAAGAGTATAGTATATGATAAATATGTCGGATATTTTCAGAGTCTTTTTTACCAGTCTACTTTGAGAGCCATATATAAACAGAGGCTTAATAAAGCCCCATTATTTGTGAATTTATAAGCGGCAGTACACATGTTTTCCCGATTTTTAATAACACATATATAAATAAATGTTACGTTTTTCAAAGCTTTACAATAACTGAATACATGGCTCGGCTGGAGTATTCTCCCTACAAAAGTATGTATATATATATATATATATATATATATATATATATATATATATAGTGAATTTATTATTGTGAGTCCAGAATGAGTTTACAGAGTGTTTCGAGGAAGATCGTCAAAAAGAGGAAATATCCAACTAGCATCGTCAGAATTCATAGATGGACTAAGTTATAATATCAAATAAGAAGGGGAAAATCGTAGATGAAGGGAAGTTAGAAAATAAGGGGGGAGTGGAAGGGAGAGGACGTTGGAATTTAAAGTAGTAGGAGTGTATATAATAAGAGAGGGGTTTATAATGAAGTATTAATTATGTGTTAATTCTTATATATATATATTTTTAGTTTATAACGGTTTAAAATTAAAAGACGCTATTCTTATTTATAACGGCATAAGTAACAGTTCATTTAAAGGGTCACCATCGTAACAGGTTGGAGTGTTAATGTTAGTGGGCATGGTGTGGTGGGCGGAGGAAATAAATAAATAAATATATATATGTGTGTGTGTGTGTGTCCGTCTGTCTGTATATATATATGTGTGCATATATATGTTTGCTTGTATATATATATATATATGTGTGTGTGTGTGTGCGTATGTGTGTGTGTATTTATTATATATATACTTTTTTATTTTTTCAAACTCAGGAGTATTTGCTTAAATCATTACAAGGTTGTTTCTATAGACGGACTACATAGCTTACCCAGCCTACGTCGTCAGACAATTTAAGCCAAAATAAATAAGAGGAAAAGATTTTTGGTTATATATGGATGTCAAAACCAAGAGTTTGAGTCTATCAAGTACTTCAACGATTGGTTTTGACATCCATATGTAGTCAAAAATCTTTTTTCTAATTTATTTTGGCTTAACTTTTCTGACGACATGATCAGGATAATTTGTTTATCACGTTTATAGAAACAATCTTGTAATGATTTAAGCAAAGACTCCCGAAGTTGAAATAATAAAAACATACTAGTTGTGCCCCAGAGCTTTATCCCTCGGTGTTGGCGTAGTCTCACTCCATCACTACAGGACTTTCCACCTGTGCTCCAAACTTGCTTGCGCAGTTTAGGTGCAATATCAGTTGCGCATCAGATTGACGCCCTCTAGAGCTCCATTGCTCATGTCCAGTGGAGCAAACCGCGACGACTGGCAGAAGAGGAGGCCACAGCTTCTGTCCCAAAGTAATCTCCGTGAGGTAAACAGTCGCCCTATCATGTCCGCTACTACGTCTTTTCTTTTTGGATGAGGTTCCATAGCCTTTTAAGGAAAACTGCAAGGCAGCAGTAGGATTTGAAGTCAGAGTTACCATCTCTTAGTATGATAAAGGACACGAGGCAGTGTTGTTTGAGCTTGGCGCTAGTTCCCTAGTCTTCGTCCAACCAAGGGCACCGCAAGAAAAATGGGGTAGGGCTTGGTAATGTGCCAGGGCAAGTCCACACACATTACTAAATATACCTCTTAATATATATATATATATATATATATATATATATATATATATATGTGTGTATATATATATATGAATGTCTGTGTGTAAATATTGGCAGATAAATAGATATCTATAATAAAGAGCTGAATGGTTGTGTGTGTATGTGTGTGCGAATGTAGTCACGAATAGGCTCCTATATTGTTGACTATTTTTAAAAAACTGATTACATATTATGATAGAAGGTGTATCGAGACACAGGAATGGGTATGTTTGATCTGGCAGAACGGTGGTTCATTAAAATTCGCGCCTGGTCCACAAAGTATGTAAATAAACAAAATTAAATTAAAAAAAACGTTTACAATTGTTTTTGACATAGATGTACATGAGAATACTTTGATAAGTATGTTTTAACTTAAATAGCGATGGTATAATAAAATTTGGGGTCTGCGTTCGTGCCTGGCCTCCATAGAATGGAAACACGCACAGACTTTAATAAAGACTTTTCATATCTATCTGCGTAAGTATACTTTGATAATTATGTTTCAGTTTGAAGAAATATGGTATAATAAAATTATGGGGTGTTCGTTCGCGCATGAGATCCATAGAATGGAAATATGTCACAAAGTTTAACAACGTTTTTTAATATAGATCCACAGAATATTGTGATAAGTGTTGCAGTGTGAACAGGTATGGTATAATAAATTATAGGGGTTTATCTATTTTATTTTTACTTTCATCATATTTTGCTTTGGTTTCGATCCCTCCAAATTCGAAGCTATCTCTTTACAACCCTTCCTTTTCATAACCTATCATACTTTCATAAATCAGAGTCCATTTTCTGTAGGCTGTTTTTGAACCCAGTCAACGACGGGTACTTTTGCTAGTATAATATAAACAGTTTTCTTTGATTTTTCTAACACGCATAAATTGTTGACAATGCTGAATAAATCCTAAATGAATAATATCTATTATTAAACGAAATTAACGTCATTCCCGATATACATATTAATTAAAACTGATTAGCCAGTCGACATATGCGTACGGAGAAACGCGGTTCTTGTTTTTCGTTCCCACCAAAATGTGCAAAGAAATTCCTATCTAATTACCTTAAAGCGCTTGCACATTCTTATTGGAAATAATTAGCAATTTTTGCCACTTTCCATAGCACAGCTGAACGGAGTGCGCTAATCTTTTTTTTTTTTGATGAGTAAAGTATATCTTAATGAATTCGGTTATTAAACATCTGAGAAAAGAATAATTAACCGCAAAGAAAATCGTAACACAAATTAATTTATATAAATATATGTATATCAGATCATTAAAAAGAAAGCGCGAGAGGGGAATGTGTCGAGATTGCAAGCAGATTTCTATTTACAATCAGGTATACATTTACGTAAACGGATATATATATATATACACAGAGAGAGAGAGAGAGAGAGAGAGAGAGAGAGAGAGAGAGTGAGTGAGTGAGTGAGTGATAGAGATATGTATGTATGCATATGTATAATATAATAAAGTCAATGACACCTCATAAAATATTGTACAGAGATGATTTGTGAAAACAAACGAAATGAAAACAAATTATACAAATAAATTTGTGATATATATATATATATATATATATATATATATATATATATATATATATAAGAAGGGCGTTCAATAAGTAATGCCCATGACCCATTTCCATTTGTCTGATCTAGCTAAAATTCTGCATGTGTAATGATTTATAACTCTACGGGCGATGTGTCAAATTACAGCCCTTAACTAATTGTGATTTCTGTTTTACACGTGTTTGAACTGAGTCAGGTGTGAAATGAAGCCTGTTGAATTTCGAGCAGTGATCCGGTTTTTGTATTTGAAAGGACGCACACCATAGGGGACTTTTGATGAACTGAAAGAAACTTATGGTTATAATACCCCATCATATGACCTTGTAAAACGCTGGCATCGTGAATTTAAACATGATTGGAAGTCTGTGAAAACAGCTCCCAGACCTGGTCGCCCCTCTTCTGCACTTGATGGGGCATCTGTCCGTCAAGTTGAGGCTGCGATTTTGGAAGATCGGCGCATTAATATTCGCCAAATAGCCCAAGATGTCAAGATTAGTACAGGGTCTGTGGAAACTATCATTCATGACCATTTGAATATGCACAAGGTCTGCCGGATGGATTCCCAGGTTGCTCTCACCATTCCAGAAGCGAGAACTCGTCGAGTGCCCGAGGATGTATTTGGAGATTGCCAAGAAGATGAGTCAAAGTCTTTCAAAAGACTGATTACACAGGATGAAGCCTGGGTGCATCACTATGATCCAGACCAAAGCCCAGTCAATGCAGTGAAAGTACTTGGACTCACCACCTCCAAAGAAGGCATGGGTGCAGCCCTCCGCTGGCAAGGTCAGGCTCACAGTCTTCTGGGACCAGAACGGAGTAGTGATGACAGATTTCCTCCCAACGGATACCAAAATTACAGCAGTATATTATGCTTCACTTTTGAGGAAATTAATGGAAGCTATCAAAATCAAGAGGCGGGGCAATATCAGCAAAGGTACCCTCCTCCTGCAGGACAACGCTCCGACCCACATCTCGCACGGGCGTGTGGTTATGAAATCCTTCCCCAACCTCCCTACTCTCCTGACCTTGCATCCTCTGACTTTCACCTCTTTCCAGGCATGTTTTTGAAAGGAAAGTGTGTCCCATATGATGCAGCCTTGATTTCTGAAGCCACGTCGTGGTTGGAAGCCAATCTGGGGTGTTCTACAAAAACGGTCTCCAGAGCTGCATCAAACAATGGGAGAAATGCATATCTCTGGGTGGTTCCTATGCAGAGAAAGACTAATAACTGTGTGAAGTTTCGTTGCTCTACTTCTATGTGAAGTGGGTCAGGGGCATTACTTATTGCACGCTCTCGCATATATATATATATATATACATATATATATACATATATATATATTATAATATTGAAATATGTAAGCATGAAAAACTATAACTCGAAAATGACAAACAATTATAGATTTTAAATTTTCATCAGTGAAATGTAGCCTACCATTATATATGCAGTAATATCAGAGACACATCTTCATGGAATAAGTTATTTTTAAGTGAATATTACTATTTACACCCGGTCCTAGCTCACAGAACAAGAAACTGCTATTTCTGTGGATGTATTGTTTTCGTTCAAAATTCCGTGCAGATCTTCGAGGTCGACAGACAGTTTCCAGAGTTCAAGAGAAAGAATTCAGATTTCTAAATGAGGGTTCCAGCGTAAGAAAAACATATCTAAAGGGGTATGAGGTAATGCGGACGGAAACGATGTTCGAAAAGGATTCAAGATGAATACAGTATTGCGATTAATCCAAATAATACGAATTATCAACTTTCATCTAAAAATTCAGAAACAGGATACAAGTGTTCGGTTTATAGCCAAATTGTCAATTAAGCATGTTTTAATAAAAGTGCAGTAGTAATAAGAATACTAGTATTGTGTTCAAACTCATATTAAATGATTATATGAGATATAAGCATAAAACAAACATCGGAAATAGACATCATACTTTGAAAATATTTGCTTTTTAGATGGATAACATTCCTTAAAGAAAAAATAGTCCTACTAAAAAAACGTTTAGGACAATCGAGAACTGAACTCCTACTCACGGATCTTGCAAATGTTCACACGATAAGCCGAGAATGAAGACAGCAGAATGCAAATGTATCAATTCTCGAGTTATTGTATATAATTATATTTTAATATATATATATATATATATATATATATATATATATATATATATATATATATATATATATATATATACTAGCAAAAGTACCCGTCGTTGACTGGGTTCAAAAACAGCCTACAGAAAATGGACTCTGATTTATGAAAGTATGATAGGTTATGAAAAGGAAGGATTGTAAAGAGATAGCTTCGAATTTGGAGGTATCGAAACCCAAGCAAAATATGATGAAAGTAAAAATGAAATAGATAAACCCCTATAATTTATTATACCATATCTATTCACACTAAAACCCTTATCACACTATTCTGTGGATCTATATAAAATAAAAAAAAACTTTGTGACATATTTCCATTCTATGGAGGTCAGGTGCGAACGAACAACCCATAATTTTATTATACCATATTTCTTCAAACTGAAGCATAATTATGAAAGTATACTTACGCAGATAGATATGAAAAGTCTTTATTAAAGTTTGTGCCTATCTCCATTCTATGGAGGCCAGGCGCGAACGCAGCCGCCCCCCAATTTTTTTTTATTATAGACCCCACAATTTTAATGAACCACCGTTCTGTCAGATCAAACATACCCATTCTTGTGTCTCGATACATCTTCTATCATAATATGTAATCAGTTTTTTTAAAAATAGTCAACCATATAGGAGCCTATTCGTGACCAGACGCGCGCGCACACACACACATACGCACACACACACACAAACAAACATTCAGCTTTATATCATATATATATATATATATATATATGGGGTAGAAAATTGAATAATATATATATATATATATATATATATATATATATTATTCAATTTTCTACCCCAAACATGATACAGGGCAACTTTTAAGTATTGTGGCTAGTATCAGGGACATAGGTTGCAGGATTATTATGAAGGGATATGTGTAGCAAGATGTCTGTTCACATTACACTTGAACTTCTGCATGTCAGTACAGTTGAGAAAGCAGAATTCCGGAAGGGAGTTCTAAAGTTTTACAGTTCTGGGGAAGAAATTATTGGAGTAGAAATCTTTCTTACATCTAGGCATCTCTACTGTGGAGGGATGGGATTTAGCTTCTTGTCAAGTTTGTCGGGGTTATTCACGTTGAGCGGTACAAGTGCTTGTTTTTCGCCATCCTATTTTAGAGACACTAAGCCAATAGTACTTAACTAATCTACTGTGAATTTAAAAACAGTTTACAAAATGTGGCAACAGTTTTATCTACGTGCTCTGTCTATTACCTTGAAGTGAAATGATAAATTTAAAAGTGGACATCTGAAGCATATAACTAGTATTCTCACTCGAATACAAGAAATGGATCTCAGTGAAACAGAGAAGGCGTAGGCATAATTGAACTTGATTTTGCGGTAGATTTAAATTCTCTTGTAGTAAAAGTGACTCTTCATACAGACGAAAATATCATCAAAGACTTATGCTAGTTGCAGCTTTGAAACAACATTCAGCACATAGATATGACGGATCATGATACCATACGAAGAGGAATACATCTGGCGCTCAAATTGTAGGAACAGGTTTACACATTAATTCAAATTTATTTTCTATGTACCAGCAGGTGTCTTCATGGGGAAATCTCTGTTTAACACTGAAGTCGCGAGCGATATGCACATAAGGCTGCGACTAGACACATTAAATGTATTTCTAATGAAGTTTTACTAGCCGTGTGGTGTGGCATTAGTCAGTTCGACTAGAACCGAACATATTTACGGGCGAGAGTTTATCAGCGGTGGCGAAAATTAAGCATGGGAAAATTAAATACAGTTAGCTAGTGACTGCTGATGGCACAAGGGAGCTGAGTTTCTCATAGTTAACTGATTTTTCTCGCAGCAGTGAAAATTGAGGAGCCAGACATGCATTGTATTTTGCGCGTAAGGTCGAATACCAATGTCGAGGTCTGCAGTGAATTTCCTCATTCGAAATTATGGTGGGTGTGAGTCAGTGCACTAACAGACAGAAGGAATTAAAATTCGCGAGACGTGAAATCAGCTAGGGATGAAATGCAATTAGTTGACAGAACAATGCTTAGTTGTTAATTATTTAGATATCGAGTTTTTTTTCTGTTTTTTATTTTAACTACCCCCTCTGGCAAAATAAATGTTTAGAGCGACAATAGCACCGCTTTCTGCAATCAGCAATTTAAAAGATACTGGATAACGGGAGCGCCCGTTTCATACCGCGTTGCATATACACCGCCCGAAAATGGCATAGTAAATAAGTGTCTTGGGACAATGAAACGAATTGCTGCACGAAAGAAATTCTTAAACAGTGAGGTATTGAAACTAATATCCCCATCGAGAATGATGTAAGCATTTCACCCGCAAATGTGATGCATTCGTATCAGATCCGAGTTAATATTGTACTATGTTTTCAATCAGTAAGCAGCAGAGAATTCTATCCCAGCACACCTATTCTTATGTTCCTACCAATGAGCAATCAAGAAACTATTTTCATATAACTATATCCCTATATCATTCGACTATGTTTTGTTAAATAAAGTTAACCTGGTCCTATCAGCACCCTGATGTAACTGTCTCAGTTCTGCACAGTTCTGTTTACAACTATGTTATCGTGACATGTACTTATGTGGCCCTTATCAAAATTCACCATAGCTAATTAAACAGCTATTTACCGGTGTAAGTCCCTACTATCCAACAATAGTATTTATAATTTGTATCTGTGTAATATTTTCCAGCGAGAGCAGAGTAAGGTAAACTGGTGTTTTTTTTTATTGTGGTTAAAATCCAGATCCTCAAAAAAGTGCATTCAAAATTGGCATTAAAAAATTGCTTTAGCAAAAAAGAATATTATCTTCGTTTGTCCCGAGCAATAAATATGGGTTTTAGTATAAAAACAGATATATGCACTTTGAGCTTCGGTCGAATGTAATTTTGTAGACGAAAATATTTCGATGTAATAGTTTTAGACGTTCATCGTTTGTGCTATAGTTGAATTCCCTGATCTTTCACTGGAACGTTCGAACCAACAAAACCCAAATTAAGAATAGTTAAGTATAGAATACTTTGAACTCAACAAATAGGTCAGCAAAAGAAAAATTTTTCAAAGAACCTATCATATTCATTTTATTTGTGTTGTATATTTCTTGTTGACATTTTTTAAATCAAAATCGTTCCAGACAAGACATGAAGTCACTTGCTGTAAGAAAGAAAAACAAGTTTTAAAAAGGAGTTTTTAAAAGATCCAGAACTAGCCAACACTTAATGTATCTGAATAGATTCCAACCTGCAAAAATAGCAATTCAACCCCTTGGTCAGAAACATCGCAATGTGAGAATAAAGACACCAGTTATAAGTTCTACTTATATATAAAAATCCGTTGTATGTGCATTAGTGTCTGCGTGTCTATGTATGTGTATGTGTATGTGAGTTCGTTTCTTATACTGTCTGAAACGGCTGGGTCGATTATTTTAAAATTCATCACAAGTGCACTTTATGAATCTATGAGCTTTATTTTGCATCGGAATGCCTCCGATTAGTATCGAAAATTGATAATCGAAAAATTCGCTTAAATAAAAGAAGAGCCTAGTTTTGACAAAAGTTAACACCTTTATACAACCTAACATCACAAGTGCATTTGAAGAATATTATTATCACACAAGCAGGACGATCCGATGTAAAATAATCAGCAATAGCTTCTTTGATAAGGCCGGGCGTGTTCGAGATGAATGTTTTTGTTTAGAGCACAATTACACCAATATATTTTACATTAGCATTTTAAAATGTAATTCAATTGATCATATAAGTATAATTTTATAACATCAACAGTAGGTTTTTACAGTGTGTGTATACTGTAATGTATTGTGGACTTATTCATTGCGAGGAAGCATGTGAAGCTACTTGCTGGGGCACCAGAGTCGGTTCCCAATTAGAACAAACAATCGATTTGATTGAAAAAATGTGAGATATTTTCGATCCTAATGATAATAAAAGTATTGTATGTAATGAACATTCGTTTATTCTTATTCAGTCCCGGGCAACGTCTGATCTCTCTGTTAGTTTATATGTATATTTATAATTTCGTTTCTCTTTCATTACTCTGTAATTCCTTTTTTTTTTCTTTTCGTTTGCTAGTATCCAGTATTGAAATGTTGTTGTATTCGGAAACTCTCTGATAAAAATACAAAACAAAACAACTACACATCATTTAGCCAAAGGGTAATTTGTTCCCCTTGATATATATGGACTTAGCTTTGGAGGTTTCCTTCTTCTTTTTTGACACTTCGCACATTCCGAAAGCAGATAAACAAATTTGAGATAGGAAAGAGCACGTCCAGCGCAGATTGGGGTGGTTACGGTGGGTCAAACAAAATTGTTTTCGTTACAGGTCCCCTAGAGAAGCAATTCTTCTGTATTCTTTTCTTTGTTTCGTTTGTGGGTTTGTTTATTTGGAAAAGTCTCACACGGAAATAAAGTCCTGAAAAACTGACGTATTTCTACTAATACGAGGTACGTGCAAAATGAATGATCAATCCCTAAAATAAATCAACATTTTTACTACTCTCTTCATTTAAAAATCCTATAAAAATTCTGGAAATTGACTCATTTGATCAAAATATCTAGGATTTATCAAGTCACAATCCCAGAATATAATAAACCCATTGTTTTGTTTTTACTTTTAGTGTATAGTAATTATTTTGGTAAACAAAAAACGCCTTTGCTAAAGTCTAAGTTTGAAGTACTAAAAAAGACACATGAATTTCTGTTTGCTTTTTTAATAAACAAGGCCGATAGTCATTAGTGGCGTGCTCTGGTGTAATGAATAAATGCGTGAATGTAGGATTTACATGGAATTTTTAAAGATTAACTAAAATTACCGAAAAATGGGCTGAAATGACTAAAATAAATAAAAAGTAAATGACTTAGAATGACTTTAATGAACTTAAGGATGAATTGAATGACCTTAAGAATGACTTGAATGCTTAAAAGTAACTAGCATCCTTAAAACACAACTTGAATAATCTGGAGAATGACTGGAATGGCTTTGAGACTGGTTGTAAAGTGGGGGATCATTTTACATATAATCAATACAGAAAAGTGATCCCCACTTTATATCGCAAAGTTACAAACATAAGTACAGCATGTAGTAAGATAGATACCACACTTTGATCTTGGCCAAAAGGCCGAGAAAAGCTGTATTTATTTGCTCCCCCACCGAGCAAATTAGGCACAAGACCGATTTTTAATGTGAGGAGGGAAGGGGAATGGGTACATACTCCCCTAGGAGTGTGGGAGCTGGATAGTGACAATTGGTACAAAGGGTGTCCTCAACATCACCAAGGTCTTATATGTGGGGTTGCACCCACATATCGTCCTTGCTAGCAGTATCTGCCGGACCAGATACTACACTTTGATCTGGACCAACAAGCCAAGTCATTTGCTCCCCACCGAGCAAATTAGCACAAGGCCGATTTTTAATGTGAGGAGTGAAGGGGAAATGAGGACCAACTCCCCGGGGAGTAGAGAAGCTTGATAGTGACAATTGGTATGAAGGGTTGCCCACTACATTGACAAAGGTCTTATATGTGAGGTTGCCTGCACATATGGTCTTTGCTTGCAGTATTTGCCGGAACAGATACTACACTTTGATCTGGACCAACAAGCCAAGAAAATGGTATTCATTTGCTCCCTCACCGAGCAAATTAGGCAAAAGGCCGATTTTTAATGTAAGGAGTGAAGGGGAAATAGTGACCAACTCCCCGGAGTGTAGAGAAGCTTGATAGTGACAATTGGTATGAAGGGTTTCCCCTACATTGACCAACGTCTTATCTGTTGTGTTGCCTCACATATGGTCTGTGCGTGCAGTATCTGCCGGAACAGTTACTACACTTTGATCTTGACCAAAAGGCCAAGAAAATAGTATTTATTTGCTCCCCCACCGAGCAAATTAGACACAAGGCCGACTTTTAATGTGAGGAGTGAAGGGGGAAATGGAGGCCAATTCCACGGGGAGTAGGAGAGCTGGATAGTGACAGTTGGTATGAAAGATTGCCCCTACATTGACCAAGGTCTTATATGTGAGGCTGCCTCCGCATATGGTCTGTGCTTGCAGTATCTGCCGGAACAGATACTACATTTTGATCTTGGCCAAAACAGTATTTATATGCTCCACCACCGAGCAAATTAGGCACAAGGCCGATTTTTGATGTGAGGAGTGAAGGGAAATGGGACAAACTCCCCGGGGAGTAGGGGTGATGGATAGTGACAATTGATATGAAGGGTGGTCCACTACATTGACCAAGGTCTTATGTGTGAGGTTGCCTGCACATATGGTCTTTGCTCGCAGTATCTGCCGGCACAGATACTACACTTTGATCTTGGCCAAAAGAGAATTTATTGCCCCCCCCCCACCGAGCAAATTAGGCACAAGGCCGATTCTTAATGTAAGGAGTGAAGGGGAAATGGGTACCAACTACCCGGGGAGTAGGAGAGCTGGATAGTGACAATTGGTTTGAAGGGTTGCCCCTACATTGACCAAGGTCTTATGTGTGGAATTGCCACCAAAAAGGCCAAACACAAAATTGTTACGGACAGACCGACAGTCCTACCAACCGACTTACAGACCGACGGAGAGATTTGCACGCGACTAAAAATACGATTGTATATATTTATAATTACAAAGAAATTAATATTTTAAGAACATTACAAAAAAAGCCCCTAAAGTACGTGTTAATTAACTGGAAGAAAAAATAATTTCTCGAATTATCGCTATTAATATTATTGAATTAAGCAATGTATATTCAATATTTGTACTAAAAATAATATATTAAAAAATATTTTATGTGATTTTAATGATAACAATTCCCACGAAAAGTTCTAAAGTAATGTTACACTACTTTTCTTGTACTCATGATTGTGAAAACATCAGCGTAAGATTATTTTTAATCCCTAAAATAAAAAAAAATGAGAAAAATTGAAATCGCCAATCACTAAGAAAAAATAATTTAAAGAAATGGCATTATTTTTAATAACGATCAATTTAGACATATACGGATATGCACAACTGTAAAACCATAAACAAAAAGGAAACATACAGGGGTTGCATCATATCTGCCGTATTCTACTTAATTGTTAATAATTTGTTTTTGCTCAATTTTTTCAATGAATAAATTGTTAGTATAATTTTAATAAGCTTTTTTCACATTTAAAATACGTTTTACTTAATTTAAAATGCATTAAATTAAGCTATCGTTATAATACGTTTGAGGATAAATCAAGCTATCACGTAAAAACGTAAATAAATATTCTAAAAAAACACCCCCTTCTTTTTTTTATTTCAACAATAGGATTACGTTAATAAATGAATACTTTTGTAATCCTCCATGTTTCAATTCCTCTACGAATTTTATAAAAAAAATTGACTTTTTGCGCGAAGACTTCTCGTTTGTTTTGTTTGAAGGGTGTTGGCATTCTTAATAATCACTCGATTTTGGGGGCTAATTAAGTGATTTTTTTGTACAAACCACTAGACTGGCTTTGAAATTGTAGGAGATCATGTTAGTGGTGTTTCCGACGTATGACCAAACGGAGTAGTTCAACGGGTTCAGATCGGCAACCAGTGAATAAATAGTACAGAATCGTAGCACTCCTTCTAAAGTCAAGCCTGGTGCTATTTGGACTTGTGGGCAGGCGCTGGGTCCTGCCGCTACACCCAGGGTCTGCCAACCGTCACCTGGTTACACGAGGGATTCAGGACCTTCTTAAACATATCCAGGTACACTTTGCTGTTGACTTTCAAGCCGACTTCGAACATGTGAGGTTGGACGATGTGACCCTCACTTAAAACCACACCAAGGACCATAACCGTGGCCGTAAACTCTGTTTCCTTTTCACCTTGGACACGCCACTGTTATTCAAGGCTATCTGGCGATGCATTTGGAGTGAGTGCTAGCAGCGGTTCTGCTGTTATTACTTGGATCGGTAGAGAGCAGGAGTTGTACAAAGGCGCATCTCCGATCTCGCCCGTTAAACATTGTGCCTCTTTCAGCCATAATAGGAGACTCTTATCTCTCTTGGGATTTGTACAAAACTGGGCAACTAGAGGATAGTCAACAAACAAAAAAGAAAGGTTTTATCAAAGGATAATAAAATCATATCGTCATTTCGATAGTGACAATTTTATCGCCCTACTCTGTATTACCTTTTTATCCGGATAACTCATGAAAATGGAATAAATATTAAAAAGATGGTTAGAATAGCTAACACGTGTTACCCTATTTTCTAGACTAGAAACTAAAATTTATATTATTTGGATGATGTAGACCACTGTGATTTTCTCTAGAGTTTTTCAAACAACGTTTCAGCCGATGTAACCTCCAACCTTTTTCACGTGCATCTTGGAATCAAGTAAGAAATCGCTCTCTCAATTTCAGTTATCTGTGCGTAATTTCAAAGAGAAAACTTTATTAAACCACTGAGTGTAGCTCGTCTGGTGTCATCAAATATGTAGATGTCATAAATTATGCGAAATTCGATTAGTGTCGACTGTACTGAGGATTTATCTATTAATCACTGGCACACAGTAAATTGGAACTGATTATTACAGTTGAGTCTTGCTATGTAATTTCTGTTTCGGAACATATCATTTCAGTTACTTTCTTTACGCATTGTTTAACAGGGAGACGAAAGGTTGATTAAAAGTTGCACCCTCTCGAGTAGATGTTAAGCATTTAGCCTAGCTAGAATCTCTGTTACATTGCCGCAATTCTTAATAAAAGACGCCTCGATTGGTGAATCCTCGATCTAAAACTCCAACTAAATCGGCAAGAAACAGAATCCCAAGCTTTCTCTCTAGATGCTCCCAGATGCTATACGATTGCTATTCTGATAATTCCTTTCCTTGAACTGCTAGTCGTTAGAATTGTCACTGTGTGTTCTTGCTCCTCTATCTGAATGACCATGTGGAAATTGAAAGGTAATGTGGACAAATGTCACTGTCAAAGTCCTATATTAATGTGTCCCTGTAGGCATGGTCCCTAATTTACAGTACCTATTTACATTTCAGTCCGAATGTGCTTTGTATATGATGCATAATAATTAATCGAATATAATATATATATATGTGTGTGTGTGTGTGTGTGTGTGTGTGTGTGTGTGTGTGTGTGTGTGCCTGTCTCCATATTGTCAAGCTCTATCTTCTCTGAAACTAAAAGTCGCAGAGCGGAGTTAAGGGTCTCAAATGATTGGATTTTTTACGGACCGAACTTTAAGGGGTCTTTAGCCTGTAAAAATATTTTTAAGGAGTCAAATTATGTGTCAAACTTAAAAAAACATCGTTATACATTTTGTACATTAATCTTAGTTTATTTATGATTTTATAGTTTTAATCCGTGTATGTGCGTTGCACGTTGGTAGAGTGGTAACGTCACCAGCTTTGTATGTTACAGTTTCCGTTTTGATTCTATGGCATTGATGACATCCAAATACTGTTATTTTACTTTTGAAATCAGGACTCTATAATAATATACACGAAATATCGGCAAATTAAAATATCATATTAAGCGTATTTTACGCTCGGGCAAAGCCGCCTCCGCTAGTTTTATATCTAAAATGCACTATGCCTGTTTGTCTCCATATTTCCAAAAATAAAAGTCGCAAAGCAGCGCTATGGACCTCAAATGATTGAATTGTTTATGGACCGTTCTTTTATGGGCCGGTCTTAATCCTGCTAAAATAGTTTTTAATGCGTCAAACAGGATTAAAAATTGAAAAAACATCGTTATTCATTTTCTACATTCATCTTAGCTTATTTTTGGATATATCCATCTTGGACACAATATTATTAGGCAGATCGTTTATGGATACCAGTAATAATAGTTGTCCAAGGACACCTGATTCACTCCGGCATTAATGTTATGCTGATTGAATGTACATCGAACGATGACAACCTGGATGACCCTATTGTATAAGAAAGATCTAATTATGTTTAGTTTCCGTCCAGTTATATGGTACGATCTAATTTTCATTAGCAGCCACTCGTGGCATACTTTGTCAAAGGCCTTAGATAAATCAAGGCTTACAGTTCTGGATTTGCCCGGCTTTGCCTGCCTTATGCAATGCATTGTAAATGAGTTCATATTTTAAAATATCTGCAGTAGAACGACATTGCCTAAATCCATACAGTTTGTCAGAGAGAAGATTTGCTTTTGCGAGGTGGTAGACTAGTGATTGATCAATTAAGGCCTCAAAGATGTTAGCAAAGAGGGAGAGGACAATAATAGAAGGGTAATTGAAAGGGGCAGTCATTTCACCAGAATTCTGGTTCACTGTACCACAGAGGCCATCTTCCAGCTATAAGGGACGCAAGACTTATCAAGGTATTTGTTTTAGAGATTAGAAAATACGGGGGCTAGCTCAACTGAGCATTTCATAATTAGTATAGCTGGGATGAGAATGCCCACACGCCTTGGAGGTGTCTAGCCGGATATTCTTTTTAACAATTCTTGTTCTATCAAATTGCTAATTAGGACTAACGAGATTTTGTATCCTACTGTTCCGGTGAAATGACGTTGGACGCCATGCCACAATGTGACATTCATTCTTCCTTCTTCCAGAAAGGCGATCAAACACGATCTAGAGGTCGATTTAATCGGGTGAGATTATTCCGCACTTGGGCGCTATACAAGGTATATCCACGCCTTTGCATAAGGAAAAATTCAGTGACTACTACTATTATTACTACTACTAAGTATTATTATTATTATTATTATTATTATTATTATTATTATTATTAATGCAATAATAATTAAAATGATAAAAGGGCCGTCTCAATTTTCGACCTATTAGTCTCCTCTCCACAGTCCCTAAAATCGTTGAGAACTTAATTACTCAGGTACTAGTCTACCGCCTCCGAAAAGCAAATGTGCTCTCTGACAAACAGTATGTATTCAGGCAATGTCGTTCAACTGAAAATATTTTAATAGTCATCTCTGAACTAATACTATTTTAATATATGTAGATTGCGTATGTGTTATTATAGAATATATCCTCTCTTGAATATTATGTTGCGAGGAATAATTTGCCAGATGGACTAATTCGTAGAAAAAAAGTACCAAAAATAAAAATAAATAAAATAATAATGATAATGTCGTTCATCAAATTCCATCTGTATTTGTTTACAATATCACGTCAGCTGATATTTTGACTTGACGATGCCTGTCCTGGAAACTCACTTCCGTTTTAAAATATGCAAACAAAAAACAACAACAGCGACAACAACAACAATAATAATAATAAAATAATAACAAAAATAATAATGATAATTTAAAATTAATAATAACAGTAATAATAATAATAAAATTATTATTATTATTATTATTGTTATTATTAGTGTTATTGTTATTATTATTATTATTATTATTATTATTATTATTATTATTATCTGCTGAGATAGAGTTTTTGAGTCCTTTCCGAGAAGATAAAATATATATCAAGTTCATGAACTAAATAAAAAAAAAAAAAAAAAAAAAACGCTTAAATATAATACTTGGAAAAAATCTTTAATATAACATGTTTTACTCCAAGTGATTTATTTAAATACAAGATTGCACAGATAATTTATTTGTTCTCTCCGAAGGCAAACGCAATTATTTTTAAGTGTTCCTTGTCTTTAGTATCCTTAGGATAACTTCAAACAAGCAAACGATTACTTACGAAATAATAAATGTACATCTAGTAAAATGAACAAAGTCATTTTAAACGCTTCAAACTACGGTAATCATGTATACTCATTATTACAATGTTAAATGATTATCACACAAACAAAGATGATATATCTGTGATACGCGGATATATATGTATATATGTAGTAGCCAGCTTCAGTCTTCACAGACTATGGATATCCACCCTAAGGGTGACTGCACGTGGATCGTTTTGGCAAAAGTTCTGCAATCTCTAAATATCTAAGTCGGCATTGTTAAATGTCAGTGGCAAGTGGAAGTTCAGGACGACTGGAAACAATGCTGAGATAAGCGGAGAGCACATAAAGCGCATAGAATTCCCAAATGGTCACACATTTGGTACTAGTCAGGCTCAACATTATCTAGCTTTGGTGATCTGACGATAACCGGTATCAACGTAAATATGCTGTAGATATATATATATATATATATATATATATATATATATATATATATATATATATATATATATATATATATATATATACTAGTTGGATGCCTAGCGTTGCTCGGCCGTATGAGAGACTCAGACATATTTTAATTTATGCAGATTGCATATGTATTATTATAGAATCAATCCTTTATTAAATATTATACTTTACGAGGAATAATATGCCCAGTGAACTAATACGCAAACAACAAACAAACAAACAACAACAACAACAACAACAACAACAACAACAACAACAATAATAATAATAATAATAATAATAATAATAATAATAATGTAATTCAGCAAATTCCGTCTGCGTTTGTTTACAATACGACGTCAGCTGATATTTGGGCTTGATGTTAAATGCCCTGGAAACTCACTTCTAATTACCGCTTAGTTTTAGATATACAAACAAAGAAATGATTTGCGGCTATTTCAAAAGGTATCTCCTCTTTTATTGTAAATTGAATTCATTAATAAGAAAAAATAAAAATACAACGATGAGGTACACTCGGGCTTTAACATTAGATCATTTGATCTGTAATCAAATGCTCTACTACTGAGCTATGTTTCCAGACGCTGAAAAATCAATTTCTTTTCTAATAAGAACTATTTTTTTGATATTTTCTTATTTCTTTTGCTGGTGCAACCTAAACTGTTCCCTTATAAAATTATTTTCTACTCATTAGAAAGAAATACAATTTTTAGGATCGAATTTTTCGAGTTTAGATAATTATCGGACGAATTTCTGTATGGAACCTATCTAAGACATATCAGTTAGTTTTTTGTGAAATTTGCAAAAGCTCAGCAGTTTCGGAACCTATAGGGAGGGAAGTCATACACATACAAACACACATACACACATACAAAGTGACTTTTATATAATTGTAAAGGTATATTATGCCGTATATATATATATATATATGTGTGTGTGTGTGTGTGTGTGTATGTGTGTGTAAGCAAGGAAAAAATAAAATAAAATAATTAGCCAGTGTAAACATACAATAATAAAAAAAAGTATATAAATTGTTAAAAAATTAGGTTATCTATCCCCGACGATGAATCCTGAAGGGTTGGAAAGTACACGGAGTTATGGTAAATATGGCAATTGAATCAGCCAGTTCCTGCCAGAAGTGAAGACCTTTATTCGGAAGTTGGAAAGGACTGAAAATATAATTAATAGACAATAAACTCTATTTTATTATATGGAATATGATTTATAAAAAATGCTGCTTTGGTATACATATTTTATATTACACAATCCCGATACTCAACAAGATACCATCACTTAGAAATGTGTCCTCGTGAAGAGACAAACATTAATTGGTAAAGAGCAACTTTTCAACTTACACAAAGAAACTTTCTCGCTCCTGGATAACTTCAAGATGTTCAACACAGACTTTCAAAATTAACACTAAAAAGACAAAAAGCATAAACTTAAAATAAAAATTAAAAAATCTTAATTCATACCAAGGCACATTACTACTCCCTAAAAACGAAAATACATTTCTGAATTTGTCTGATGTTCAAAGAACTGAAGCACAAAAATACTTTCTAAGGGCCTAACTGTCACTTACTTCATCGTCACAAAAACATTTACAAAAAACTTGAAATTGAAATTCTATACTAGAATATTCTAAAACTTGGCATTGAAATTACAAGAAAACCGGAACTCCGTGGTTTACTAAAAGCTTAATCTACGAAAATAGATATAATCCTAAACGAGGCACTTCCGTAATAACAAAATATTTAAACATAGCCGCACAACAATTGCTAAACTATCCGGGATTAATTATAACAAAATCAGACAAAACTAACATGTTCGTTATAACAAATCTTAATATTACTCTAAATTCCATGATATTTTAAACGATAAATACAAGTTTAATAAGTATGAAAATTGCCCAAAATTATAGGTGGTTATAAACCACGATATATTTATGAGACAATAAAATCCCACAAACCTAATTTCCCTTTAAGCCATATAATTTCACAAATAGCAACCCGTACTTATCAACTCTCTTAAATTATAAATTAAATGATATCTCCTTTTATTCCCAACAAATACAATATCAAATCTACAGAACCGATTCAGACTCTGGCGAACAAGAAAGATGTGAATGATGATGAACCACACCCTTAAGTAGACACTTAGTAAATCCCCACACTAACGTACTGTACATGCAATAAACCTTATACCTGAGTGGCTTCCGGGCCTTGATAAGTGGTGATCACCTTGTAAAAAATATATATTATTATTAAAAATATATATAATAATCCTAATCAACGCTCCTAAAATTAATCCTAATACTTTACGCAAGCTATTGTTGGCCTACACAAAAGTTCATTTTCATGATCATCATGACAACATCTTTGTACAAAATAATGCTGTTGCCATGGGTTTTTTTTGGGGTCTAACATTTAGCAAATTCTACATGTGCGATGTAGAAAATAAGATATTTAGCCTCATAAAAACCGCCAATATACGTACACTATGTTGACGATATTTTAATACTTACTAACAATGATAACAATATTAACACCCTACAATCAGCCTTCCGAAACAACGCTGTACTTAATTTTACCCAAGAGTCAGTTACACAAGCAAAATTAATTTCCGTATCTAGATGTGTTAATAGATTCCAACTACAACGAATTTTCTACTTAGACCTATATAAAAAAAAAAGAAAACGAATAATAAAAATCCCTCTACCTTGAATATGTAAGTGAGTGCCCTTATCGGTACAAAACTGCTTTAAGTAACACCTTACTAACTCGGGCTAACTCAATATTTTTCCCCACATATTTTAGAACGTGAATTCAACATGATTAAACAAACGTAGTAAATAATGTGTACCCCAACTGTTATTGATGAACAAATAAGGTAATTTAAAATATTAACTGTAATAATACAGTGTCCACACCTACACCTACTACATGTGTAATTTTTTTTATAAAAAACAAAATGCTTTATTCATAGAGAATTGATGAAAAAGTATTAAGTAATATTATAAATAAAAATGTGTAACCTATAGACCATAACAAAAAAATAAAATTAATTATAATAGATTAAAAATCTCTAACTTTATTATAACTAATAATTTCTTCTACTCGACGGAGTTGTTTGATAGAATTACATTGGTTTATGACTTCTAATGCCCGTTGAGAGACTGTGTCTCCGACAATGAAGGTTAAAACATATACATAGTTTTTATTAGCGCCACTTTGTCGAGAATATTAACCATGAATCGCTCAATAACAGCGCTATATTTCACCACTTGACTAATCAACATTGCTCCCCTCTGTCCCAATTTAGGAAGATTTTAGTTGACAACACATCTATACTTGATCAGATCAATAGTAAACGAAAACTTGAAATACTACAAGCATTAATA
>NC_136488.1:77668740-77743740 GCF_053919585.1 Euprymna scolopes | reverse complement strand
TGGATTATATATATATATATATATATATATATATATATATATATATATATATATATATATATATATATATATATATATATATTAGTATAATGCATATTATGATTGATATTTCTCTTTATTGTCATTGTTGCAGCTTCTCTATAGTTATAATAATTGTTGGCATTGTTGCTGCTTTTAATTGTATGTGTTTTTAAAGTCTTGTTTACGTACGTTTCACGCAGTCTTGCTGTTTTCACAATGCTCATTGTATTAACTCAATCTTCTATAAGTTCGTTTACCCTACAGCATCACATGCTTCCTGCAGATCAGGCCGCTTTTTCTTTAATTTTTCGAGTTGGTTCCTCCTTTCAGTTCTTTTGTCTTCTATTGCTTTTAATGTTGTTCTTTCTTTTTCCCAAAGTCCAGACTCATTCGTAAAATATGGACAATACCCAGCAGGAAATTTCTTTTATGATAACCTCACATCTAAGTTACATTTTTGCGATTTTCGAATGGTCTATAGAATTTCTCCAAGTTTTATTTTTATTTTTTTAATGGATTGCGTTAATTCATCTTGATACAAGTGCACATATCAAATAATTATATTCTTATTTTAATGCTTCAAATAAACATATTGGATCCTATTATTTTTTTACTCCAACTGCTATAGATGATTGTTGCTGAGTCAAACGAAAACAACTGACAAAGAAAAATGCATATTCACTTCGGAAAGTTTCGCTATAGGATACCAGGCAAACAGCTGTTGTTTAGTTGCGTTAACACATACGTAATTTAGCAGGTCATTGTTCAGTGTTTATTAAGAATATGCATATTTCTGAATTTTTGAGAGAAGGATTGATCGTTCGTATTACCTGGATTCTTTGGACTACTGATGTCATCGTCAGTATTACTCGTGCAACGATTTAATCGCTGTTAATCTCGACCTTCTCCAGCAAGAATCCCTGGTGTAGTGGATAAATTACTAGATAAAATATAGTTGTAAATTACTCCTTTCTGGGTGTCAATTTTTCATTCATCAAAAAAAAAAGTTACAATAACCAATTATTTAGGTATTCTACCAAGTCATAGCTTACGAAACAAGACCATGCCACCACCATCATCATGTCATCATCATCAAGTAGTGTCTTAACTGGTACAAGAATTGGCGGCTATAGCTCTCCATCTATCTCTATATCGAGGCATTCATGAATTCATTGTTGCTCATTACTTTTTTATCTTGGCCATGTATTCAGACTGTCAGCGTATATTTCTCGCTGTCGTCCACTGCTTCTTCTACCCATAATATTTTCCTTTACAACTAATATCTTCTATTTCGCTTTCCTGTAGACACGGCTCATGAATTACATTTGTCTCTTTCGTACTGTTCTTATTAGAGACCTTTCTGTGTTTGCCATTTCTAATACCTTATGCCACCAATGCCGGTTTAACAAAGTGTCATGTTCGAAATTTCTTGGAGATTCCCGAGTTCGACAGACAGATACACTAGTTTGATGGAAAGGTCCCCGAGTTCGAGAAGGTAAGTAGTTGGGAGGTTACACTTACTAAAATATTATGCGATAAATATTCTAGACGAAAAGAGTTGTCCAAATAATTCAAATATTACGAATCTACAGCAGTGTATTTCGTTTTGCTTAGAGGATTCGCTGTCTTTCCACATGCGTTACCTACTATTCCAAATGCTCACTCATTTACTAGAGGCCAAAATGGTGCTTAACTTCGATACTTTTTTAAAGAATAATGATGTTTATGTGTAAGGGTCGTCCCAAAAAGAAATGCATATTGTTCTAACTAAAAAAAAAAAGAAAAAAATGCAGAGCTACGAAACGAGAGATCTTTTTTTTTTTAAGTTTAATTTCCCTCCAACACCAAATCCTTCTCTTCTTTGTTCGAATGTCCTCAGGGTTGTTCTATAGTTGCTATGATTGTTAGTGTAATCTTAACTTTCTTCGAGTTTTATATCCCTTCCAGCTTTCTGCATAGCTCTACGTATTTGCTTCGCTTCTCTGTGGTCTTCATATTCAATCTGAGACTGCTGTGACAGAAGTCTACAGTCTGGCAGGAATTTTCATGCTTGATTATTATTATAACACTAACGTTCCGTGCTTGGATGGGTTTATTTGTTTGTAACTTCGCCTTTTATAGGCTGTTATAATCTGGGGTTTCAAGTATTATTATCATTTTGTGTTGGCACGGTTTAAATGTAGTTGTTGTTATCATTTACGAACTAGAAGTAGCCACACAAGTCATCATCAAAGATTGCTCTTTGAGAACAACTTGTTGTGTTCCCTAATATCTGAGTGACAACAGGTCTCCTCAGATTTCCGCTACTCTCCACCTCTTTAGATAACCTTTGCAAAAGAATATGCGTTATTGGAACGGCCACTAATCATTGATTTCTCGTTGACAGCGGCCATTAGTCGTCACTGAAATCTGTGTGGCAATAAGATTCTCCAAGGTCCCAGTTGTCTTTGCACTCATCCAGCGGAGGTCTAGTTAGTTTTTTTTCTCCATCCTCCTTGACACTCATTATGTGGTGTGGTACCCGTGTATGGTGACACTCAGAAAGAAAAATAAAAGGAGGCGGTATTTTTCAATTATACAGTATCGGATTTCATGAATCGATGAGACGTTCCTTTGTGTTTGGACCTGTAGCCGTCTCTGTGTCCAAGTTGGATGTAGTTTATAAGTAGTGTTAGTCTCACAATTGAGGGGGTTTCCTTAAGATTTCTGCGGTTTTCATTATCGAAATTCGTTGTATTCTCTATGTCATCCCTCTTAATTTAATCTTTCCTATTCTTTTTTCACAATTATTCGATATCGCCTCAAGCGCTCATACCAGTAATTCCGGTGTCTTAATTTCTTCATTCTTCAGATCCCTTTGAGCTCTCTGGTAAGTCCCGTGTATTTACTTCGAGTTTCAGTTTCGGCGATCTTCTGTCTTTGGTCTGCTGGAACGGCAAATTCTACAATCTGGCAGAACTTTCCTACTTGTTAACTATTATGATATCAGGCCTTCTTGCTTGGATAGGTTTATCCGTTTGTATATGCATGTTCCATAGTATCCTGTGGCTTTCATTTTCCAGTACTGCTGCCTGTTCGTTTTTGTATTATTTTTCGGTGTATTAAAGATGCAATTATTTGCATAATTGCCAATATACTGCCTTTCCATTTGATCATGTGTATTTTTATATTTTTTAGGCTAGTTTGCTGCATTCACTTATTATGTGGTTTATTGTTTCGTCTCTTTGTTCACAGAGTCAGCATTTGCTGTTTTCTTGTGTCTTGTCGATCCTTGCTTTGATGTGGGTTGTTCTAATTGCGTGATCTTGTGCATCTGTAATTAGTGATTCATTTTCCCGTTAAGGTTTTCTTTTTGTAGCCATTTCTGAATGTTTTCGTTAATCTCTTTTGTCACTCTTATGGATCGGTCGTGTAGCTGTTTTTTTTTTCTCATTTTCTCTCCCCGTCTTTTTCCTCGCCTTTTCTTCTATTTTGTTTGTTTCTTCTGTGTCTTTTGCTGCAGTGATTATAGTTTCAGTGTTCTGTATTATGCATTTTTCTATATTTTTTTTTTGTTATTTACAACCCTCTTACTCTGTCTTTCTTTTTCACAAAGAGTCAGTCAGTATCATTCTTCTTCATATATATATATATATATATATATATATATATATATATATATATATATATATATATTGGATAATTTGTATATAGTGGAGAATAATATTTTATAAATTATAATTTAAACATTTTGGGGTACCAAATTGGTCAAAGGGAAAATGATTTCCAACTAGCGTTTCCGAGCAAATGCACTTTCATATACTTCATTCCAAAAAAGTATCGCAAAAACAAATATATATATACACACACACACATATTTATATATATGTGTGTGTGTGTGTGTGTGTTTGTGTGTGTATGTGTGTGTGTGTGATATTTACGTTTTTCCAAAAAGAATATTACAGAATCTACATAAACAAAATTTTGTTCTCATGTTAATCAAGTTAATCTGGAAAAATTCATTTCCAAAGAAAATCTCATTGGAATCACATGATCTGGCCTATAGCAAATCTTACTGATTGGAGATTTATTAGGGATCCTGTCAAAGAAGGAGAGACAGAGTCTGCCAGCGGCAATCTAATTTCACCAGGATTCACCACAATCTGCAGCTCATCCAGGTTAACTTTGTTGTTGATTTTCCAGCCGACTTCGAAAATGTGGAGTAGCATGATGTGGCCCTCACTTGAAATCACACCAAAGACTATAACCGCAGCCGGAAACTTGTTGAAATGTGCCTTCAAGCGCTGAACTGTCGAGATCTGCACGGTGACTGTGCTAGCAATAGTCCTGCTATCATAACTTTGATCGGTAAAGAGCATAGGTTATACAACGGCGAATCTCCGGCCTCGCTCGTTGAACATAGTGTCGCTTTCAGACATGATAGAAGGCAGTAACCGTTCTTGGGATTTGTAAACTACTGGTCAACTAGTACCTGGTCTGCAACAACAACAAAAACAAAATAATACCGTTTTTCTTCACACGGAAATGGAATCATGTCGTCTTTTTAGGCAACAATTTAATCGTTTCACACACACACTATATATATATATATATATATATATATATATATATATATACTAGCAAATTACCTGCGCTTCACAGGACTTTGCTGTAAGTGCGGGTATTCGCTATAGTGCACACTAATTTTCAAGGTCAAAGTAAAAGGTTAATGTAGGGAATTTTGGTGAACGTTCCGGTATAATTGATTATATCAGCAACTACATTTCTTAGGAAAATCCCACCATAAACCTTTTACTTTGACCTTGAAAATTAGTGTGCACCACTTGAAGATCTGAGATCATCATAATGTCAGGTTTGGTCATGACCGGTCCAGTTATGTGGGCAGTAGAAGAGTGTATATACATATGCTATGTTCTTTATCTTTGACCTTAAACTTTGAAAAATTTTGTGCACAAGTTTGCTCATGATCGGTCGACAAGTATGGACTGTAGGAGAGCTGCACATACACACACACCAAACTCTTCACACGCGAACGGTACTAATTTGTATATACACTAGCTGAAGTACTCGGCGTTGTCAGGTTGTATTTGATATACTTTAATATTCCGTCCTCATACATAATTACCTTATTGATTAAACAAAACATTTATTCATAATGGCTTCTGTTCAACACCTCCCATGAGGTAGGAGCAGTAGGTGCGTTTTATTCTATTGAGAGTACGCCAGTAGCCCAGATCCTCTTTTCAAGTTTAATCTTTAATCTTTTAGTCTTTCTTCTTTCAAAATATTATGTATGAATTGTAATTATTGTTTTATATAATAATGCATATACGAAAACTGTAAAAGCTCATTTTGTTTTAACTATTTAATGTACAATATATAATTATATATATATATATATATATATATATATATATATATAAAGATGACATTAGTAATCTATTAATGAAATAAATAAAAGTTAGTTTTTAACAATGCATATCTGAACACTGGTAAATATACTTGCAGCATTAATTTTGAAGAATCTCTACATAAACAACGTTTTGGGTGTGACCTCTTATAGGTGTATAAATGTAGAGGTTTTCATGACTTTCAATGGTTGAGCAACCAACATACAACTGCCCATGATAAAAGCAAGGTCTGAAGATTACGTCCAACAAATTTGAGGCTTTGTCCTTAAGCTTTATTTATAGACATACCCGAATAATTGTCATTGGAAATTGTAAAGACTTGAACTTAAAATGGCATTGCAAAAGAAATAAACAGAAATTGAGGAATTAACATTTTCACCTTTAAAATTTCCAGTTATTATAATGGCTTCCAGAACATTAGTTTTCAAATATTTTATTGCTAGCCCTGTTCCATTATACAGGATGAGCGGAGAAAAAATTTTACAAAGTATAACTGGAGCCCATTCCTTCAATATCAGTTCATGATGTGGTATTCCAGACGATTGTAGTGAATTCTACAGGAAATTCTACTTCCCGGTGTTCATTAATAAAAAATTGATAATTCTTGCAAAATCTCAAAACTGGTTATATCAACAGTATTATTTCTATAGGACATGATTGCTCTTTCACGAAGGCATCAAATATTATGGAAATTCCATGCAATTTCTTTAGAAAAAATTGGTCATCAGGTCAACAACTGAATTTACTGTCTGGCCACATTGTAATTTGTGCAATTTATACCTTATTCAATGTTATTGAACCAGTGCTTATGAAAGGAGGGTTATTTAAGAAAAGTGGTGCATAATGAGATCAAATAAATGTGATTTTATTGTAGTAATATTCTACAATCTGAAAACCAAAAAAGTGATTACCACGCAGTATTGCAGAAGTGCCGGTCTTCATATCGCATTTAAAATGAAAAGAAACAATTGGGGAACGAATCAAACAACAGAATTTTATTTAATAGATAAACCACTTATTGCTGACTATAACGTTTTGTGAGGCCTATCTGTCTTTTAAGCGTTCTAAGGTTGACTTATAGTAATATCATAATAAAATATAAATAATGTAAATCTCTGGTGAAGTATATTTCGGAATACGATGTAAAAAACAATGAATTATATTTATAATATTGACAACTTGACAATTGCAGTTTGGCATTCTACGGGATGAACAAAACTTTATAAAATTTACTGTTTTTTAGCAAATTCAAATTTTCTCTGAATTTCGATTAAAAATAATGGCAATTGAACTTCTGTTAATGTTTGACTGACTGCTTCTCTGTCAAACTTTCATTAGTTATTTTCAATCTCGTGGTGGTTTTTGGGTTGTAAATGTCTGTTACAGGGAAGGGCTGTCCCCTTCCCATGTAAATGAGAAGAGTATTAGATACTTTAAAATGAGCTTGGGATAAGCGTAGAATCGATCCCTGTAGGCAAAGTTAAGAAATGGAATGTTAGAAATTTATTGTAAAGTTTAATTCTATTATAATAGTTAAATATTGCTTATATCGGAAAAAGGGTTGATTGTCTGTTCTTTTAAATTTCGGAATATTAAAAATGTCAGCTAAAAGAATGAACAATGCAAATTAAATTATATTGTTTAAAATATTGTAGATTAGAATTGAGGATTCTTTTGTTTATTAAAAGTGTGTTTGCACAAAGATATGTAAAGCCCTGTGAAATTGGTCACGTTTGAAAAACTCACTTCTGACGTCATAGACAAAGGACATTCTTCCATATTATGGGTCAGGATTTTTAGCCAGTCAGCCAGAGGGAGTTGATAAGTTGGAGTCAGAGCCCCTTGGAAGCGAGGGGACATAGTAGTAAACCAATATAGCCATGGCATTGGAATTCCTGGTGTCAATTGACAGGTCAATCAGAGGAATAAAGCAGTCATTATTATGTTTTGTAAGTGTTGTCTCGTGTTGTCATTCAGTTACAACAGAAAAGGTAATATGAAATTGTAAAACCTTCCAAGTTATGTGTCCATCTCCTTTATCACGAGAAATGTCTCCCCATCTCCAAGATGTGTTATAAGAACTGATATATAAGTGTCTTCTCTCCCTCATCATTACTATCGTTATGTCTATATTACATGAGTCCCGTTATATATGTGCCCAATATAAACTTCCCATCATCTCCTAAAGATGGAACCACTGCTACACAACATGCCCACTTTTATAGCTTTTTGAGTATGCTGACAACGAACATCACAATTAAATTCGGGGCTGATATTCGTTAACTAGATGTGAAAACATATGATATCCAATGAAAATCTAATGTAATTCCTGCCAGCCATTTTGTTTATATAACCGAACTGAAGCAGACGATAAACCAATTATTTTACATATTCTCTGGAAAAAATGGGGTATTTATTCCGAAAGCTCTTTATAATATAATATATGTGTGTTTATTTGGAAAGACGTTATGCGTGCGCATTACTAAATCATCTTTTGTGGGTAAAACTGCTGCTCTGGATTACATTAGCGTGTACGTTGAATAACAAATGTTTTCATATATAGTAAACTACTTATCAGCCCCAAATATAACTGGAATAGTTATTGTCACCATACTCGAAAACTTATAAAAGTCGACATTTCGAATGGGAACTGTGAATTAGAGTTGTAAACAAGATACAAAAAATTGTATTTAAGTCAGAGAAACTAACGATTTAAAAAGTGTCATTGAAATTGATATTTGTTTTCTAAAAATTTAATGATTATTTATATGGCATTTGTAACGAAAATTTCTAATTCGTATTAAAATGAACCTCTGTTTTGTGTTGTCATACGTTTCTCTGTCTTATCTCTTTATAAAAAGTAAAAAAGAAAGAATTATGTAAAGAAAAAGGAGAGAAGTTATTTAAAGTAAAGAAAACATTATTTAGAGAAAAGAAAATTATCTAAATGGAACAGGAGTAATCATTTAGTTTAAAAGAAAACAAACTTTATTAAAGTTAGGCTAGACTATAAATATTTAAAAAATACGTATTATTTGGAAAAAAAAGAAAGAAGAAAAGAAGCGCATGAACCTGACATTAGCCCAAATATGCTTTTAAGCTGCATTTAGAATTTTTTTCCCCTGTCGTGGAAGATTTACTAAAGAAAAGTATAATTTTTTTTCTTAGACTTTTGTCTTCATTCGTTGGATATTTCCGGAAAAAAAATAATTGTCAAAATATTTATCGTCTTAAAATACATTAATAAATCTGTGAGAAATTATAAAGAGAAGTTTTATTTTCTCAGTCCGTAAATAAATACTTTGAATCTGTTTGCCGTAAAATACGTTTAAATAAAAGATATTTTTGAAGGTTTACAATGTAGGAATGTGCAGTCGTTATGAGCAGATAAATAAATAAATAAATAAATGAATGATAAATAATTCTATAATTTTTTTTATATATTTTTTCTTTTATTCATATTTATTTATTTATATACCTCAATTTTTTATCATTTTACTGTGGATGGTACTTATTCCCAACGGTCCTTTCGGGTAATAACCCATCATCAGTGGATGAATAAATCCTCTCTCTAGGCTGTAAATTGTAAAGTGGCGGTTTTCTTTAGATTTTAAATTAAAACCCTCAAAGATTTATTAATTCCATTACATGTTCAGGGGAAGTAATTCTATGTGTCTACTTATCTAATCTGATCAAAAGGCCGCAATTAAAAAAATATCTTTAATATGGTTATAATTGGTCGTTGTTTTCTAAAAATGTTTTTGTAAAATTATGTTTTTTTTTTCTTTTTGATTTTAAATCCAAGCGCTCAAAGCTTAATTAATTCAGTCATTTTCAGGGGAAGTAATTCTATTTTTTCACTTCAGGTTTTCTGATCAAAGGCAAGTAATTCATATTCTGTTTAAATGTTTGTAACTGGTCGTTGTTGTTTAAATGTTTTCGTAAGATTTTAATTCAAATTTCTGTTTAATATGGTTATAACTGGACATTGTTTTTTTAAATATTCTTGTAAGAACATAGACGCTCTAGAGGTTCAATAATTATGTAAACGGCGCTATATTTCTTAAGTTTGAATTTGTTGTTGTTGTTTTTTTTTTCAAACGATAGATTCGGTTTATAATGGCTTCGCCTCGAAGCTAGATTTTAGAAAGTCGCCCTAATTAGTTTGGACGTATATATATATATTTTTTATTTATTTTTTTTTTATTATTTTTAAAACAGTAATCTACGTACCCGCGTGTTTCGAGTTTCATTAACTCTCATCAGCGTAGCTCAACTGTTTCTAGGGATCGAACTTCAGACTATGTTTCCACAGTTTAAAGATATTTATAATCATGCAGATATTATCACTTATTTATAAAAAGACATGATGGCAAAAGTTTAAAAATAAATAAATTGGCGAAATCAGCTTGAATCAAAACCAAAACATTTAGCGTTCCAGCCGCATTCTCTGCCGGTGTTTTTATTAAGCGCAATACAATAAAGTCTAAATAATAACACACTTGAAAAAATGATTTTTATGTGAGTATGCGCAGAAAATGTAAAAACACATCGGTCACTTGAAATAAACATTTCGCATTTCAACTTGCCAGTATATATGTGTGTACGCGTTATTCATAAACGCAAACAAAGATTATACACGTTATAAATCATCCCCGGTGTATAAAAACTAATTCCTGTTAATTTCAGTGTTATTTGACCAGTAGTTTAAGAGTTTACCTGTTCAAAATTTACCAACACATATATCTACTGGTTATTTATATATATATATATATATATATATATATATATATATATATATATATATATATATATATAACCAGTAGATATATATATGTGTGTGTGTGTGTGTGTGTTTGCGTGTGATTATATATATATATATATATATATATATATATATATATATATATATATATATATATATAATGATCTACTTGCCGGTTCTTCTGAGTATTAAGATGTCCTTAACTGTTGCAGAAAGGTATCTGAGTATTTTTCCTTTTTCTATTTTCTGATCGTTTATTTGTTTTTCTATTCATGAAGAAGACCTTGTTATTTTCTCGACCAATTCTCTGCGGTTACGACAATAATGTATTGCTCGCTTTATGGCCGACGGCAGTTCTTCCAAAGACGTCTTTTCATGGCCTCCGTCCTTCAGCGAATCGCTTTTTTTATCCCCACTACTATCAATCAATTAATTTCCCATTTTTTAAGTGTCCTTTTAGTTCTTATTCAGATTCTTTTGATCTTTTTTCTTCTTTCTTTTTGTTTTTACGTCTTCTATATTTTTAATAAAATTCTTTACTTCTTGTAGTTCTTTTTCACAGAATAAATTGCTCTCTCCTTTGTTCAAGCAGTTTCGTAATCTTTTCACGTTCTTTTTAATGTTGTACTATCGTGAAATTCCGTGTTATTTTGCTGTGAAAATAACATAATTCTTTTTTAAATTTCATGTAATTCCAATACAGTTTGACTTATCAAATCGTTAAAACGATTCTCAATTATATCTGCAATTCAATGTTCATCCATTCAATAACAATTTTATTTTTAAATAAATGTTACTTATACAACATTTGATAATTATTTCTCGTAGTTTTATAAATAATATGTGTGATACTGAACAAGCATCACACTCACCGGATATTAATATCATTTCAATTTTTATCTGGTGGACATTTTCAAAGATGATATCTATTACAGCTTTTTAATTTCTGAAATTAATAAGGCTGTCGAAACCAAAATCCGTGTGTTTATCATTAAAAGATAATAAAGAACGAGAAATGTCGAACAATAGTGATTCAAACTAAATGGGCAAGTCCTGCATATATTAATATCTATTTATAAAAAATATAGTAAGTGTTCAAAATGGATTGCACTCTCATCGCCTTAACATCCACGAGCAACATGAGTCGGACAAATACGTTAAAGATATTGTCAAGGTTGCTGTAAAGAAAGCGCTCTCTCTCTCTCTCTCTCTCTCTCTCTCTCTCTCTCTCTCTGTGTCTACTTCTCTTCGAAATCACCTATACCTGACCGCATTCTGTATCTCTACAAAAAGCGAATACGGAGTATCTTTGCAGCATAACGGCTGCTCTATCTACAGCTAGTCTCACTCATTTACACAACATCCAGAAAATATCATCCAATCTAAGATGTTCCACACTATAACCCAGGTTTCAACCCCTCTACCATAAATGTTGCAACCCTGTCTGTTTACAAGTATTTTAACGGAATGAACTCTTACGTCTCATACCACTTGTCGTCCCCTTGATGAACCCAACAAGCAAGAAGATCCCACTCTTCATTATAGAGGGCCCTAGATATGCTATAAAGCATTTTCTCTAATAGTTTCTTCCTTCAGACTGCTATTCTTTCGAAATTCTTTCCGGATTCTTGCTTTCCTGACTACACTGAAATACAACAATTTGAATTTAATATGAAAAGACATTTCGATGCTAAATTCCCTGCATGGACTTCTGTATATACTGTAAAAAAAAAATAGTAGACTCTTACGCCTACGTTACAATGATCTTTATTTGGTGTGAACAAGAGTAAAAACAAAATAAAATGTATCAAGGACTCAGTGCTCAGAAATTATGTTTACAATTAAATTATTATCTCCACTCAAAGACAAGCTGCAATTAAAATGAGTAAACGCGTTTTTGCCGGCAATAATACATTTAGTAAAGGACAGAGAAGATATTTATTTTCCTACATTTAGTAAAACGTAATAAGGTTTGCGCAATACAATTATATGTAAAAGAAACAAATCAAGTATGTTTAAATAATTATAAACCATGATATTGTATATAGTTTACCACATTACATTATCTTCCTTACATAATTGAACTAGCAAGCCGCCCGATATTGTCTGGTCGTAAAATAGGCTTAAATATGATATTTTGGTTAATGCAGGTTTCATAGTTATTATTATATTAGCTGTTCAGCCCGGCTTTGATCGGGCTCTATGTACTGTTCATAACCTGCGCTACGTGTGAATACTCTTTACGTAAGACTAACATTTCATCCCGGTGTTGCCCGGGTGTTTGAAGGTGTGTGTTGAGCAAAAAAAAAAAAAGTGGTAGCAGGAAGGCAGGCTCGAACCCGTACCGCGAAGGAGAAAAAAGTACCGGAAAAACGTGACGTCTTTGCTATTACGTCCACCGCCAAACTGGAAGGGGCGTAGGTTTAAAATAAGGCTAGACACTCGCAAAGAGGAGATGACTTTTTAAAATATCGGCGAAAAAAGCGATCCCTCCCTGTAGAAAAGTGCCTAGTTGAGGATGAAGAAATTAATGTTTTTAGCCAATTTTCGGTATTTGTCGTCTGAAGGGTCGTGCTTCAAAATGATACTGATCTTATGAAAATTCGTCGCCCCTGTCGGAAGTTTTAGGCAGACATGAAAACATATACACATATATTTATATATTGATAACAGAAATTTTCGACTCAAACTGATTAAAAACTTGCCCTATATCTGAATACCCTTTATGTAAAATTTCATATGTTTACACCAGAAATTGTCTGAGTAATTTGGTAGAGACCGCAGAGGTCATTTTTTTTTGTTTAATCCCTATTATGCCCCCTTAACATTTATTGTTTTGGGCTCAAACTAAGTTATTAAGTAAGATCAATGTCCATGGAACCTATATCTAAAATTTCAAATGTTTATACCCAAAATAGGCGAAAGAGTTTTGTAGTATTCTCACAGGTCAAATCGTTATACTTTTACCTCTTAACAGCCAAATTTCTGGCCGAACACGGATTACAAAGATTTTTCCCAAATCTCCATACCGTTTATATCAAATTTCAAGTCTGTAGACTGAAAATTGACAGTTATTGTGTAGGGAAATGTACACAGACAGACAGACAGACACTTTCACTTTTATAGATATACTTGTATTTCGGCCCGGCGTGCCAGGCCGTTTTGAGGTGTGTGTCGAGCAAAAAAAAAAAAAGAAGAAAAAAGTGGTAGCAGGAAGGCAGGCTCGAACCCGTATCGCGAAGGAGAAAAACACCGGAAAAAAATTTGACGTCTTTGCTATTACAACCACTGCGAAACCGGAAGTGACGTAGGTTTAAAATAAGGCTACGTAATCTAAAAGAGGGGGATGACTTTCGAAAATATCGGTGAAAAAAACGAACACCCCTGTAGAAAAGTGCCCAGTTGAGGGTGAAGAAATTAATGTTTTTAGCCAATTTTTCGGCATTTGTCGTCTGAAGGGTCGAGCTTCAAAAGGATAGTGCTCTTGTGAAAATTCGTCGCCTCTGTCGGAAGTGTTAGGCAGACATGAAAACGTACACACATACATTTATACATTGGTAGCTCAAATTTTCGACCCAAACTTGCCCTATATCTGAATACACTTTATGTAAAATTTCAAATGTTTACACCAGAGATTGTCTGAGTAATTTGGTAGAGATCGGAGAGGTCACATGCGTTGCTTTTACTTTGACCCCTATTATGACCCTTAACATTAATTTTTGGGCTTAAATAAAGTTATTAAGTTAGATCCATGTGCAACAAACCTATATCTAAAATTGCAAATGTTTATATCCAAAATTGGCGGAGGAGGTTGTACAGTTCTCAAAGGTCAAATCGTTGATGTTTGGCTCCTTAACAGCCAAATTTCTGGCCGAAAACGGATTACAAAGATTTACAAATTCTCAGTACCCTGTATATCAAATTCCACACCTGTAGACTGAAAACTGACAGAATTATTATGTAGAGAAATATACACAGACAGGCACACACCGAACACACAGACACTTTCACTTTTATAGATATATAAATAGATTTCAAATGTTTCGACCAAAATTTGAGTAATTTCGTAGAAACCGCAGAAGTCGTTTTGTTTTACATTTGACCCAAATTTGGACCCCTTAACATTTACTATTTTGGTCGTAAATCAAAATACAAAGTTTTCCCCATGTCCAAATTCCTCTACATCTAAAATTTCAAGTATTTTGATCTAAAATTGGTGGAGACATTTGGTAGAATCTGCAAAGGTCAACTTTTTCAACTTTAACATTTTGGCAGCCAAATTTTCGCCCGCAAATGAGTAAAATGCTTGTAGAGTATTAGTAGAAATTTTAAATGTTAAAACCCAAAATGGGCTGAGTAGTTTGCTATACAGCGCAAAGAAATAATCTTTTAAACTTTGACCCTTGGCAGCTCAAATTTTCGACCCAAAAGCTTGCCCCATCTCTGAATACCCTTTATGTAAAATTTCAAATGTTTGGACCAGAAATTTGGTAAAGCAACTCATTTTTCCAACCTTTACCCCAATTTTGACCCCTTAATATTTATTTATTTTGGATGCAAATTAAATTACGAAGTTTGATCCATGTCCAAGTAACATACATCAAACATTTCAAGTATTTAGACACGAAATTGACGAAGGAGTTTGGTAGTGTTTTCAAAGGTCAAATCGTTGACCTTTGACCCTTTGACAGCCAAATTTCCGTCCGAAAACCGATTAAAATCTCCCCCGAATCTCAATATCCCTTATGCCAAATCTCGACTCTCTAGACCGAACATTGACAGAGTTATTTGGTATGGAAATGTACACAGACAAACACACATTTAACGATATATAGATTTATTTTCTGTTCACGTAATTTAGCGATGGGCGATATCCGTTTAGTAAACTTTTCAAACACTAATGTTGCCACTAGATTCTATCAGTTTCCCGATAACCTATTTCCAAGAAATTATTATCTTGTTTATATTTTACGCCCCAAATGCGCTGCTTATACTCTTTTTTATACCATACTAACCGTTTCGCCCGGTTTTGCTCGGTCCCTATGTACTGTTCATGTTTATGTGCATATGTGTATGCATTGAAATGTGTGCATATGTATGGTAATGACTTTCTATATAATAGGCTTCCTAAATTACCATAGAGAAAAGTTGGTAAGGACCGCAGTGATCATTTTTTTTAAAACATTGACCTCAAATTTGACCTCTTAACATTTAGTGTTTTAGGCTTAAATCAAATTAAAATGTTTGATCCATGTCCAAACAACCTTCATTTAAAATTTAAAGTGTTTAGACCAAAAACTTGCGGAGGAGGTTTGTAGCATCTGCAAAAGTCAACTCTTTACATTTTGACTTCTTGTCAGCGAAACATTCGCTCAAAAACTGATTAAAAAGCTTGCTGCAAGCCTGAATACCCTTTATGTATAATTTCAAATGTTTAGACCTAAAATTGGTAGCGTTCTTCCATGATCTTTAGGTCTTGGTGGAACCGCTCTCCTTGTTATTCACTCACATCCCTCAGGTTTCCAGGGAACTGGTCAAGATGGCTGTTCAAAAAATGAATCTTGACGCTCATGTTGCGCCTGAGAGCACGAAAAGCGAGGAGCATTCTCTTTACAAATTCATTGTAGTTCTCTGCCTTGTTGTTTCCAAGGAAGTTCTAGACAACTGCCACAAAGGATAACCATGCTGCCTTCTCCAAAGCGGTAATCTTGGCAACAAACTGATCATCACGAATGAGGGGTCGAATCTGTGGGCCATCAAACACACCTGCTTTGATCTTCTCGAACAACAACCCTGGTATAGCTGTGATGATGTGTTGGAAACATTCACCTTCGGTATTCAGTGCCTTGACAAATAATTTCATCAAACCTAACATCATCAAACGCAAATTCCTTGTGCAGAGGAGGAAAGATGATCCTATCTCCGTTAACAATTGGGTCATGTGTGATATTTGGCATGCCTTCTTCAAGGGTTTCACGAACAGGCCAGTCCTTCTGGACCCAGTGTCTGTCTTGTGCTCGACTGTCCCACATGCAGAGGTAACATGGAAACTTGGCGAAACCTTTCTGTTGACCAATAAGGAAGTTTACCATTTTCAAATCTACACAAATGATCCAGTTGTGCTCACGATATTTTAAGAAGTCCATGACCATTCTGATGTCATCATAGTCTTCCCGCAGATGAACTGAATGACCGACAGGCACTGTCCCGTAACCATTGCCATTATGCAAAAGAACACACTTGAGAATGCGCTTAGAACTGTCTAAAAAGAGCCGCCATCTAGTTGGATCATAGTGAGGAACACCCAGTTCTTTAAGAAGACCTGGGATATCATGGCAGTAAACAAACTGTCTGTCGTCTGAAAAAAAGGTCACAAAAAGCTGGTCACACTTTCTGTAATATGATATTTTAACAGTGTGATCAACAAGATTTTTGCCTTGTAATCTTGATGCCAAAAGCTCAGCTGCTTTCTTTGAAAGACCTTAATCCCGAACTAAATCATTCAGTTCAGTCTGGTGAAGAGGCTTGGGGACTGGGCGAGATTCAGTCTCTGAAGAACATTCCCCGGGTTGTTCCCACTCAGTTTCTGGTAATTTATTGTCACAACTGTCTTCCTCGTCCGTGTCATGTCCAATGTCTTTATCGTTTAATGAAAGTAAACCTTTAAAAACTGGAACAGGAACTTCTTCAGAGTGCGGAACAGGCCGAATAGCTGAGGAAATGTTCGGATATACGATCTTATGTCTGTTTTTCTTGCCCACACCCGCTGTGTTTACCATGCAGAAGTAGCAATCAGTTACATGGTTGGTGGGTTCTCGCCAAATCATTCGAACTCCAAAAGGCAGACCATTGCGTTTTCCTTTGGTCCAGATTCGGAGCATTTCCTCACAATTGTGGCACACAACATGAGGAGCCCATTGCTTGTCTTGGTCACCAAGATGAACTTCAAAATAAGCCTTGTAGGCTCGCTTCACAAACAATGATATGTTACGTAGCAACCACAGATGTAACAGAAGGCATCATACTTGTTTCTACAGTGATGTCTCGATGAGGAAGCCATGTTTGATCTGGAAAAAAGAAGGCAGATAAAAATATTAGAATCGATCTATGTATATAATCTCAAAATGCTTAGATTTGGGTTACGTAAGTTCATATTTAGACTATTTCATCTATCTCAAATTGCATGTAAACTAGAGCTTATGGAGAAAAACTAATTTCAGATTTGAAATCAGCGCCTAAAAATCGCAGAATCAGTTAAAAAATCAAATGCAACAGAAAGTTAAAAAAAATAGTGTTCCCCAGTGTTATTAGTGTAATATATAGATAGACATTAGGCATAAAATATTAGATAAAAATAGGTGAAAATTTTAGAATATTTACTTATCTTTTGTTTTTATAAAGAATTTTATTAATATGTTCTTTCATTTTGTCTTATCCTGACGCATGATCTTCATCTATTCATCTATTTCTTTGTAAATATTACGTATTTCTACAATTACTTCTAATAGTAATAAAATATACGCACATGTACACAATCCTTTTATGCATTGACCTTAAAATTGCTAGGCTGACATATGCATAACTTAGTCTCTCGGTTACAACTATTTCTCAAGCGATGATACAAATATCGGAGTTGTTATAATAATGCGTAAGATTCAATATTACCGCTTGTTTGGTGTGAAAGGTGCTGGGCTTATAACATCTGGAGTTGTAAGCCATGTTTAGTTTCGGAACCGTTTCCGATGGTTAGATGTTCTACACAAGTCCTGGAAGTTATTGGTTCTTAGTAGACAGAACAGTTTCCGATGGTTAGTTGTTCTACACAAGTCCTGGAGGTGGCTGGTTCTCAGTAGACAGTTCTTGAGTTGGAAGCCACAGAGCAGAAGATTCTTCCAGGGTTGAGACGAATAAAACATATGCGAAGTTACTACAGAAAAGGTGTAATTTTTATGGAGCAATTCTTATTTCTGAATGGTTGGTATGAGAACGTGAATTAATTTGATTCCTAGCAGCATCGTTTATAAATAGAATCTCCCGACTGTGTGGGATCATACCCCATTATAGTTCTTCGGCTGAAGGAAGTCAGGGTAAAGTACACGTCAAGGATCCGTTCTTGTCCCTCGGGTCGACAGGTGAGAGTCCGGGAACCGGTCCAGCGCCTGTCAGATTGAGGTACATCACTAGGATATCACTCAGGAGGTCCACCCTCCCAGGCCTTGCAACCAGGCTTTCGGGTGGGGCAAGGTAATTTCTTGTTGCCTAATTCACCCCGACCGAGGAATGCCGATGGGCATATTCAGGCATTTTTTGTAATTGCAAGAGTGTCCCTCCTTTAGAGGAGCTTGTTTTTGATCCCCACTTTCTCGACCTTGTGTCAAATATTGGGGATGTGGGCACCCATTTCAATATCTACCCCGTTATAGTTAAAACAATATTGCAACAAGAGATTTGAAGGAAACATGAATACTAATACCTCAATGTAAGGCAGTACTTTTGATGTAACCTGAACACAGTATTACGAATCTACAATCAACACCAATAATTATTGCGACTTTTGAATTACAGCATTTACGCGCATAAATGAAAGACTAAACCGGAGTTATTGAATCGTTAGAGCGACGTATTTGTTTCTCTCTGTCGGGGAGACACCGTCTGGCAATTGTCTGATCTCGTGTGATTATTAAAACTAATAATTGAAAACTGAAATCACAAAGAGATTTCTAGTTACACGTATATGCGCATGTTGATGAGTTGGCCGGTAAGTTTCAATGTGCATCTAACTTCCTAGTTTCCACGTATGCCTCTATGTAAAATGATCATCTAAGTTTTCGAAAAATTAAAAAGAACTAATTTGATACACAAGTACAATTATACTGGAACTTATCAACTTTCCATTTTAGACTATTTTGTATATTTGTCTGCTATATTTCGGTATTTCGATTATATTATAAACTAGCTGTGATGTGGCTCGATTTGGTGTAATGGAAGAATCTCCATAACCGCGGTTTTAGCACCCGGAAATCTACCAAAGAAATATGTTGTTATATACGAACGTGAGACGGACGTTTCCAACCCGCAAAAAATAAGAAGAAAAAATAAGAAGAACGGAAAAATGGGTTAAAAATATAAACGATGAAAATAGAGAGAAAGGCATCGAACAAAGCGAAATGTAAAGGAAATGATTTATGATTTGTTTCTTAAAAAAAAAGGAAAATAGATTAGATAGACAGCGAACAAAGGGCAAAGAAACGGAAGAAAAAGGAAAGATTCGTTTTGTTTTTGTTTTTATTTTGAACCAACGTAAAAGTAAGCGTGGTGCGTTTCCCCTAAATTGCAGTCCAGTTTTTATAGAAAACTAACCCGGTGGTCGTCCATAATTGTTTCCTGTGAAAGGTCACGGCCGGTGTAAATGGGTGGCGGTGGAAGTATTAGAGAGAGAAGAATTTACTACTTCCATTGATTGTAACCGGTTTTGGCTTACCAGATAAAATATAGGAAGCTCCGATCAGCGAGGTAGTGGACAGGTAATATGCCTATAACCCACCTCAGATCGCGCGATGCAGTTTGTGTACAGTACATCTGCATAAAATCTCTAGATTTTCAATCCTATTAAGGTCAAACTCGGAGGGGGAAAATGAGTGCATTTTATTTATATAGAGATAATACTGCCACTGGGAACAAATATATGGAAATTATTGATTTGACCTATATTTTCAGTCTGGTTGTGTTTTTTTTTTTAATTTGAAAATATGTTCAATTACGAAGCCTTTTCTATGACTTATATCGTACGGCATCATTATGTATACCAATAAGTTACCCACTTCAATGCAAAAAGCTACTAAAGGATAAATGTTAATAAGATTGTGGGTTGAACAAACAATGCGCTGATTGTACTTAATAATGTGAACATAATGGTATAAAATGATTATTAATACTTCTCGAAAAAATATTTGTTTATATTAGAGTTGAAGTTGGTTATATTATATTCTGCATAGACATAGTCCCAGGATTATTTGCTCTACGTACTGGTCATACTTTAGAGTAAATACTCTTCTGCGAATTTCTGTGAATTCCGATTGGTGTTCTTTGCAGTTGGTTAAATAAATACGAGTTTATGCCGGAAAATTTATTTTTAGAGAAACCGAGGCTTGACCTAAAATAGTGAATTATTTGCAATCACTCTTCTGCGCGCATGCCTTTGTGTGAGAGAGGGACAGGGTGGAGAGAGAAGGCGGAGAGTGTGTGTACCGGTCGATGTTTTCACATCAACGTACAAAATCAAAATCCATAAACGCGTGTGTATGCATGACGTCTGCGCATAGTCTATTCTAAATTAAAAAAAAACACAAACAAATAATTATATTTTGGAGCAATCAGAAAACTTTCTGAATATATTGTAAATGGTCTTTCAAGAAGCTACCTAGATCCTTTAAAAACAAGGTTTTTCTTCAATAAACAAGTTGACGCAAATCTGTTGACCGGTATCGCTGGACGCCTCACTGTAGGCGCACATATTGTAACATCTCTCCACTCACACACACACACACACACACACACACACACACACACACACACACACACACACACATTAACGAGCACGTAGACACACACAACTCATTGACTTTTTATCGTCTACAAATTTGTATAAACTTTATTCATTGAGAGATCTCCAAAATTCTCTTATACTAACTTCCGGTGACTTATAATTTATTTAATCCAGCAAATGCGTTTTGAATACGATTTTCTCTACCTCTCAAACTCAAGGCTGTTAATCGATACGATCTTCTTTTAATGCTTAAGAAAATGAACCCCCTTGATTTTATAAGATTTATATTCACGAACATTCTGTTTTCCGCTTGCTGTAAATCTTCTATTGCAAACATATATAAATTATCTCGTTTGTGAATATATGCCTTCTTGACTCATTATTGTGTTTTTTTCCGTATGACAATGTCTTTCGAGTTTCTCACATTTGATTATATACCCTGCAAAGCCATTTCAATGAAAACATATGTCTCTGAATCCGGCTAATCGTACTGATACTTATCTCCTTAAAAATAGCACCTTTAAGTAAAATCTCACAAGCGGCGTGAATACATCTCTAAAAACGAGTAAATTTTATCCATAAAGCTAACCTGGCCTTCAGTTGCAATGATCCACGGTTTACGAATTAATATGGAATGAAAAATGTCTACTTATGATCACAAGCGAAACCAGATAATCAGATGTCGTTCGGACGTATTAAAATGTTATTGTTTTGGATTTGTCCTCTATTCTAAGGTGTTTTTGTAACGGTGTTTTTCTCTAATAGGTAGGTAAGTATCATTAACTACTAATTGTCTTGTCAAACAAATGGCGCATCTTTTGGCTAATATATCTTATTTACTTACATTTATGTTTTATTAGCCTGGTTATCCGGTTGTACTAGCCTAGTTGTTCAGGAGTTATGAAAAAGAAAATAAAAGAATTAAATACAAAAAATAATCCTTTCGAATTCTCTCTCCCTTGTTCTAGCTCTCTTCTCTACATCACGTATCGTTTCCTCTTTTGAATTTCCTTATTTACTTATTATTCTTGACCTAGCTGTTGCTGTAAAACATGTATAAACATGTTAATGAATTGCAACAAAACTCATTTTTAAGTGCTCCTGTTAAACCACATATAACTAAATAATAAAAGCAAAATAAATGGCTATGTTTTGTACAAAGCAATAGTGAACAGTAATATATTTGCTTTTGTAGTTTTACTTGTAGCTGAACTCACAATCAATAAATGACATGGTCCTTGAAAGAAAAAAATGTATTATACCAGTTGTGCTTTCCCCCAACTGGTTATTGTTTTAATCTAAAACCTGCTTACACACAATCTCTAGGGAGTCAAACTTAATCCAAATACCATCCTGAAAGGGACAAAAACAGACCTTGTGTATTTATTAATACGTAAAAGAATCAAGTGTTAGCCTAGAAAGGGTCCCCTTGATCTCTTCAAATTGATTGAACTAGAATATAAAAACAGAAGAATATAACTCTCGTTTATATTATGTATAATGAGAGGTGTTTAGTTTTGTAATGCTGGGATTGGCTTGGAGAAAACTGCATTAATTATGCGATGTTTCTATATTTCACATATTGCAAAGAGCTGGCGAGAATATGTGTCATTGTGACGCCACCTATAAGGAAGGGAAAGAGACGGCCCGCGCTGTTTGTGAATCATAAAGACTAAATATGTGAAAGATTCGTTAAAATCAAACCATTTCACCAGATAAAGTATGTGATATATTGCGAAATTTGGATTTTGCTTTTAGTCTGCGAATTGTTTTTAGATGTAATATTTGTTGTGTGATTGTAGCAACTCTTTCGGATTTTAAGAGATGAAGATTGATATTATCATTATTTGAATGGTTTGAACTATATTTCTCATCTTAAATGTTTTTCTCATTGCGGCCGATGTAATCTCCAAACTTCGTCTGGTGTATTTTGCCACATTAGGGAATAAATCTACCGAACACCAGAATCTGCGCATAGTTTTGGATGACTATATATATATATATATATATATATATATATATATATATATATATATATATATATTCAGCCATTTTGATAAGTCGTATACGACGAAACACGTGTCAATTGATAATTATATTTTAAAATATATATATATATATATATATATATATACATATAGTACGGTCAGAAGACATATAGAGGCTTCGATATATGTCAAATTTTCATAAAACTTTTAAAAATATTCTATACTCACTTGGTGTCGTTCATTTATAATTTTACTGTCACTTTTTCCCTTTATATCTGCATTAGTTTCGATATCCGTCAATATTAATTATAATTATTTAATATAATGTAATATAAACAAATACATTTCCAAAACTTTCTAAATATATGCTTATTAATTTTCATTATCAGGGGAGATAATTTAAATGAAAACATCACTAGTAATCATAAGAGTAGCGTGTTCTCGTTCCGTCAGCCATAACTAGGTATTAGTAATTCGTAGTTGCATTCTCAGAATCTCCTGAATTTCGGATTGCAGCTTTACCCTCCAGAATGGTGTGACAACATTGTGAACATAAACGTTGTGCAGATAACAGAAGATGGGAAAAATCGTAATAAAGCTCCCAATAAAGCAAGTTAATATGTACAAATAGGGCATCCGTGTAGATTTTGTAAGTGAAAAAACGGTGATTATGTTGAAAGTTATTTAAAATATATTATTAATTATATTAATTAGAATTATCCGAATTAAGACGTATCTAAAATTTTAAATAAAATAATTCCGCAACCCACAAGTTAGATTTTGTGCCAGTTAAGTGGTTTACCATACCAAACTTTTCATCCTAGACTCATATTTAAATTTCACAATACTTTAGAATTTACCTTTTTTCTGTCACAAAATAAAATGTCTTCGATTAATACACTAATATAAAATTTAAAAAAGTTCAAGATAAACGTACATAACGAACATCCTGTTCTTATTCATGTAAAGACGTTGCCTTTTAAAAATCGAAAAATTTGAAGTAAAAATATATTTAATTTAAATAACATTGATAGTAGGTTAATAATTAGAAAAATTAATTTAAAACATTATTGAAACGTGAAGCCATGAAAAAAATATTGCGCGTTGAAGGCTATTGTGCTAATATATAAAACAATAATCATTTAATTGTATATTATGGTAGGAAGCTATTACCTAAAAATATTTTAATAGCTTTTTTAATGTTCTCATATTTTATTTTTGTTGTCTGTAAAGATTCGATTAATTGTGACGAAAAAAATAATTCCTCGTAACGTTATGTTGAGTTAAACACATACATGCATCATAGTTTTCATTTATAAACACTACACAATTTACCTGTTTAAAAATAGAATAATTTATGCATCGTTTTTCTAGAATGAGTGCTCTATGCCAAATGCATAGAAGAATATAATTACGATAATTATAAACAGGCAGTGTACCAGTTAATTAAGAACAATGAGTGTTCATTTAAAGTAACTCCCCTGATAATGATAATGAATAAGCACATATTTAGAAAGGGTTTGGAAATGTATTCGTTTATATTACATTATATTAAATAATTATAATTAATATTGACGGATATAGAAACTAATGCAGATGTAGAGGAAAATGTGACAGTAAAATTATAAATGAATGACACCAAACATCAAGTGAGTATAGAATATTTTAAAAAGTTTTATGAAAATTTGACATATATCGAAGCCTCTATATGTCTTCTGACCGCACTATATATATATATATATATATATATAATTATTCATTGACACGTGTTTCGTCGTATTCGACTCATCAATATGGCTGAATATATATATATATATATATATATATATATATAAATATAAAATGAAATATGGCTGAATATATATATATAAATATAAAATGAAAAAAATAAACGTGTTCACAACGGATTAAAAAACTAGTTTGGGAATAGTTGTAAGCGTCTCTGAGGAGTGACTGGATGGAAGATTTACAGTTCTATGGACGAGAGGTAATTGTCCATCCTTTCACGAAACAGCTGTAAGAGCTTAACGCCAAAATAAGTGAATTTCTATTCATGTAGGTTGTGATTTTATTAAACTTACGTATATATATATATATATATATATATATATATATATATATATATATATATATATATATATATATATATATATAACCGAGCCAGAGATGTCTCGTGATGATGGGTTCGAATCGTTCGACTGGTATTAATCGTGACACCCTGCACTGAAGATTCCCGAAAGAATGAAACATTAGTGTCTGTAGGTATTTAATTACTATAGTAAAAAATAATTATGACAGCCCCTTTAAGAAATTCGTTTCTTATCGTTGAGCATGTTCAGTTGAATTAATATATATATATATATATATATATATATATATATATATATATATATATATATATATATAATATATATATAGAGAGAGAGTCATCCACAGAGAGTACTGTTTCGCAGCTCATCAATGCGGCTAGTAAAGCATCAACCTCAAGCCAGGATCGAAACCCAACTGCCCAAACGACAGTCGTTGCTCTTACTGTTGCTGCTGCTATGCGGGTAGTGAGTTTAAAATGTTTTGCCATTGTCTAAATATCTAAGCTCAATTTGTTAACACAAAGAGTATCGCATATACGATCTTGCTTACGAAGTCAAAAGTCTCTGGAGGATAAAGATTAAATATATTATTAGTCTATAAACAATATACTAGGAGGATTTTAAAGGACGGCGGAAGAAGCGAAATTTGATTGAAGGTTTCAACAGGTACTTGCGAACATTGGACCTATAAACTTAACATGTTATCATCACCACAGCTGCAGTCTAGTGCTATAGTGTTTAACGTGTCTTGCAGTTGTTTAGAACGAAAAAAAAATTAAAAGTTGGTTTTAGGTAAAGGGGAACAGAAAAGAAAAGTTCTGTGGAGTGATTGTAGCGAGTGAATATTTGTATTTTTAATGACATTTATAAGTTATTCTTTACTGAATTTCTCAAAGGAAGATTGATTTTAATAGTACCAAAAAGTTTATTTCTGAAGTGACGTCATGAGAACAAAAAAGGTTGCATAACTCATGAGTGATTAAAGGTAAATTATCATCCGAACTTATCACTCTTGCATCAGTTATTCTTACGTCAGACATTCTTACGTCAGCTATTATTACGTTAGTCATTCTAACGTAGCTATGCCTATCTTATAATAATTCTAAACATTCACTACTCATTCCATTTGTCTGAGGTGAAAATTGTATGTTATTTTTCAATGTTGTAAAGATATGAATCTGGCATTAACATTGCCGTACGTAATTCATAAGTAGACCCAAATGGTACGTTTTGAAAATATATATGGCAATTAAGAGAATTGAAAGAGAAAGACAACCACATCTCTTCCCAACACAAAAAAGAAGCAACTAATTCTCGATATAATCGAACAAAGTAAGATGTGATCTAGAAGTTCAGTTAATGTGTCTGATAAATGCGCACCTAAATGCAATGGTAAATGTGTGAATAATAAAGAATCTGATTGGCTGGCTAGTAAACCCAGCGCCACGTATGTATATGAACACGAAGTAACCTCAAAACGTCAAAAATAAATCTTCATATATATATATATATATATATATATATATTGTGTGTGTGTGTTTGTGTTTATAAGGAGGATGTTGTAGTTTTGTTGATGCATCATGCATATTGTGAAATGAGTTGTGTTTGAACTCCCGACTGACCAGTTTGCATACTTTTCTCTTGATGAAAAAGTATATAAAAAAAATTGATAACCTTACACGGTTTACCATCTTCTGCGGCCCATTATTGCTATAGGTAATTCGGACAGGCCCCCTCTAACAATGATATATAACAATGTCTTAGACAAACATTGATCGACCCTCACAGAGGACTCAATTTTTTTTTATTCAGAAAGAGTTGAGCATTAACGCTAAAACAGTAGCAAACGTTACTAATTACCAATAATTCTTGACTTCAGAATGGGGAGCTTATATAGTTATGCACAGAGAACTGTTTCGTTGTATCACAGCTTATTAGTTTGACTAGACCAGCACTTATCCCAAGCCCGGGATTGAGTTAATAACAACTGAGTTGATAATCAGTAGTTCTATCCATTTACCCACTGAGAATAGCGCCGTTGGCAATGATATTTTACAATGTGTCATTCAAACATTGGTCGGCATTTCTAGAGTGCACTAAGTTTATACATATAATTATCTGAGGGTAAGTATATTCAAAATAAAATTCCAGTTATTTAACGAGGTTTATATAAGAATGTTTAATCATAAATACAACAAGGTATACTCCTTATGTTTATTTAAAAATGTTTGTTTAAATATACACAAAATATGTACATATATATATTGCATAATTTTTATTCATACAAACATAATTAGCTACATATGTGCATACATCTATCAAGTATGAGTTGTTTCAAAATCAATTTTCAAGCGGATTGTCTTAGTTGGTTATAAATGTTGTTACTTTTGTTTGTGTTGTATAATAATGGTTGTATAATTTTTTTGAAAAAAGTTTATACAATAATACAAGTGTACTTTCAATTTAGCACTATTTATGAATACCTGCGTTTCATTTGATTAACAAATAGGAACAACATTAAAATAATAATTACACAATCACCAATATATATATATATATATATATATATATATATATATATATATATATATATATATATATATATATACGTCTAAACACTTATATGTGTGGGCGTAGAAGGACACGTAATCCGATTATATCTAAAAGAAAATAGGTTTAGTGAGTGGCAAAATTGTCATATATGCTATTATTTTAAGAAAATGCGAAAATAAATTACCGAATAAGGAGAATGATGCTTGTACGGAGTAATCGCTAAAGAGAGTCACAAGAGATAGACAAAGAAGAAGAAGAAGAAGAAGAAGAAGAAGAAGAAGAAGAAGAAGAAGAAGAGCAACACCACTAACAAAAGTACCGACAACAGCACAAGAAGAACAACAAGAAGAAAAGCAAGAAAAGAAAAAGGTGAAGAAGTAATAAGAACTATGAAATGAGTTGAAATAAAGAAAAGGAGGAAGAAAAAGAAGTAAAAGTTTAAAGTAAAGTCTTATAACGATCACGTTTAGGAATCGAAGACAGTGACAAAGAAATGATTAAAAATAACGAGGATTACAAAGCGGAGAAAGGGAAGAAAATGAATAAAAAAGAAAGAACAAATGAAAGGAACAAGTAGAAGTAAAACAGAGCGGTTGATAAATCGACACATATCAGAATATCGGGCAGGGGGGGGAGAAAGAATGGATAGTGAAATAATAATAATAATAATAATAATAATAATAATAGAAAAAAGAAGAAGAAATAATTATAGATTTTAGACAAGTGAGCGAAGTATATGAAATAAAAAAAGAAAGAAAAAGAAGAAATGGTAAAGAAAAGACAACAAATACTTGAAGAAACTCCGAAAAAGAAGGAAATGCTCAACGAGTAAAATGGTGAATAATGTTGCAGGAAGAGATGATGAGGTATGCGGAATAGTGGGAACAACGGGGTGTTTTGCACGAATAACCTTATGGGATAAAGGGGCAGGGATACGCCGAAATGGAGGTAAATATATGTTTGTCGCCACCAGGCCCTAACCTGGCCAAGATCATGCAGCGACGAGGCAGCTGTTTCGACGCGAATGACACATCCCTAATTAACCGAATTTCTCCCGCCTTGTTTCACCCTAGAATCACCAACATGCCACATCCCAAACTAACCAATCCATGCGCGAAACCCCGTACCTTTATGTTCGCCTGGGCATAACTCATGCACCTCAATCTCAATGTTACTTTCCCTTAACCCCGATATTGTTCTTGGAACGCAGTTTCTGCGACCTCCATCTTTGTATTTGGAAGCCATGTCGAGTGTCCAATCACCGACCTCCTTCATTTCGTGTTTCATTTTTTAATATCATGAATCTATTATTTCTTAGCTCCCCTTCCACTTCCTCCTCTTCCTTTTCACTCTATCATATCTCTTTCTCAAGTTTAATAGGTTTTATTTCCAGCTTATATGCTGGCTATGCTTGGCATTATTTTCTTCTTTATATCAGATAACCAACTTCTCGTTTGTTTTCTCGAATTTTACTTTTTTTTTCTCGTGTAACATTAAACCGATAATTTTGTATATACTCTTTTCTTCTCTTTTCTTTCCTTCTTCTAATCTTCTTTTTATCTACTTTTCATTATGATTAGGAAGTACCTGTTTTCGCTCTTTGCATATATTTTCTGATATGTAAGAAGAATTATGTAATAGCGAACCCGTGTGTTGTGTTTCAACTGTTAATATTATCTGATGGCGGGAGTTTATGTATGATATACGTTTATAAGTCAAATTACAACGCATTTTTTTTTTTTTTGTAAAAACAAAACAATTATTGAATTCCACCACTTTTTACTCTGGCGAAGAAAGAAAACTATAAACACTTTTGATGATGGCGTATTAGGTCGAAATATAATTTAAACACATAATGTATGTTCATTTTACAAGATATTGCATTGTAAATCGACGTATAAACGTATACTATGTGGATTTTATTTTAAAATTTAAACAACACTTATATAACTGAGAAAAACTCTTTCAATTTCACACGTCAAGTGTAATCTTCGGATATTGGACAATATCACCGATGAAACAGAACACACGGATTCTCTATTACTGACTGTTTCTTCTTATAACTGTGGCGAGGAAAATAAATATGATAATGGCGTATTACGTGAAAATATTAATTTTAAACAATTAAATATTTGAATGAATTAAAATACGCATTGATTGCGCTGGAAGTCAAATTACAACGCAATTTTACGAAAAAAAATATTTTCTAGCTTAAAATTTATAATTTAAATATATTTCGGAATCTAACTCCACCCTCAGTATCATTTTTCTTTCTTTTTTTCTTCCACTTCTTCTTTCCTGCCACGTTGTAAAGTTAGAGAAAGGAAAGTCAGTAATAAAGAGCCGCGCGTTGTCTCTCAACGGTTATATTTTGAAATGTCGGGAACGGTGCGTTGGCGACGCGATATTAACGTCAACGGAACTCGCACCGCTGAAATTAAATATTTGTTTATTTTACAATATATTGCGCTGCCATTTTGGCTTATAAACGCATAAAATATACTAACACATATACCCGCGCTTTGAATAGAACTTCTGTATGAGCGGGAGAGTTGTGCTCATAAACACATCTGCATGAACGCTGCTACTTTATATATATAGTCAATTTTAAAATGTAAACAACGCTTATATCATTCAGAACATAATCTACATCATATATATATATATATATATATATATATATATATATATATATATATATATATATATATATATTGCCCCCAATGGATACGGTCCTTGCTAATCAAGCCAGACATGACCTGTGTCGCCGGGTTACAATCTATCGACTGCTGTAAATCCTGACACCCAGTACTGAAGATACCCGAAAGGATGAAACAATAGGGTCTGTAACTGTTTAATTATTATAGTAAACAATAATATGTTTATATATATATATATATATATATACATATATAAAACTTATAATTATTTTTATATATATATATATATAAATACATACATACATACATATATTATTATTATTATTATTATTATTATTATTATTATTATTATTATTATTATTATTTTTATTATTTCTGGCCGGAAACATCACAGCTCAAAAAAGCCATAACAGCCAATGTGAGCTGCGACGTTATCTGGCTGTGGAAATAATTGTATATTCTCTCACATTCTTAATATTATATATATAAAAACATATATGTAGTCTATATATAATACAGTATTTTTACTTACATATGAGCATACATGTTTTAGTGGAATCTGAATTCAAGAATACCACCTCATCAGACAAAAAACAATCGATATTGATTCTATATACCAACTCTGTACTACATTGAGCATTCTTTAATAATTACGTGAGTTCATTGGATTTATATCTAGGAAACTAATCGATACAACAATTATACACACGCACACACAGACACGCACACACACACAAACATATATATATATATATATATGTATATATATATTATAAGATTGAAGTTTACATGTGCTTGTATTGGGTAGACATTCCATTCTCATTGTCGTGATGGTTACACACACGCAACCACACACACGCAACCACACACACACACACACACACACATATATATATATATGTATATATATATATATATATATATATACTAACACATTGTTTGGGATTACATAATAATTAAATCTGTGAAATCGTCCATTTTTTAATCAAATCGATTAATTGCCTACCGTAATTGGGAAGCAATCACCGTGCACAGACACAAAGCTTGGCATGCGCCACCGCAATCACTTTGTCTGGAAATCATTGTATTCTACATTGTACTTTAGAGAGACCACTGTTGATTTTATAATATTTATGTTTTATATATAATGACTTGAATTAAAGTTTAAAATGCAAAACTCAAGTATCATGGCTTGATTATGCTCTAAACAGAATCATATATTTCTGACGAGTTACTGTCATATCAAAGAACTTACTGTTGATTTTATATGTTTGACCTTACTCTTTGTGCGGTGATCATAGTTTACCATGCCACGTCAAGTATCATGGTCTAATTGTGCCTTAGAGAGGAGCATTCATTTCGTACGCGCCTTGTTTATTTTATATGTCGGGCCTTTCGGATTGTGTGATAATAAAACTTTTCAAATGAACTTGTGATATTAGTCTGTGTAAGACGCTAACTGTGGTCAAAATCGCCTTTTTCTTCTTTCGTCAACTTATTTTGATTATTACTTATCGAAGATATTCCGATAGAAAACTTATATAATATCACTGCCAGACACATGTAGTTTCATCGTGTGAAATTTCTATAAAAATAAACCGAGCCGTTTCCGAGTCTATAGCGAAGGAACACGTACACACACACATACAAAGTTCATTATTTAGATAGATAATGATAGATAATACGACATATTATAGATAATATAGATATACGGCATGATCGTGTTGACACACCCGCTGGAGCACCGGTTAAGCAACCTCGAGCCTGGTCAGTACTAAATGGGAGACTTGCAAATGCTGTATGTGTTCTCCGCTTATCTCGGCATTGTTTCCAGTCGTCCTGGTCTTCTCCTTGCCACTGGACCCAAACAGTGTCGATTCAGGCGAGGTGTGGTTAGAGATTGCGCGACCCTTGCCTCACAATTACACCCCAACTGCAACTACAGGGGTATCCTTTATCTTTCGAGACTGAATGGAGGCATCGATCGATCGATAGATTGATAGATAGATAGATAGACAGATAGATATGTCTGTGTATTTAGTACCACCTTTTATTGTAGCTATGAACAGTATTTAATGTACTTATCATTACCAATTGATATAATGAAGGAATAAAACATTGAATGAATGTTACAGTTTGCAAAAATTGCCCAACATAGCTACATTGAAGCGAAGTAAAGAGTAAAAATAACATTGTGTGAGGTACAAAGATAGAAAGGTAGACAAATAAAATAAAAACTAAATAGTGTCCGAAAAAGTTTCCCTTACATTAAGGATTTCGAAAATAAAACTAATAGAAACAGTGTCTTGGATTTTCACTTTAAATTGAAAAATAACTCAAAGCTAATATTGGAAGCTCTGATACAGCTTTATATGAGATGCCACTGTCAAAGGGGGGGGCAGATAGAACTTTTATCTGAAAAAAAAAAGATCTTCATAAAACTTTCCAAAATTTTACTAAGAACTAAATAAAACTAAAATTGATATATTAACTTTCAGTCATTATGGCACTGCCCGGGCAAATTTGACCTACATTTCCATTCATTTATTTATTAATATCCACATTTGGCGCTTTCTCCTGTTAGTCACCGTCCTCTGTAAGCTCCGTCGAAACTTCCGTAGTGATTGTCCAGAATGTAATTATGCTGTTTTTCATCGGTTACTATGGCTGACTTAACACTACCGATTAGTGTAAATTCCCTTAACCTCATAATGATGATCATATAGAAGAACACGTGACCCCTTACTCTAGGCCAACTCCAACAAAACGAATCAGGAAACACATATTTTCGTTTAAAATCATACTAGTGTATACAATGCATTTAGAATTATTAATGGCCCAGTGTTTTTGCGAACCTGGCGTTTGGATATATATTAGGGATGCAATCTTCTTGCTCCCGCTATTTGTCACGCATTCTGCCACTCACGCAAACAAACATACATATACAGTGGCGTACCTATGTAAAATGGCGCCCATGGCAAGTTTGAATGTGCGCCCCTTCTTAATAATGTATACCTTAGATATACCTAACTACTAATTTTAATTTTTGTCAAGCAATTTTTGCGCCCATGTCAGAGTGGCGCCCATGGCACGGGCCATGCCTGCCATACCCTAGATACGCCACTGTACATATATACGTTTGCGTTTTGCTGTGTGCGCGTGCGTAAGCGTGTGCCTATTTGAGTTCACTTTTTGAAAAAACGGGACATGGATTGAGCCAATATATTGCCTTATAATCCTAAGTACCACTTAAAACTATCCGTATGTAAGGAATGGTCGTAGTTTTTTTTGTATTTTATTTAATCTGAAAATCCTAAAGTTATTCTTAATTTAAATACATACGTATATTTCCAGAAAAAAGAACACTCTATCATTTCTATCGAACCCGCCAATTCTCCTTCTCTCCCTTTTATCATTGACTACATCTATCTATCTATTGATCTTTCTATCGATCGTATTTCTTATTCTGTCATAATCCCTGATACGAAGATATCATTCTCCTTCATTTTGCGCACTTTTCCACTGGGGAAACTCCTGAGTTCACTCTGACGAATTTCGACGGTCGGTCTCGCCCGCTTGGGAAATTTGTTGGATTCCTATTTTAAGACTCGTTTGTTGTTGGATAGATTAAACAGGCAGACAAGTGGCTCTTGAAAAGAAATCGAATACACTCGAATGATTCGGCAGATTCGATATATAATACTTACAGAAAATAAATACGTATGTTCTTAATATAATAACTAAATCCACACACACACGCTCACACACACACATATATATAATACACGCATATATATAATATATATAATGCATGCATATATATAATGCATATATATACATATATATACATATATATATATATACATATATAATACAGAGAAAGTTAGTCCGATCGCATATATATATATACATATATTTATATATATATGTGTGTGTGTGTGTGTGTCTGTATGTGTGTGTGTCTGTATGTGTGTGTGTGTGTGTGGTACGTGTATACGCGTTATCGCTCATGCACAAATGTGCGTATGCATATATCTACTACAATACTTACGTCCACGGCCCATTATGTTACCTTACTCGAATTCAGCATATAACAAACTACTCTATTGACCATAAAAAACTACAACTAGCGTATAATACAATGGTCTTGATGAAAACAAATTGAGCTGATATAAACAAATGTTTGTTGTACAAAATGAATTACTGTATTTAAAAGATCATAAAACGAATGCATACTAAATGAGACGACAACATTACATAGGATGTAATGATCAGTCGTCTGAAACCGCAGATCTATCGAAAAACTATTCAGTAATAGTCAAAATAACTAAAACCTGGAACACGATGGCCTTTTTCGCCGATTGATTTTCAACAGTGTTTGCCGACAGTTAACGATATAAGTAAAGGAGGTAATGGATAGAGTAAATGAGTTTGTTTTTTATTTTCAGATAAAAAGTAGGTAAACGCAATTGGAAAAAAAAACTGTACAAATCAAATGAGCGATGAGAAAACGATTTCTGTAAATTTATAAAAAAAACGGCATAAAATTAATAAGGTTATTGCATAAGTTCCACACCGTTTCATAAAAAGGTTTTTTTTTTCTAAAACGTGTTTTCATATTTGGCAAATTGTTATATATCATTAGAAAGCACGTGTTCTATGCTACAGGATAACGGTCATCGTTTTTTTTGCTCACGTAATATTTTTTTCGTTTGTCAGAACCGTCAAATGGATTTCCAAGTAGATAAAACACACATTTTCGACAATTCCTTATTTTCATCTTAAATCAAAGTCAAAAAGCGAGTATAATGACTACGGATATGTGTGCCGTATATGGAGAAAACCCTATAGCTGAGAGAACTGTTCAAGATTGGTTGACCACTTTCAAACACGGTAATTTTAGCTTCATTGACGCTCCTGGTTCCAAAAGGCTAATCTGGATAGGCGAAGACCAACTAAGGCTTCTTTTAAAGGAAAATGCCCATCAGAAATGTATAGAATTATGTGAAAACATGAGGTGTGATTTTGTGTTAGTTTCACGCACCCTCTAAATGATAGGATTCACACAAAGGCTTAGAGCTTGGGTCCAAGACGAACTTAATTTTGTTGTTTATTTTTTTGGATTTTCGTAAAAAAACCTTGGGAAGATATGCAACAACCTAATCTATTACCGAATAAAAAGGGCAAGTTTCATAGAGCTGTCTTTTTGTTTACAGGGAGATAGTCCCTTAAGGATTACGTTTAGTGCTGCCGATATAGTTTTTGATGCAATCCTTTATGTACCATGTAGAGGCATCAATTATAGTGCTCATTACCTAACTCATTGTATTCTTAAATGTGTTGCCAAATAGATAAGTGTATACTAGTGCGCTCTATACAGGCGCCGATTAGGTTACACTTGTTAATACTTTTCATTCGTGAACACGAACTATAGAAAATATGCGAGGACAGTTTGTGCTAGTCTAGCTTCGAGCGCTGAGTAGTACGACGTCACCACCGAGAGACAAGCTGAGTTACCTGACCTATGACGTTAGGTTTAGGTAGCATCTATTAGGCAATAATCGAGACAACCTCTAGTATCGCAGTAGGGTATCGCGTTTCCAGTTGGTTTATTAAAAATCGTTTTTCGTTGCGTTGCCCCAAAGTGTTGCGGACATTATAAAAGCGAACCAAGAGTGTACGTATTATTTTTTTTCTTAAATACAAACAACGAGTTTTTATTATATATGGGTGATTAGAAAAATAATTTCAATCCAACAAAATAAAGCAAAGTTAAGTTATTTTTATTAAAATACAAACATGGACATTACCACATGTGAATAGTAATGAGAAAACCGTTATTATTTTCGCCAATTGACTTTACTAAAAAGCAAATCCCACAACGGCCCAAAGCGGAATCATTAAACTTAGATATTTTCTCATGAAACTTATCTTTAGAAATTGCACAAACGTGTAACACTTGTTATATTGCATTTATAAAAAACAAGCAAACAAACAAACAAAAAAAAAAACAATTCAGCGATTACATTACAAATTAAAACAAGTTTCACTGAAAGGATTACTTTAATGATAAACCTAAACAATGCTTAACGAATAACCCGCTGTGTTTTTTTAATTCTAATTATAAAGAAAAACACATCTTCGATACAGCTTTCGAACTTTTGTGATTGTTTTATTTATTTTTTTTTTTTGTAAAGCCAATTCATGCTTAATCTTTATCTTTAAGAAAAAGAAGACAGCAAAAAATATTCAACTTCAGAAACGCATTTTAACAACTTGGAAAGTTCGCTCCTATGTATATAAACTTAATTTGTTAACGCTCCTCCACTAGAAAGAATCAAAAATAGGAATTCATATAACTACGAGAATATATTCTATTTCCAGGTCAGAAAAGGAAAGCTTTATCGTAAGGTATATTTTCTACAGGATCTGTTGTTTTATGAAAAGATACATCGAAATATAAGTCTAGATAAAGGATGATAAATGGGCTTCATACTGAAAACGATAGAAGGGAATTACTAGCAAACTGGAGGGAAATTAGAGTAGGTTTAAAAAAGAGAAAAATGAAATAATCAGTTAGATAAATGACGGACACATGATATAAAATATGGGAGAAAACAGCTTTGATGAACAATATAAAAGAGAAAATAAGATATAAATATATACCTTATTATTTTCTCTCTTTATATATATATATATATATATATATATATATATATATATATATATATATATATATATATATATAGTCATCCACATACAGTACTGTTTCACAGCTCATCAGTGCGGCAAGACAAGCAACTACCTCTAGCCAGGATTGAAACCTTACTGTCCCTCCAACAGTAAAGGCTCCTAACCACTATGCTATCGGTGGCTGCTGTGTGAATGATGAGTTTAACGATGTTTTGACATCATCTGAACTACGACTGCTCGATTTGTTTACACAAAGAGCATCGCTTATACGCTAATGTGAGTTCGTGTATCACTGCTCGATATGCTCAACTCAAGATGAGGAGCAATATATATATATATATATATGCATATATGTACATATATATGTGTGTGTGTACATACATATATATACATATATATATATATATGTACACACACACATGCACAGACACACAACTCCCCCATACCCCCATATATATATGTATATGTATACATATATATATATATATATATATATATATATATATATATATATATATATATATATATGATAGAGAGATTAAAAGAGAAAAAGTACTCGCAGACAATAAACTGTTCTGCTCCCTAGAGTTTGAGTAACAACGAGTCTCCCGAATTTTCAAGTGCTCTCGATCTTTCTCAATAGTCAGCGCATGTAGCTTCACGTTATCGCAACAGTGACTGACCATTACTCTATCGTCGGCCCAAATCGTCCCTATGAATGTGACGCTTTGCGCAAATTACAAGGTAGATTTTTTTAGTGATGTCCCTCCTCAGTCATTCCAGATGCTTCCAAACTCTGTAGCAATTTTATCTAAACGCCATCATTATTATTTGTTTTATTATTTAAGAATTTTTCTGTGTTTTGCTTTTAGCACTATTGCAATAATAAAGTTACTAGTTAGTGTTTGTTGCCTATGATCATTAGTTTCCCTATGACTTCAGATTTTCATTATTACTAAGAATTTCTCTTCTCAGCCTTCTATTTCATTCCACTTTTTACAGTATGTTTCGAAGTTTGTCAGGATTATTCCTAGTTCCCTCTACAATTGTTATTATGTGCTCACATGGAGCTTTCACACAAGTCAACAAACGATCTGATTGGAAACCTGAGGTGTTCTCTGGAGGCTGAGTGACATTCTCCCCAGACATCCAGCTCTCCCTACCTCCTTCGATAGCATTTGCAAATGAATTTGCATCATCGCAACATCCTCTTACCATTGATTTCTCGCTGGCAGTGGCCATTGGTTTATACTGGAATTTGAGTGGCACTCAGCCTTCCCAAGGTCCCAGTTCTCTTTGCGCTTGTCCAGCCGAGGTCTGGCTAGAGCTCGCTCCTCGGTCTTTCAGTCCTTCTTGACCTTTCTCGGCTCTTTGGTATCACTTTTTTAATGGGGGGGCGATGATGAAACAATGGGGATGCATGATGGGGGTGTAGAACTTGTAGATATGTAGCTTCGGCGTTCTTCATTCCCTGTAACGCTTATTCGTTATATTGTCTTCTTGTATTATTCTCCGCATTCAAGGGTTTTCCTTAATATTTCATTCGTTTCCATTATCGTTAGTCCTTGTACTTTTGCAGCTATTCCTCTGATTCCAATTTCTGACATTATTTTCGAAGTTTTTCGAAATTGTGCCTAGGGCTCCTACTATTATCGGTACTATTTTGATTTCCTTCATCATCCAAATCCCTTTTAACTCTCTGGCTAGCTCTGTGTATTTGCTTCGTTTCTCCTTTTCTTTCATACTCACCCTGTGGTCAGCTGGCACAACAAAGTCTACGATTTGACAGGGTTTTTCTTTTTTGTTAATTATTACATCTGGTCTTCTTGTTTGGATGGGTTTGTCCATCTGTATGTCCATGTCTTATAGGATTTTGTGGCTCTCGTTTTCGACTGATGCACCATTTAGTCTGTACGTTCAAAATGCAGTCGTTTGCACAATTCCCAGTGCACCGCCCTACCCACTTAGCTATGTTTGTTTTTGTATTCCTTTTGAGCCAATTTGCTGTCTTCACTTACTATATGGTTTATCGTTTCGTCTCTTTGTCCACAGAGTCTGCATTTGTAGTTTTCTTGTGTTTTATCGATCATTGCTTTGATATGGTTGGTTCTTATCGAGGTATCTTGTGCTGCAGTTATTAGAGATTCAGTTTCTCGGTTTATATGTTTTTTTCGCATCCATGTCCATGTGTTTTCGTTATTCTCATCTTTTGTCATTCTTATGAATCTTCTCTGGAGTTGTTTCTCTTCCCATTTATCTTTTCTTGTTTTGTCGTTTCTCTCTCTGTTTTCTGTTTTGTTGTTTTTTTCAGTGTCTCTCGCTGCCATAATTATCCTTTCAGTGTTTTGCATTATGTATTTTCTAGTCTTTTTTCGTGTCCTTCACACAGTCTTCTATACAGTCCTCTTCTGCCGTCTTTCCTTTTCACGTAGAGTCTGTCAATATCGTCCTTTGGGTGTAGTGCATTATGTATGGTCATGAGTTTCCTGATTTTTTGGTCGAGTTGTCTCAGTTCTTCTTTTGTCCACCCTATAAGCGGTCCAGAGTACCTTACTAGTGATACTGCCCATGTATTTATAGTTTTTATTATGTTTCTGATGTATAATTTCGTTTCCAGGAGTTTATTGTTCTCATGAGGTATTCCTTTCCTATTTTCTCTTTCATTACTGTTGCTCTGATGGTGTCCGCTTCCACAATTCCCAAGTATCTATAGTCGTCTTGTTCCCCTATATATGCGCACGTTTCCATTCCAAATTCCATTTGGATATCTTGGCTGAAGATCCTGGTTGTGTTAATTAGTGTCTCTAGCTCCTTTTCGGTCCTTGCAAAGAGTTTCAGATCGTCCATGTACATCAGGTGGTTCATTTTTTCCTCTGTATTGGAGAACTTGTATCTGGCTTGAAACTTTCTCAGAATACTGTTTAAGGACATCATGGCTATGATGAACAGTAGTGGTGATAGTGAGTCTCTTTGGAAGATGCCTCTTTGTATGTTAATTTCTGTTATGTGTTGTCCATCAGCTGTCAATTCGAGTCTCCATGTTTTCGTTGCATTTTCTATTACGTTGGTGATCCCGCTTGGTATTTTATACATTTTTAAGCATTCTATTATCCATGCTTGGGGGTTTCTGTCGTACACTTTTTTGTAGTCGAGCCATGCCATGGCTTAATTCTTTCTCCTCCTTTTTACCTTCTTTAGGATCTTTTGATCGATATATAACAGGTCATATGTTCCTATTTTTCCTTTTTGGCATCCTTTCTGCTCCTCGGGGATGAACCCATGGTTATTCAAGGAGTTGTAGATTAGTTCCTTCAGTTGTGCTGTCAGTATCTTCCACAGTATTGAGTGGCCTATAGTTGCTAGGGACGGTTCCTTTCTCCGTGTCCTTCTGTAGTAGTGTGGTTCTACCTTTTGTCATCTAGTCTGGTACGCTTGCTTCCTGTATACATCTTCTCAGGTTTTGGGCTAGCCTTTCGTGTAAGGTTGTGATTTTTTTTTAACCAGTATACATGTATCACTTCATGCCCTGGTGCTCTCCAGTTTGCCATTTTTCCTATGGTTTTCTATAGGGTTTCCTTGCTGATTTCATTCACTGTTCCTTCTTCTGTTTCTTGTAACTCTTCTTTCATGTCTTTCAGCCATTCGGCGTTTCTATTCTGATCTCGTCGTTCTTCCCATATTTTACTCCAGTAGAGTTTCGTTTCTGTCGGATTTGGTTGTTCTGTTTTTGTTTTTCCTCCGTTCATATTTTGGTAGAATTGGCTTTCATTAGTTTCAAATGTTCTGTTTTGTTTGCATTGTTCAGATTTATATCTATATCGTCTCAATCTCGCTTGATTTGTTTTTATTTTTTGGTCCAGTTCTTCATATTTCTTTTTTAGCCTCTCCCTTTCAGTTACATTTCCAATATTCCGTTTTCTCTACATTGCTTTCTTCCCGTTGATCATTTTGGTTTCTTTTTTGTGTTTGTGTATTTGTGTTTCTAGTCATATTTCCAATCCATGTTTTGTCGGTCCGCTTGTCCCCGGTTGTTTTTTCTGATTTTAGTTTCACACTTACTATTTTGGCGCCTGCGTAAATTATATTGTTCAAGTCTGTGATTGTATTTGTTGGGATATGTGGGAGGAGTTTTTAATATTCTCTGTTTCTGTTTTTCATTTCTGCTCTTGGTTCCTTAACGATGGGAGCTTTGTTTTTTTCTCATTCATCAGCTGTATTATATTATTTATTTCATTTGCTTAGTTCCCTGTTTCATTGTTTTCAGTTTACAGGTTTGTAGACTTCGTTGTTTGATATTTTTACTTGGGAGTCTTCAACTTGTGGGGTTGCTATATGTGCGATTCCGTTGGAGGATACTTCTTCTTCAGTTTCGTCATTTATTTTTCGCTGAATTTCTTGTTTAGAGAGCCACCCTTTCTTGAGTATCAGTCTTGCTTGGTTCGCAATTCTTTGTTCTGTCGTATGGAAGTCACTAGATAGGTCCCATAGTTCTTTCATTCGTTTCCGATAACCTCCATATTTATATTTAGGATGGCTTCTATAATAGCATTCCATTACGAGTCTATTCTGTTTTCTTGTCCATCTCTTTCTTCGGTTTTTTCCCTTTGGGTGGTTATACTGGATGTGCTGTGTGTGTTCGGTATCATTTTGTTCCCTGAAATTAGAGGTTATACTTGCCTGTTCATCGTACATGTAATTTGAGTTTCTGAAACTTTAAAGTTGTCCAACATTCGCAGGATGACGACCGTGTCACCCATTCAGACGACCGAAGGTGCACCTGCCGACCATGACACCCAGATCTTTCTTCTGTGTCCCATGGTTTGGATTATTTGTAATGAACATTGTTCATGTTTTGATGTTTGTGGTAACATCGAGCCCAGAATTGGTTTACCTGTGGTTCTGATGCAGGGATAGTGTAAAGCTCCCATGTATACAAGAGGTATCGGGCACTATCACACTTACATATGGGATATAATTGTTTTTAACTAAGTATGGTACTTAGTAAAAGTCGAAAGTAATGCTCTTTCAAAGGGGTGTTTGAAGATAGGTCCACCTTATACCATACTGCTTAGACGCTGGAAATATTGCATGGGAAAAGAGGAGAAAGGTAATTTTCCCAGCCGCTTTCGTAGTATTTAATCCCTCGTTCAAAGACGGGGCAAATTTCTACGTCAATATTGGTAAAAAAGTATGTTTTTTGTTATAAATTCGAACATTTTACTAGATAATTCGCCTGTCGCCCGTCTGGCTATTTTTGCATTCATTTTTAGAGGATTTTCATTAAATTTGAATTGACAAACAGAATTTAACGTTTATATCGAAACAAAGACTGCATTCTGAAATAAATTCGAAATAACAATTTACTTTTTTTTTGTTTAAAAAAAAAGACATAATGAAACTAATTGCAAAGTCTTAACTATATGGCGAAAACCTAATGAAACCATGAATGCATTAGCAGTCAGAGTTTTGAGATACCGTGCGGGAATTTTAGAATGATCTGACAAGGATTTGTATGTCATGGACATCAGAACAAGAAAAGTTTCAGCAATGTTTGGTATGTTTCATATTCGAAGTAGCGTAGCAAGGATGTATCAAAAGAGGGCAGCCGGTGGGAGAGGATTGAAAAGTGTAAAAGACTGTCTTAGAACCGAGGAGATTTCGTTGATGGAGCATGTGGTTTGAAGTGAGGAGTGGATGCTTAAGGTTGTGGACAATGAAGTGGAGGTATGTGAGACCAAGGCTGAATATGTGCAACGTATGGATAGAGAAAGGGCAGAGGGAACTGACTAGGAAGAAAATGCATGAAAGGTTTTTCCAGGATATAGCAGAAGTGGCTGATGAAAGATCATGCCAATGGCTTAGAGCTGGGTATCTGGCTAAGAGTACTGAAACTTTTGTTTGTGCCGCACAAGAGCAGGCATTAGGAACACGATAGTTCAAAAAAGTGGTTCGATGAGAGGAAGTTGTTGCATAATACCGGATTTGTGGTAAGACCTCAGAGTCAATTGTGCACCTTGCAGCAGGGTGTAATGGATTGGCCCAGAGAGTACCGCAAAAGACACGACCACATTGGTCTCCAGATATATTGGGATGTGCGTAAGAGGGTTGGGGTGAAGTGTGCTGGAAAATAGTTTGAGGAGGTGCCTGATGAAGTGAGAACAAGTGAGGGTGGCAAGGTAGAGGTAACGTGGGACAAAAGTGGCATAAAGACCAAGCAATTTGAACATAATCGTCCGGATTTGGTCGTCATTAACAAGGTCTCAAAAAACTGTCAGATGTAGATTTTCAGTACCCTGAAACAAAAATGTGAGAGAGAAGGAGAATGAGAAGTGGCGCAATTATGTTCCACTGGTCTTGGAGATAAGGCGTATAGACGGGTTAAAAACACAAATAATCCCGGTCGTAGTTGGTACACAATGAGTAGTATCAAGTCGTCTGGAAGGACAATTGAAAAAAAAGAAACTACAAATCGCCTATGTTTTAGGCGGCCTTCAGACCTCTTCAATTGTAGGTACCACCAACATCCTTAGGAAAACACTTGATCTTTTAAACTCCTGGTTTGAGGTCGAGATTAAGGGACATTCTCTGGGAATTAATCTCATCTCTTTCCAGAGAGACGTTGATAAACGAAATCAGAATTATTATTATCATTCCTAAACTTCACAGGGTTGTAATATTTACGTCGATTTTTTTCACCCAATTTTACACCAAATCCTGTGCGCATACTGAAAGAGTCAATTAGATAGAAAGAACCTGGCGTAAGATGTTTGCTGTGCCAAGTAAAACTGACTTCTTCTGATTATGTCGTACTTCATTCCCAAGCCGTTCAACTGTTCCTCAAGTTCATTTGAAATTGAGCCAAGGGCACCTCTGATGAAGTGCTCTTATACTACAATCGAGCAATCTACACCCTCAGTTTCTGATAGTTCCGTAGTTTCCCATTCGTCTTGCATGCAAAGTTTAAGTCCTTTAGGCAAGTAGCATGAGATAATTTCTCATCCATTGGTTTTTTTCTTACACAACTACAATCTCCGGTTTTCTCTGAGTTATTTCTCGGCCAGAGAGAATCATGAAATTCCAGAAATTCTTATCGTCCTCATTTTCACTACTGCGTTTGGATAATGTTGGAACCAATTGTCCGTCACTTGGATTCCATATTTTTGGCACAAATGATTGTTTACTCAATAGCCATCATCAATGATTGCTCATGTGTAAGAACTTGTGGTCTTTACTGGAATCTGACTGACAACAAGTTTTCCCAGACTTCCAGTACTCCTTAACTCTTTCGGTAACCTTTGCAAAATAATTTGCGTTATTGCAACCACCGCTTTTCATTGATTTTAGCGGCGTTTTATATGGCAATGAGCTTCCACAATGTCCCAGTCCTCTTTGCACTCAGCTAGCGGAATTCTGCCTAGTGGTTTTTCTCATCCGTCTCTCCATCCTCCTTGACCCTCCTCATTATTTGGTGCGTTGCCCGTTTAGAGTGATACACACACAAAAAAGAGGTCGGTACTTTACAATTGTACAGTTTCAATTGTCATGATTCCATGTGATGTTCATTTGTGTTTTACATTTATAGCCGTTTCTGTGTCTAGTTTGTGTCTGTAGTTAAAGTGTGGTGTTAATCTTTACATTCAGAATTTTCCTTAATATTTCTGAAATTTTCATTATTGTTATCCGTTGTATCTCCGTGTAATTCCACTCTCTCCGTATTCTTTTATCAATTTTTTTATGTATTGTTCCTGCCGCTTCTACTATTAATGGTGGCCTCTTGACTTTCTTCATTTTCTCAAAACTTGTGGAGCTCTCTAGCAAGTTCCGTGTATTTGCTCCGCTGCTCCGCTACTCCGTCTCCTTGGTCTTCACTCTGTCGTCTGTTGGAAATGCAAAAGTCACAATGTGACAGAACTTTTCCTGCTTGTTACCTATTATGATATCCGGTCATTTTGCTGGGATTAGTTTATCCATTTGTATATCCGTGAACTGAGACTTTCATTTTTCAGTACTCTTGCCAACTTGTGCTTGCACTATTCGTCTGGATGGTGAAGATGCAACCGTCTGCATAATCGCCAGTGTACTTATTTCCGTACTAGACCGTATCTATTTTTATATTCTGTTTTGACTAATTTGCTGCATTCACTTATTATGTGGTTTATTGTTTCAACTCTTTGTCCGCAGAGTCGACACTCCTGGCTGCATTACTGTATCTTTGGTTTCACGTTGCCAAATCTTAAAAGGACTGACATCGTAGGACTGGAAACTCTGCTAATTATTTTCCGCCCGCACTGTGTTTAGCAGATTAACAGATGTTTCAAAGGGCGTTTTGATCTATGAACAGAGGTTTTCGGTGTGCTGTCTTCGATTTAGATTGTTATAAGCAAACTGAGGTAAATGTTCCCACACAAAACTATCAAAAGCATTTATGCCCCAATTGATGCTTTATTATAATTTAACTAACATGGTAGATAAGATAAGGTTTGAAAGTCTAATCCTATTTTCTCCATCCTCCAAGTTCATTCAGCTACTGGTGTTTCATTCATAAATATTTTTCATAAATCACGCTACATAACTTGACTAATGCGACGAAGTAAAAAATTGGCGGAATCCACGTTTAACTTTATAAAGTTACACGCGTTTATACACGCGACCCACACGTTGTAGCAGTCTAAGTCGCAAATAATGCAGAAAAAGAAGATTCACTTTTTCTGTGCAATAAATACATTTATTTTATTATTCTCATTGCGGCTGTGACGTATCTCACGTGCTCGTCTTCTGTAACGTGATCTCTCTCGTTTTTTAATCCTTTTCTATACAATGACGCCATTTCGCATTTTGTATACATTTGTATACTTGTGTCCACGCTCTGTTATAACATTATACATTACTAGTAGGGCCCGTTAACCGGCGTTGTCCAGTAAAAGCATGCCCTACTCGTACAACATTAAACTACGGTTTTTGTTGGTGGCCAAAACCCACTGTCCTAATGTTAAGAACGTTTTTCAAAATAGACACCCCTGAATTCGCCATGGTAAGAACAGCTTTCGGAATTTTATTAGTTGGGGATTGGCAAAGAATTTGCCCCAAATTTGACCTTGGTATTCAGTGTCATAATAACCAGCCGTAAAGATTATAACCTAAAAAAAAAATTGGGGAGGTTTGGCACTGTCGGTCGGAGTGAACTAGATTTGTTTATCACGCGTGCATACAAATCCGGCAGCCACATAATACAGACAATAATGCATGTCTGTATACATCAAAAAGTACTTGTCTCCGCTAAAGTTAAGGGTATAGTCAAAAACCTAGAAAATTCATCATTATTAAGAAAATTGTGCAAGTGGAGCTAAAGTAAAAATTTACCTAAAATAAACAAAAAAAAACCTAAGTTTATGTCTGAGCAGTGCAGTTTATGAGTCCGCGAAATAGAAATACACGCACAAACATATATATATATATATATATATATATATATATATATATATATATATATATATATATATATGAATTAATTGTTTCTGTAGGCAATGTAATTAAGGGTTAATGTGTAGTTTTGCGGCGTAAATTATTCAACTGACACAACAATTATAAAAGCTATTTATTTTATATAAAACACATTAATAGACCCAAAAGCTGTAATAAAATCAGGAAAATATTTATTATTATTTCATCATTTTTATTAGATTAAGTGTAGGACAATCTAGGCAACTATTGCGCTTTTGAAATTTGGCATTGCTAAGGTTTTTACATATTAGTCTTTTTGAAAACACATTTGGTCTTTTTATGTTCATTCTCTCAAACCATGTTTTAATTTAGAGCGTAAAAAGACTAAATTTGTTGTTAAAAAGGTAAATCTGTCAAACTTAGAAAAAGCCATTCTTAAAGGCTATATAACGGCCTCGTTTATAAAGAAATGATGTAACAATAATATAAATTTAAATTTTCAGGTTTTCTTTCAGCCTTTAAGCCGAGTAATGTATTTGGTATAAAAAAGTAAGAAGTTTTTTTTATAATTTGTTTGTCTGTAAAAAACAAACAAAACAATGTTTTTAAAAAAATAGCATCGTGTAAGGGTCGGAAGCGGTTGACATAAGTAACATCGTAGAATCCTCAGTAATCAGGTGTGGCTGATTTTGGTAAGATATAATTCATTATTTTTGGTATGTATAAGGAACGATTACCTTATGTTTATGTAGCTAATAACTAGTTACGATGGGTGCAATGAAAGTATCCTAAGAAAAGTGTAACATAGGTTCCGGTGCCAACTGGTAGCAGTGAGAGAACTAAAACGTTATGGAGAAAAAGAGAAACTCCTTCATCTACAGATGTCGTGATAGTGAGAGTGTTGCTTTTATGATATGATGTATTATCTTAATGTAACGATTAATGTGTCTAAAATTGTGAACGGAAATTACAAAGGATACTAGCTAATAGCATTGACTATATGAATTAGTAGGTGACATCTGTTATTGCAAACCTACGATACTTTGACCCTAAGCGGGAATTTCTGCAGGCAAATATTATGCAACAGATATACTTTTTAAGTGGTTTTACAATGTTGCTTTGTTTTGAAAAGTCAAATCAATTTATACATAATTCACAATTGTAATTGTTCCATTCTCGCTAGGCGAAAGCTCTAATGTCTGAAATATTTTCGGAAACAAACGCTATTAATACTGATCAGCTTTTGACATCAATCATGGCGCTGTTCCTTTTTTTTTTTTTTGAATGAGACTTATACACCGAACATGCACGCAGAAAATGTTAATTATATTACGATTATTTAGTATTTATGCCTACCAATACATTTGTATTGGGACTCCGAAAAGTAATCTAGCAAAAATGCATGTATATCTACACCAGTGGTGGGCAAACTACCGCCAATGGTATTCATGCTGTCCTCCAAGTACTGAATATTGAATTGTGGTTTTCTGATAGCTGTGCGGACTGCCGGACACAAGTACGGGCAGATACTTGCAAAAACTGAAAATTTGGAGATGAAAAAATACCTTCGTTAACAATCTAACTAAATTTCTGAAGAAAGGAAAGCAAATAAAGTAAAAGAAAACGAAGAAACCTTACAAATTACACATTAAAAAATGACTGTTTTATGAGGACTGGTAAGTTTACACTTGGTTCCCAGCTAGACTGCCAGGCCTAGCTTTATCGGATCCTTTTTGATTTGCCGTGGCCGAAACTTTTGCCTGGCCGAAAACAGGCAATAAATTATTTTGATATACCAAAAATATTGTGGGGACCATAAAATCTGGCGCTTGTAGTCGGGGTACAGCCGACCGACCCGTCAAGTCTCAGCGAACTCTCTCTCCAATTTCCGTTACTCCTAAAATACAGTAAAATGTTCATATGATATATAGAATTTCCAAAGAAAGGACATTTTATAAATTCATTGCCAAGCATTTTCGTAAGTAAAAATATTGACTAATTATTTTGTTTACATATGTAATTTTGCTTATTTGTTACAAAAATTTAGCAAATCTAAATTCCCATTATGTAATTTCGTAAGTCAACCTTTTTAGAATATCAATAAGAGGGTTTTATGTAGGCACCGCCAAAAATGGCCGCAAAATCAAGTTGTTGTTTTTTAAAACGAAATTACATTTATTAAAATCCATTATTTTTGAGTAACTTTTTTTTTCCAGAAAGATAAAACCCTGAATTTTATCATATAGAAAACAGAATAATGTAAAACTGTTTCTACTATTTTTAATTCAATTTTAAATGTTAAATTTTCCCAAAAAGTTAACAATTGACATTTTTTGTCTTGCACAAAAAACGTACTTAAATATTAAAAAAAAGGGTTTTTGAAATAATTAATTAATTTATTTATTGTCTAACTAAGATTTAGGATGATTTTCTAAGAGAATATGCAAAAATATTATAAGTACCTGAATTTCAAATAATTCCACTTATTCATATAGCTAACCAGATATTCGCGTTGACGTAGAGTTCAGATCGACTCTGTTTACGTTTTCGTCTGATAAAAAGCAAACTATGGAAGACCAAACAGGCCAAAAAAAACTTATTTTTCAGTGACGAAAATTTCAATGTATTATTAAGCTGAGGCTGGCCAGTACAAGATGGGTGACCATTTGTATGCGTTTGGTTTTTAATGTGTATGTGTGTGGGGGCCAGACTCCCCAAAATGGGGGGGGCAATTTAAAGCAGAATAAAAAAAAATTATTTCAGCGCGTTTGGTCCACCATAGTCGAAAGGCGGCAAACGTTTTCAAACGGGATCGAAAAAAATGATGCTATTTTTAACACAAAGGGCACAATATTTATCGAATTTTTTTTTTTGGTATCGATTATTCAAAGCATGCCCTGTTTAATAATGGTCATGCATTATTCGGCTCGCTAAAAAAAAATTGTTAATTTATTTATCAAAAATTTTAAAATGGCTTTTTTCGTATAAATATTAAAAAATTTTTTTTTTTGTTTTGCTTAACTTAAATTAATTATTTTACTTAACATATTTACCGAATTTCACACTTCAAAACTCAAAAGCGGGATAATTAAACACAATCGAAGTTCTGATATTCAGACGTCAAAATAAGGTATGCAAACAATTTTTTTTTTTTTTTTTTGAATCTATAATTCTGTCCCTTACAACACAATATGTTGATTTCAGTCTCAGATGATTATTTTAAGCATATTTGTTCCCACTTCAAAACAAGGGGGGTTTTGTAAGAAAAAAAAATATATATAAATATCGTTTATGAAAAATAAGAACACTGTTATAAAGTTCATTCTTCTCCTAATAATCGCTGAAAATTTCGTATTGATCGGATAATTACCTGATTTTTGGTAGATTTTTAAAAAGACGGTCCGTCAAAAAGTACTGACCTGCCCCCCCCCCCCAGTTTTGGCGGTGCCTAGTTTTATGCAAATTCAAGCAAAATATTTAAAACAAAATGTAATCAATATTGACCCGTTTTGTCAAATATCTTGATTCAAATAATATCTAAAATTTTACAGGACGCCTACATATATGTGTGGTAATAATTATATATATATATATATATATATATATATATATATATATATATATATATATATATATATATATATATATATATTCAATTTTGTACATTTATTACTGATTAACATAAATTAACTGATTTATAAAATATTTATTAAAACACACTTTTAATCTTGCTTTCCATTATTCTATTAATGACCAAAAATTAATTCAATATATGCAAAATTTTATAACAGGTAAAATTTTGTCGGTGTTTTAAAAAATTGTAAACATGTTTGAATACCAATCGAATCTTCTATTTGTTTCATGCCGTTTCTAATTTTTTTGTTATTTTTTCGAAAACTATATTTTCAAGTACTCATTTTACTTTTTTTTAAATATTTTCGTAAATTGTATCAACATTATGGTAAATATGGATAAGCACGCTATGTTTTCGGTTGTCGCAAAAATGGAACGGAACTACTAATTTCGTTCTGGTTTACTGATTTTTTTTAAAAACTACAAATGCGTGAAATAAGTCAATTTTAATAGGAAAAACAAATTCAGCGAAAAAATAATTTATCGAAAAAATATATAAAAAACCCAATAATTTAAATAAATTTATAAATTCTATGGTTTCATGTTAATACCAATCAAAAATGGCTTCATTTCCCGTTAATTTTACAAATATCAATGATTTAAAATAAATTTATAAATTCCATTTCATAATAACAATAAAATAGGCACCGCCAAAACTGGGGGGGGGCAGGTCAGTACTACCAAAAATCAGGTAATTATCCGATCAATACGAAATTTTCAGCAATTATTAGGAGAAGAATGAACTTTATAACAGTGTACTTATGTTTCATAAACGATATTTATATATATATATTTTTGTGTGCTTACAACCCCCCTTGTTTTGAAGTGGGAACAAATATGCTTAAAATAATCATCTGAAACTGAACACAAGATATTGTGTTGTTGTAAGGGACAGAATTATAGATTTAAAAAAAAAAAAAATTTGCATACCTTATTTTGACGTCTGAATATCAGAACTTCGATTGTGTTTAATTATCCTGCTTTTGAGTTTTGAAGTGTGAAATTCGGTGAATATGTTAAGTAAAATAATTAATTTAAGTTAAGCAAAACAAAACAAATTTTTTTAAATATTTATACGAAAAAAGCCATTTTAAAATTTTTGGTAAATAAATTAACAATTTTTTTTTAGCGAGCCGAATAATGCATGACCATTATTAAACAGGACATGCTTTGAATAATCTATACAAAAAAAAATCGATAAATATTGTGCCCTTTGTGTTAAAAATAGCATCATTTTTTTCGATCCCGTTTGAAAACGTTTGCCGCCTTTCGACTACGGTGGACCAAACGCGCTGAAATGATTTTTTTTATTCTGCTTTAAATTGCCCCCCCCATTTTGGGGAGCCTGGCCCCCACACACATACACATTAAAAACCAAACTCATACAAATGGTCACCCATCTGGTACTGGCCAGCCTCAGCTTAATAATACATTGAAATTTTCGTCACTGAAAAATAAGTGTTTTGGGCCTGTTTGGTCTTCCATAGTTTTCTTCTTATCAAACGCAAACGTAAACAGTTGCGATCTAGACTCTAGATCGACGCGAAATATCTGGTTAGCTATATGAATAAGTGGAATTATTTGAAATTCAGGTACTTATATTATAATATTTTTGCATATTCTCTTAGAAAATCATCCTAAATCTTAGTTAGACAATAAATAAATAAATTAATTATTTCCAAAACCTTTTTTTTTTAAATATTTATGTACGTTTTTTGTGCAAGACAAAAAGTGTCAATTGTTAACTTATTGGGAAAATTTAACATTTAAAATTTTATTAAAAATAGTAGAAAATGTTTTACATTATTCTATGTTCTATATGATAAAATTCAGTGTTTTATCTTTCTGGAAAAAAAAGTTACTCAGAAATAATGGATTTTAATAAATGTAATTTCGTTTTAAAAAACAACAACAACTTGATTTTGCGGCCATTTTTGGCGGTGCCTACAATAAAAAGTTATTATCCCCGTTAAAATTAAAAACAAATTTTATTTTTTCGTTTAAACAATGGGGGTGGTATTACTGTACACATAGATGTGAAAAAGTTGTCAAAAAAATTATATAACAAGCAAATGTTATCAAAGGCAAGATAAGTAACTTTTCTACCTAACTGGATATTCTTTTCATGTTTTTATTTAATGTAACATGTTTATTCATCTCGAAAAACATACAGTGTTTACCGATGTATTGGACAATTCAAAATGGCGCCCGATTCTCTCTTTGACCCGTGGGTTTTTAACAGTATTTTGTTTTATTTTTTATTTTTAACTCCTTTTCGCAAACTTATCGTGTCAGTAAACACCATGTTTTTCGAGCTGAATAAACGTGTTACATTAACTAAAAACATTAACACATATCCAGTTCGGTAGACAAGTAACTTACCTTGCCTTTGATAACATTTATTTGTTATATATTTGTTTTTTTTTTGACAACTTTTTCGAATCTATGTGTACAGTAATACAAACCCCAAAAATGTTCGTTTCCTATATAATTTGTGGTTTATAGTCATGTTTCTGAAAATAAAATCACAGTAGTTGTTCCTATTTACAATGACCAACCCCCCGAGACAGAGTTAGACACCAGGGTCGTTTTTTAACGTGGAGAAAAGGAACAAAAATAAAAATTGTCTCAGTCGTGAAGGATTTCATCTCCACTGACAGAGAACAAGAAATTGAAGTGCAGCATCTGAAGAACAGATACTGCCCTTTGATCTTGTCCCGAAGGCCAAGCAAAAACATTGTTTTTAGGTTATCTGTGAATAAATTCAAACATTGATTGATATTCATTTTCTTATTTTAGTACGATTCCTTGGTCGCGTGTTCAGTTAGAAAATTATTTTTAGCACTGGAACGAAATTAGAAGTTACGTAGGCACCTCCAAAATTCACCACATAAATACCCCTTCCCCTATATGTAACACGATGTAACTTTATTATGAATTAATATTATCAATATAACTTCTGTATCATTTAAAAGAAGAAGGGCAGAATAAACTAGTAATAATTAAAAAAAACATTTCCTCGTACGAAAATAATGAAATTGCGAGACGAAAATCGTGTTTACATAATTGCCGCTTTAAAATAACGTTCCCCCGTAGTAAGCATTGAAGACATATCCGTTTAACAAATCTAGCAAAAATCCGTTTAACAAATCTAACAAAAATCAACAAATGGTCAGATTTTCGTGAAATTTTCGATTCTTATCCATTTTTGAATTGAACAAAAACTTTGAAATTACAGAAGAATTGCTATCCATGGAGTCTCTCAAAGACACAACCACTGGAAACGATTTATACAACAATATCATTAGCAGTCTAATCAGGTCTAGGTTAAGTCTGGATAAACTGTCAAGTATTACAACTGATGGCGCTCCTTAACTCAAAGGCAAACACTGTGGCCTTGGGACCTTGATGAATAAAAAAATCAAAGAAGATTTTCCATCGCACAGTGTGTTGTCTTTTTATTGCATCATACATCAAGAAAGCCTCTGTAAATCATCTTTGAAACTCAAAAATGTTATGGATCCAGTAGTGCGTGCAGTGAACTTAAAAGCACGGGGACTGAAACACAGGCAGTCCCAATGTTTCTTGTAAGATATCGAGGCAGAGTTTACTGATGTGCTGTATCACACAAATATCCGATGGTTAAGTATGGGGGAAGTACTGAAGAGAATATGGGACGTTAAAGCAGAGGTTGTCATGTTTTTTAATATGAAAGAAATTCCTTGTGACTTTTTAAAAGAAATGGAGTGTGATGAATGGGTTTTTGATTTTGCATTTGCTGTAGACATATCGCAAAAGCTGAGTCAGTTAAATACAAAACTACAACGCAAAAGTGTATTTGCTCATGAATTGTATGTGGAAGTGAAAGCGTTTCAATTGAAACTTAAACTTTTTGCCAAGCAGCTTAAAGAGCAAAACTTTGTTCATTTTCCTCTGTTGAAAACACGAGCTGTTACACAAGCATTATCAGACAAATACAGTACCCACTTGATGGCTCTAAAAGAGGAATTTATCAGAAGATTTGCTGATTTCAAGGCAATTGAAGGACAGTTTGATTTGCGCAGCTCACCTTTTGCATGTGACGTAAAAACAGCTGCCGAAGACCTACAGGTAGATCTTATTGATTTGCAATCCGACAACTCTTTGAAAATAAACCACTAGTCGAATTTTATGAATCTCTGCACCCAGAAAAGTTTAAAAATCTGAAAAATCTTACAAGGAAGATGTTTGTGTTATTTACTTCAACTTACACATGTGAGCAGACTTTTTCCATATTGAAAATTAACAAGTCAAAAAACAGATCACAGACTGAAATCATCAGTCAGTGTTTAGAATCAGTAGAAGCAACTTGACACCTAATTTAAACAAACTGGTAAATGATTGCAGTCAGTTGCATCATTCTCACTGAGTCATTTTGATCCTTCTGTTGCTCAGTTGCTGAGCTATTATGTTTTTCAAATAAATATATTTCATATGAAGTTACTGTTTAAAAATATCAATAGAAATATGTTTCCTCTTAAAATTGAGTTACTTTATCTTTAAATAAACGTGCTTCATATGACGGTTCTTTTTTAATATATAAATTCATTTTTGTTCTTTGAGTTACTTTATATATGCATCTTTTAAAGAGTTTATTCTAGAATATTAATTAATAAGATATGTTTTAATCTCTTTAAACAGAGTTACTTAAGAATTACTTTTATTCTTCAAACAAGGTTATTTGTTTTTCAAATGTGTTTCATGTGAAGCTCATACTTAAAAATACATATTAATAGAATTGTTTTCTTTTAAAGTTTAAAGTTACTGTATCTTTCAAATAAATGTGTTTTATGGGAATCTTCTATGGTACTTTAAAATGCTAATAAATGAAAATTAATTATATTTTTACTGTGAAATCCTTTTATTTTGTCTTTTATAAATATCAATTGTATTGAAAAATATACTATGCGGCCCAGTAAAATTTAGAATTTTTTAATGCGGCCCTTGCACTGAAAAGTTTGCCCACCCCTGATCTACACGTACACACAAAGCATTCTTTTGATGTTGGGTGTATGTTCTCTCTTTAGCCATTATGCCTATATCGCTAAACCTGTTTAGTTGCAAAAAATATTAAAATCTATAACATATATACGAAAAAGCATAAGAAAGTAAATATTCTAAAATCGTACTGAACTTCCTACTCGACCTGTGTGCATACGAATAAGCCATCACCTATCAAACATCACGCGCGCAATATTTTGCTGCAAGGAAAACTATATTTGCCTGGTGTGAGTGTTTAAAGGTGAATGAGTATGGAAGTAGGGTGTCTGCCCGTGTTTGAACCTGCCTGCTATAGTATGCGTGTTTATATGTTTACTCCTTTATCTCTTTCTCTCTCTCTCTCTCTCTCTCTGTATATGTTGCTATGTTTCTGTTTTTGTCTCTGTCTCTTTATTTTCTCCTCTCTTTTATTCAATGCTTCTCTCCTTCTATCTCTCTCTCAATACACATATTTTGTGTGTGCGTGTGTGCCCCCCCCCCCTTTTGTCTTTCTATCAATCTATTTGTGTCCTCTTTTGCATTTGCTGTATATTCTTATGTTGGTAAGTTAGTTAGCCAATAGATTGTTTCGATCCGTTTTCTTTTTTCTTTTCTATATGTATATTTATGGATTCCACATTTAGAAAAAAAAAATTAGGGGCATAGCACTCGAAATATTTATACTAGGAAAAGGATCGGGAATCATGCCGAGGGCTCTTTCGTTTATTTGGCTTTTTGACACGAACTTCGAGTGGGGGCAACATATAAGACGTTCATTTTCTATTTATGCCTCCCAACAATCTGCATAACAAAATAAAAATATGTATAAAAAAAGCTAAATACATTACAAAATCAGTTTTATACAAGGTTACCATGCCTCATTGAAGCGGAATTATTACCAACAAACATAACAACGGCATTTTTTAGTGTTGTTTTTTAGCAGGTTCCGGGCACGCCAAACTAAGTCTTAAAAACTAAAGAAAGTTTAAGCGAATATATACTGGTGTTGTCTGTCTGTATGCTGATATATATATATATATATATATATATATATATATATATATATATATATATATATATATATATACACTTGTGCCCGATATTATTCATACCCCTCGGATCTTTGAGATTTCTATAAGAATATTGCTCAAACCAGAAGATAGACAATATTAAAGAGATTTCAAACAGTAAATCAAGCATAAGCATTTAATTTAAACTCAACAAATAAATAAATTATGCAAGTTTGAAGCATTATACTAAGAAAAACAATAATGGCACTAGTTCAAAATTATTCACACCTCTCTTACTAATAGTCAATAGCATGCCCTTTATTCTTAATAACTGCCTGTAACCATTTTGGATATTTATCAACAAGGTTTTTACAAGCATCAACACTGATTTTTGACCATTCTTCAATGCAGTAGTTCTCTTAATCCCTCAAATTTCTAGGTTTCCGCTTTTTAACCTCAGTTTTCAATATGTGCCAGAGGTTTTCGATAGGGTTCAGGTCAGGACTCTGGCTAGGCCATTCCAAAACATTAATGTGATTATCCTCAAACCATTTCTTGACTATTTTGGCAGTATGTTTTGGATCATTATCCTGTTGAAGGACCCAGTTTGGTCCTAAATGGAGCTTCTCCGCATTCCTGTCAAATGTTTTTCTGGAGTATCTCCAAATATTGCTCCTTCTTCATGGTTCCATCTATCTTGACCAAACTACCTGGACCACTAGCCGAAAAGGAGCCCCAAAACATTAGGCTACCACCACCATGTTTCACCGTGGGTATGGTGTTCTTTGGGTTGTAAGCTTCTCCTTTCTTCCTCCAAACATAAGAAGCATCCATATGGCCAAACAATTCAATTTTTGTTTCGTCAGTCCACAAAATACTTGAGAAAACGGACTCTGGAGAATTCACATGGGTCCTAGCAAACTTTAGACGTGCTGCAAGGCGTTTTCCGGTGTGCAATAGAGTCCTTCTTGGTCTTCTTCCTTTCAGACCATTTTCATGCTGAGTCCTTTGCAATGTTTGCCTTGATATTTTTATGCCAGAAGACTCCAGATTTTCTAAAATGTCCTTAGTAGTGGTGGTTGGATTTGCATTAACACTTCTTACAATATTCCTGGTGGCTCTAGCAGGCAGTTTCCTTTTCCTTCCTCTACCAATCAAGTTGTTTGTTGTGTGGTGGCTCTGGAATTTTTTGATGATGCTCTGTACTGTTGCTGTAGGGACCTCAAATTTCTTGGAAATTGATTTGTAACCTAAACCATCCTTATGTGAATTCACAATTTTAGTCCTAAGATCATTACTAAGCTCTTTTTTCTTCCCCATTCTAATAATTTTTATTCTTTTTTTGGTTTTCAGTTGATATCATTTTAATTTCTGAAAAATGCAAAAAACGAAATGAAATTAATCAAAGGTTGTATAAAAGCATTCAAAATAAGAATCAAACAGGAAACAAACAGTCAGAAACTAGATTAATACTGAAAAAATAAGGGGGTATGATTATTTTTGAACATTGCAGATTTTATAAATAGCTGTATATTTATTTTATTACAAGTATCCCGAGATTTTAAAATGACGAAAATGATCAGAAGAGGTTTATTAAGAATATGTATCAATATGGACGTAAACAATAAATTCTTACAAAGTTACACCTAATAAACTCAATTTTCAAGAGGGGGTATAAATAATATCGGGCACAAGTGTATATATATATATATATATATATATATATATATATATATATATATATATATATATATATATATAAATTTCAATTTGTGTGTATTGATATTTATAATAAACTCTTTTCCTCTACTTATTTAAAAGGAAAATACATCGTTGTTATATATGGGTCGTGGAATCGCATTCATCTGCAAAAGATATAATTAATTTGCATACTTTTTTAAACATTCATTTTAATTAACTTCCTATTAGCTTTTTCGGTTTTCTTACAGAGTGATAATCTTTAGTTAACTATTACTTGTAAGTCGATCTATGCACTTATTCTATAAGATTTATGTTTGCGTAATATTTGCGTAACACTTGCGTAAAAATGTCAAATGAAGCACTAACTCTTTCTATGCATATTTATGCATGCGTATATATATATATATATATATATATATATATATATATATATTGATTTTTAGAATTTTGCATGCACAACTCCGTTTAGTTTTAGGTCTACAAACAAAAAACTTAATATATAGGGAATCATACTCTTTCGAGACTTTATATTTGAGTTTAAACCAGGCAAAATCGAAGTAAATGTGTAAAAATTAAAAGAATTGAAATTTGCCAGGTGAAAATCGAACGACCGCATGACGAATGTGCATTTGTACGAAATAGCTATTGGTTCATTTTTTTTTATTTATAGCATTAATGCCAAGTGTCTTCATAGCTCAGGCATTAACTTTGAAAGAAAAATTAAATCGTAAACTTTATATTTTGGATTCGATTCTTGTGGTAAGCACGAGTCGTATCTAACTGTTTAATGCATTATATATTGTATATACAATACAATATAATAATAAATATGAAATTTGCTTTAATCAAAATGTCATATTTAAGCGTACTTTACAACTTGGCAATGACGGGTGACCTGCTTGTATATATATATATATATATATATATATATATATATATATATATATATGGGGGTGCGTGTGTGTGTTTATGTTTGTGTATGTATATATAGTAATTGTATTGTAATATTAATATTTATATGTAATATTTACTTATTTATATATATAGATGTGTGTATAAATATATTTGCTTGAGGCGTTAGTGAAATACTAATTGTGCTGTGTTTATTTTTTAGAGATCATCAGTAAATTCATCAGTATAGAAACCTTCACAAGCTTCTTCCAATAAAGATACTTGAATAGGAAGACGTATTATAATTTAACAGGAAATTCATGATGACGACTAATCTAATAAGAATCTGTAATGAAATATATGTTATAATTCTGAAGAACACATGCTATAATAGAATTTATATAAAAATCATAATTAATTATATAAGTATTATAGGAATAAGCAGTTTTTCTCATGTGATTTTTTTTTGAACATGACATGTCTCATTTCCAGTATAATGGTTCGGCAGTTTTTAACTAATACTAAAATCCATTGTTTTCTTTTTAAAATGTAGCAACGGCATTTTTGTTCTTATATATATTTGGAATATATATATACACACACACACACACATATATATATATATATATATATATATATATATATATATATATATATAGTGAAACTGGCTTATGGCCAACCACTTCTCTAGACGAATACATAATTAAAGGTTACTCCAACTAAATCTGACCGCCAAGATCGCCATGGGCATGGAATATGTGCCTACATTAAAGATCGCTTCCCATGGGGTAGGGATATCGCCAGAGAAGACCCTAATTTACCTTATATGTGCTTTCGGGTTGCACTAGCTTACACCGCTCTATTTATATTTGCCCTCTATCGCCCCAACAACAGTGGAGTTACTATCTTTAAGAGCATATCTGAGAAAATTGACCACATCCTGTCTGCTCATCCATCGGCTAACATTAACATTTGCGGTTACTTCAATGTCAATAATGTGGAATGGCTGACCCACTCAAATAAAACCGATGACGAGGGGGGGGCTGTCACGGTTTTGCCATTTCCTATGACCTCACTCAGATTTTTCACTAACCCACCCGTGTGCCCGATACACCCGGTCAATATGCAAGCCTTCTAGACCTTTCCCTTCAACCTTCCCCTGAGCTGTGTTCATGTTCCTTTCCATCTCCTCTGGGATCCTCTGACCACTCTGTTGTAGCAGTTAAGATAAAAATTAAATGTAATAAGTCCTAAGACGTACCTCTTCACCGTACTGTATACCGATACTCTACGGCTGACTGGGATAGCTTCCGTACATTCATATCTGACCTACCTCTGCATTCCATGCTTAAAAAGGATGTGTCCTCTATAGTATCAGACCTGACCGAATAGTTAATGATAGGCATAGATCGATTCATACCATCGAAAAAATTCCAACAAAAACCTAACAGCCAGCCATGGTTCTCCCCTGAATGTGCTGCTGTCATCGCGCACAGAAATCAATTTTTCTATAGCTACCAACGTAATAGATGTACTGAGACAAAAGCTGCTTTCAGGACTGCCAGCAACAACTGTAAAATAGTAATAAAACATGCAAGAGAGCTATATGCTCAGTCTGTTAAATCCAAAGTAGCTGATCAGCGGCTTGGTTCCCACCAGTTCTGGCAAATAGAAAACAGGATCTTGAACAGAAATGTGAGTTCTATCCTAACTATCATTAATGGAGCTGAGGTCATCTCCTCAGCATCAGACAAGGCCAGACTATTTGCAGCTAATTCTACCATATGCCACAATGACCATCAACTCCCTGTATTTCCTCCTATAACAGACAATACGCTATGCAACATACAAATATCTGTGCGTGTGCCAAGCTAATCAAGAACCTTGATTCCAGTAAAACAACTGGCCCTGATGGCATTCCATTTATAGTGCTGAAAAAGCTCCAACCAGAACTTGCCCCCATACTTACAAAACTGTTTAAGCGTTGCCTTAAGGATAAGTGCTTTCCAACTCCCCGGTAAACCTCATCAGTATGCCCTGTATTTAAGAATTCAGGTGAAAAGTCATCTCCCTCTCAGTAGAGACCAATTAGTCTCCTGTGTGTCATGCGCAAGTTGTTGGAATCCATATTAAATAAGGAAGTAGTCAACCACCTCAACAGAAACAACCTTCTTAGTGACACGCAATATGGTTTTCAGCTCTGCAAGATCTACAGCAGAGGTGCTAACGGTTATATCACACAGGATTAGTGAATCTCTTGACAAAGGTTTCCTTTCCAGGGCAATTGCTCTTGACATATCGAAGGTCTTCGATAAGGTATGGCATAAGGGCCTACTTCACAAGATTTCCAGCTACGATATAACTGGAAATGTTTTCTCAATCATTAAATAATTTCTCTCCGATAGGTTCATAAGAGTAGTGGTTGATGGACAGAAATCAGAGGCCCACAGTATTAATGCTGGAGTCCCTCAGGGGTCCATCTTCGGTCCAACTCTCTTCCTGATCTACATCAACGATCTCCCAAAACACATACTTAAATCATTCGTTGACATCTATGCTGATGACACGATCATCTATGGCAACACATCAAAGGCCGTAAATGACAAAATTCTCTCTGATTCTCTCTCCTCTGATCTCGAGCACGTGGTACAATGGGGGCAGTGGTAGCTGGTCACTTTTAATGCATCCAAAACCAAGCTTCTGTCTTTATATCATCAACGCTCTGATCCCCATCTGGCATCAATTGAAATGGATGGCTCTCGTCTTGGAGCGACTCCATGTTTTGACAAGCTGCTGGGTTCGACCTTTACTCCTGATCTGAAATGGAACACGTACATCAAGTCTGTTGCCAGGGTCGCTGGGGAAATGGTAGGATCCTTCTACCGCTCCAGAAAGTATCTCACTACTGATGCAATTCTTTATCTTTATAAAAGCCAAGTACGTCCAAGGATGGAGTACTGCTGCCCCATCTGGGCAGCAGCTGCAAAAAACAGCCTATCCTGCCTTGACAAATTACAAAATAGATTTCGTGGCTTAGTGGGGGATGCCCTTTTCTCTTCCCTGCAACCTCTCTCCCACAGAAGAGACGTTGCAAGCCTGTCTTTGTTTTATCGCTATTTCCATGGCAAATGCTCGTCTGAGCTCCAATCCTTCGTCTATCCTCGCCAATCTTTCACGAGAAACAACCGTCTGGCTGAAACTTCTGTCAATAATTTTCCCCACTCTTTATCTGTGCCTTAATCTAAAACGTAGATTCCATGAACAAAGCTTCTTTCTTTGAACTGCACGCCAGTGGAACTCTCTCCCGCTTGCCTGTTTCCCAGCTGACTACAACTTGGACGTCTTCAAGTCCAACATAAACAAATTCCTGACAAACTGACCCTTAAGTAAGACACTCTATCTAACCGCCCAATACTAATAATTACTGCAATACTATCTCATTGATTACTGTACACGCAATAACCCTTATCCCTGAGTGGCCTTCGGGCCTTGATAAGTGGTGACCCCCATGTAAAAAAAGAATATGACATGTTCGTTACGTGCATCAAAACATTCTTCTGTATTTTTTAAAATAAAAGCGTTCTTGAAAAATTATTACATAACAATATTTAAATGTCAAGAATATCGAAATGTAAAAAAAAAAAAAAAAATACGAAAGGGAAATGGTGGAGGTCGAAACCGAAATATTTGTATTAGTAGGAGGTCACGATATCCATTGCATCAAAGGGGCAGTGTTACCAAACGGTAAGTGTTAAAAAATAAGTAAATAAATAGATGTTTGTTTCACAGGACGTAAACATGCATAGAACGACGCCATTGCGCTATGCTTGACAAGTTGTGATTTCTTAAATTTTGATATTTTTTAACCCCATTTGTAATTATTTTTACCGCGTTAATACTTCTAATAAAATTATGTACCAGAATGCAAGCTTTGGAGCTACTGCACGCCAAACCTTGCGTCTGGGGGGATAACATTTGAAAAACGGAGACAGACACAAACACAGACAGACATACTTAGATTTATATATTAAATCATGAACGGCTCTATCGTGACTTTTATGGTAGATGTCTACAGAGCTTCAATCTATGGTTATATCCCCGTAAAAAGTTAGCAACAACTAAAATCATTTCTCCTTTAGAACTGTCCGTCTGAGAAATGCAATATCGTGGGTCTGCTTCTGAAATTATTATAACATTGTCGTGTTCAAATCCAATGTGTCTAAATTCCCAAGGAATCGTCTTATTAGAAAATCTTTCCCTACCAAATTTCTTCTATGACTGATCTTGTCTCAACGTTAATCAAACGCCTAATGCTAATCCAAGAGTTGTTTTCTGGTCTAAACAAGTGCCGATTCACCACTTGATTTAAATGCATTTGATAATTGTTTCCTTTTTACAGGGTTTCTGTATCAAAACTCTGTATTATTCACGTCTGTATTTCACGTCAGGATGTTCAGTTTGTACGGCCGAGGAATTTGTTTAAAAATGCTGTTTTTACATTTAGCACCTATGATAATGAAACACACACACACACATACACACACACATATTGCCAACCCCCACATACTATCAAAGCTCTTCAATACAGCTAGACTAGCACCCCACCCTCATTCCAGGTTTCGAATATGTAACCATTTAAGAGACCATCGGCTACTCATACTACGCGGCTACAAATAATTATATAAACTACCACTTTACAATGTTTAATTCCGTAATTAACCAAGGGCTTTGCATTCCGCTATGTGTGTGTGTGTTGTTGTTGTTCTGTGCGTGTGAGTGTGCGCGCTCTCGCGTGGGTTTTTGTTCAGGGGATGTTAATCATATTGATTAGCTAATACGCATAGCAATAGACAACTAATAATAAGCCCCCTACACATCTAGAACCGATATTTGAATTTAGACGACTTTAATCTTGGTAGAAGGAATAAATTTATATATGTTTCCACCGTAGCGAGTGCATACTTATACTACATAAATCGGTAGTGGGTTAATTTCTCCTTCTCATATAGTACCATAAACCGGGCAAGTGGGTATCATCTTAAAGGTGGCCTTCATGGTTGGATAAGGTAGGAGTTATGTGCTTATCTTCTGTTCTTAACTACGATTGCTTCCAGCAGTGGACAGTAATAATTCACCTTAATGTCACGGACGCTCACCTCAAGATGAGATCTCGCAAACTCTCGATCCAATAAATGCCGAGATTATGGGTGCATTTCCATTTCATTACCGTTTGTGAACACCAATTGATCCTTTGCGTGAATACAAACACACGTCTACACACACACTCGCATATATATGTGTGTACGTGTGTGTGTATGTGTGTGTGTGTGTCTACGCACGTCTGTGCAAACGTGTATATCTGTCCATGCATACGATATCAACTTGTAGTATAGATCAAAATAGAGGAGTCATGTTCTAATATGCTAAAATATGTGTACATACATGAGCCTATACATGTAAAAAAGATGCAAGTCAATTATTACCATATATACGCAACCCCCCATATATATATATATATATATATATATATATATAAATATAAATACTTAATTTATTCACATAAATTTAATATACGAAAGTATAGATTTATGCGTAAACTTTAAGTATTTACTTCAAAAGTGCTCAATACGTAGGTAGAGCTAGTTAGTAATTTATAAAATATATATGGCGATTAAGCTACACTGAATATTCTGCGTTTCATCCAACTATAGGATTCGTCAGGCTTATGCGCGAGTTTTGTGGCTGATTGATCAACTAGAAATCCTCAACATATATAAAAACAAGAAGCAACATCAAAATGCGAGCATAAGCTTGACGAATCCTATAGTTGGATGAAACGCAGAATATTCAGTGTAGCTTAATCGCCATATATATTTTATAAATTACTATATATATATATATATATATATGCATATATATATATGTGCGTGTGTGCGTGTGTGTACGACTATTTACAACTCACACCACTGGACCAACCATGAAAAACTGTCGATGTTCCCCTCCCTAGAGATGGTGCACACCATTTTCCAAGGAGAAGGTCAAAGGTCAAGATCATAGCCTTTGTATATACACTCCTACAGCCCGCATCCCTACACCGATCATGACAAAAACTGGTTGATGACGATCTATAACTGAGATGATGTACACCACGTTCCAAAGGTCAATGTTATAACTTATGTATATATACGCTCCTACAGCCCACATGATTGAACCTATCATGATAAACCTTGGCCTGATGATGATCCTCAACGTAGGGATGGTGCACGCTATTTTCCAAGGGAAAAGTCAAGGTCATAGCAGATATATCTCCTACGGTTAACACTACTTGTCCGATCATAACCAAGCCCGACATGATTATTGTCTCTGAACTAGGAAGGGTGCACACTATTTCATGATTAAGATAAAAAGTCAAAGTCGCCGTTGCTGTATTGTCGGGTACAAGTTATGTGGGTAACTGAGTGTACAGCACAGTCTCGCAGAAAGTGCGGTTTATATATATATATTCATATATATATATATATATATATATATATATATATATATATATATATATATATATATATATATACGTATATATATAATTTAAATGGTATTTTGAAAACTTTGAAGTGTCGAACATAATGATAAAATCATTTTTATTTACTGATTGTTTTTTGTAAGTCCGGTATTTCGCTAATACATAGCCTCATCAGGGTTGAAAGTCCGGTTCGTGAATTTCTTTTTCATTTTCTTCATGTTGGTATCATGGCAAAGAGAAGAGAATTTACGTGCCGTTCCGGTAGTTTAAAGTGTATAATACTCCAGTTTCAAGTGGGATTTAAAGTAAAAAATGGTCACCCACTTTTTGAAGACACTTATTTTTAAAGTAAAATTAAAATGGTAATTTGAAGACTTTGAACTGTCGAATATAATGCTAAAAACATTTTTATTTACTGATTTTTGTAAGTCCGATATTTCGCTAATACATAGCCTCATCAAATTACCACACACACACACACACACACACACACACACACACACACACACATATATATATATATATATATATATATATATATATATATATATATACAGTGATGATCATATTTATTGGCACGGTAAAATAAAAGTTAAATTTTGTCATATAAATTCTAAAAAAGGGATTAAATTAAAGAAAATAACAAAGTATATTATGTATTTTAACTAGCCTTTCCGATGCAGCAATCGGATTTTAGAAAAAATAAATAACAAAGGAACAACAAACATAATTGCAAAACACCCTTGTTCAAAATTATTGGCACGGCTTTGTTTTTCTTTTAGTATCAGTATAATATCAATCAATTTCCGGTTTACGTGCTTTCTGAACTTTTTTATAGCCATATTATGCTTGTTTAACGCTAATTCAGTGAATAATTTTTTGCAGATAATTTTTAGATAGCGATTTATTTAAACTATTATAAGTGACTAAATTATAATTTTCAATCGCCATGGTTAAAACTAAGGAACACAGCGAAGACGTCAGGAAGCTTGTTGTAGCATGCCATACCAATGGGGGAGGGCTATGATAAGATTTCAAAGAAGCTAAACCTTCCCAAATCCACTGTTAGAGCCATAATAAACAAGTTCAAATCGCAAGGCCACGTTATGAGTTTAGAGGGTAGAGGGAGAAAAAGGATTCTTTCCCCAAGAGATGAACGGAAAATTGTTCGACAAGTAAAACAAAACCCAAGGATCTCTGTTGGGGAGATTGTTGATGAACAGAGCACCTCTGGAGTGAATGTATCTCGACATACAGTTGGTAGAGTTTTGAAGAGAGCTGGTTTAAAAGCATGTTGTCCGAGAAAGACTCCCTTATTGAAGCCTATGCACCTGAAAGCAAGGCTAGCCTTTGCAAAACGTCATATTGATAAAGATGGTGCATTCTGGAAACGTGTTCTATGGACTGACGAAACGAAAATAGAGTTATTTGGCCATAATAAAGTGTCTTATATTTACAGAAAATCTGGCGAAGCTTTCCTGCCTAAGAACACCATACCCACAGTGAAGCACGGTGGAGGCAGTTTGATGTTTTGGGGATCCTTTGCTGCCTCTGGACCAGGGCGACTTGTTAAGGTCACAGGTAGCATAAAAAAAGGAAGATTATGTTAAAATATTGGATGAAAACCTGAAAGACTCTGCTAAAGAGCTCTCACTTGGTCGTCGTTGGTGGTTCATGCAAGATAATGACCCAAAGCATTCGGCTAAACTGACTAAGAAATGGCTTGAGGACAATCATATTAATGTTTTGGAGTGGGCATCACAAAGCCCAGACCTCAATCCAATTGAAAATTTATGGAGAACATTAAAATTGAGGGTAATGCAAAGGAAGCCTAAGAATCTTATTCAATTGGAGGATTATTGTCAGGAAGAGTGGGCTAAAATTACTACTGAAGAGTGCAACAACTTGGTTGTAAACTATAGAAAGCGATTGAGGAAGGTAATCAAGGCCAAAGGCTATACAATTGATTATTAAATAAATCGTGCCAATAATTTTGAACAAGGGTTTTTTGCAATTATGTTTGTTGTTCCTTTGTTATTTATTTTTTCTAAAATCCGATTGCTGCATCGGAAAGGCCAGTTAAAAATACATAATATACTTTGTTATTTTCTTTAATTTAATCCCTTTTTTAGAATTTATTAGACAAAATTTAACTTTTATTTTACCGTGCCAATAAATATGATCATCACTGTATATATATATATATAAAAAGAGGAGAGAGAAATTCGGCTCTGCGTATATAACTTGTGTGTATACGAAGTGAGAGTGTCAAATAGAAAATATCCAATAAAGTTTATAAATATACATATATATATATATATATATATATATGTTACATGATAAGGGCTGTCCCCTTTTCATGTAAGTATAAAAATAGAGAGATTTAGTTAAAATGAAAATGAAATAGAATAGACGAAATTCGAACCTCGTAAATTAGGTTTAGAAATAGATTAGGAGAGAGAATTAGAAAATGGAATGTAAAACAAACCATTGTTTAGCTTAGAGATTAAATAGTTTCAAGAAAAGAGTGTGCACTGTCAATTTTGTCATGAAAATCAATTGAAAGAATGCAGCTACAAGATAATTTAATAAACATGTTTTTGAACATATTGGAAATATAGGTTACTGAGAATATAGGTAAAAATTCCTTTTGTAAACAAAGGAAAAAGTTTTGGACACGCATGTCCAGAAGACGTGAAAGAAGACACATGCTTTATCATGTGTATGACGTTATGGAAAATGGGAAGTTCTAGATGTAGTTAGAAAACTTTAGAGTTAAGCAAGGAGAAACTGAGGGAGAGTCAGAGAGAGTTTGAGGAGACGACAGTCCAGTGTGGATTCGAACGTCTAGAAGCGAGACGGTTACTTTTGAAACTTAATATGTGAAGCTTTTAATTCTTGATGATGAAAACCACGGCCGGTTGTGCGAAGAAATAAACACATCATATGTTTTTATAAACGTCGTCTTTGTGTTGTGATTCTAACAAAAGGTAAAGTGGAAATTGTTTTATATGTCTTATGTATATCATGTGGTTTAAAATGTCATTACATACACATCTTACATACACGTCTCAACATTTACATATCGATAATGTGAACTCTACATCTCATATCTACACTAAGACTGTCTGAACACTATCTCCTCACTCTAAGAGCTTCCATAGCAACACGTCTAAGAATGAACATTTTTAATATATATGAATAACGTCATAACACGAACAATCTCTCAACAACATCTCTCTCTAAGACACAACGACAAACTCTAATAAGACTCACAAAGACTCTAAGACTCTAAGACTCTCTCTTAATAAACTCTTTAAGACTGCCCTTTTAAGAAAACCCATTATATAACATATATATATATATATATTTAAAGTGATTGTTGTGTAGTTCCAACGAGAGAAAAAATGTATATTTAAAAGAGTGTAGCCATCAACAATTGTGGGATTTTTTTAAAGGTTTTCATCATATTTTTATTTTAAAATATTTTTGTAACGCGTTTCGAGCTTAGGGTGTGCTCTCTTCAGATATTTTCGTAAAAAGTTTTTCTTTAAAATGGGAGTTTGTAGATATGCCTCCGCTGATATTAAATATGTTTTTCATAGTGATGCGATGCGTGTGTTCAGTATTCAGACGTTCTGTCTCCAACTTTAAGTGTTCACAGTGACCGGTCAAAGTTAGTTTCAAAGAGTGTTTTTTAGTCCATATGGTGAAGGTTTTTATGGCTTTTTTAGGGTTCTTTTTAAAGACTTTCTTTCCCCATGTATAGCATACACTCACACACAATCACATACGCATACATATACATTCATGTACATGTACACATGCACACGCACACGTACGCAGGCACACACACATACACACACGTACATACATAGAAATATATGTAGGAGCATACATATATACACATATACATACCCACCTACACACACACACACGTACTCGCATACATCCACCGCTAACAATTATTTTTATTTTTTTATTATTTTTTATTTTATATATATATATATGTATATATATATATATATATATATATATATATATATATATATATATATATATATATATACTTTTATATATACGGATATCGTGTAAGAGTGTTCTGTTCCTGGTTATATATACTTTTTTTTCCAACCAAAACACGCATGTATATATGCGCTTAATCATTCCGACATACGTACACGCACCCACACACACACAAGTAAGATGGAGAATAGGTAGAAGATATATATACTCACACATACACGCACATACACACATATATGTACACACATATATGTATGTGCACATACACTCACAAACATCCACATACTATGTAGGCACACACACATACACACCCACATGCACACACACAGACATATGAAGGGGCTCACACATACGCGTATATCCATATCCACACGAACACATTTACCCACTCATACATGTGCATATATATGTATATATATACACATACACACACATACATACGGATGTGTGTACACTCATCCACCCATATATATATATATATGGGCACATGCACTCACAATCACACACACACACATACATATTCATACATTCCACCTTGTGTATATATTGGTTGAAGTTTCCTTTCCGATCCATGCACATATGCATACATGGATTCGGTCACTCAAACATAAGTGCACGTATACATACAAACAAGATGTAGCATAGATAACAGATGATATATAATTATACACACACGCATACACAATCATATGTGCACACCCACGCACACACACATATACACACGCACACACGCGCGCACATACACATACATAGTTTAATTTCTAGTTGTTTGTTTGTTTAAGAGAAATGGTACTGTACTGGGTATGGGCGCGCGCACCCGCGAAAGTGTGTGCGTGCCTTATTGTGCTTTTTTGTTGTTTCGTGTGTGAGGGTGCACACCTACCCAAGCATGCATGCGTGTAAGTGTATTTTGTGTTTTGCCTATTTATGTGTATAATTATGGAGAGATGTTTAAGGCGGGGTTAAACTTTGCTATGAAATTTTTTTCTTGATTTAGCAAGTAGAAGTAGTTGTCAGTTTGGAAGATGGGCATTATCTCGAACCTGCCTCCACTGCATGTGTGTATATGTTGTGATACATGTAGGTGTCTATTTTCCGCGATTTTGATGTTGGATCGGTGTAGGGCTACTCTATTACTAAGGTTTTTTGTAGCGCCTATGTAGGATTTATCGCATGCTGGACATTTTATTACATAGATCACGTTTTTTGAGGTGCAATCTAGGTTTTTTTTTAATTTTGAATGTTGGTATGGGGTTCGTAAATGTGTATGTGTTTCCCTCTAATATTATGTTGCATACTCCACATCGTTGTTTGTTGCATTTTGTGACTCCTTTTGTTGCGTCTTGATTGAGTTTGGATGAGGTAAGAATGCGTTTTAGGTTTTTGGGTTGGCGTTTGCTTTTTATTATTTTTGTTGTTTTAAGGAAATTGTTTAGTTTGCTGTTTTGGTTAAGTAGGACGAGGTTTTTCGTTATCTCTGTGAAAAGCTCTGGGTTGTTTGTGTTGTGTGTGGAGACGTATGTTAGGATTTGTTCTTTGTTTCGTTCTTTAGGGGTTCTCAAATCTTCTACTGGTATATTTGTCGCAAGTTGGATCCCTTTGTCTATAAGTTGTGATGGGTATTTTCTTTTTCTTAAACGCGTTATAAAAATATTTTAAAATAAAAATATGATGAAAACCTTTAAAAAAACCCACAATTGTTGATGGCTACACTCTTTTAAATATATATATATATATATATATATATATATATATATATATATATATATATATATATATATAGAGAGAGAGAGAGAGAGAGGTATTATATGTTATGTAGTAGCGGTACGTTTTAAAACTCTGAATCCATCTTCAATTGGATCATTTTGTAGTGAATAAGAGCTAAATGCTTCGGTTTCAATTCAAGATAGTGACACAAATGTTCTATATATATTTTTTAACTTTTACAATCTTTATTATACATGCATTAAAATAATGATTTGATAATGAGCCATGCAATATTACAAACGAACTCTGCATACATTTAAATACCATAACTAAGCATATTTTACGACCAGGCAATGCCTTGCAAACTTCTTATAAAGATATATATATATATATATATATATATATATATATATATATATATATATATATATATATATATGTATATATATATGTATATATATATACATGAACAGAGCAAGACTGATCGTGAGAGAGAGATAGAGAGAGAGAGAGAGAGAGAGAGAGAAAACATGAACTTTAGTGCTCCTAAATAATGAAGCAATGTTTGTGTTTGGTTGTATTTTCATATAAGTTTTCATAATAATAACGTAACTTTATATATCATTTTTTCTATCTAATCGTTTAAATTACAATCGTTGTAAAACAATTACAACTTCTATTCAAGACGTAAAAAAACAAGAAGAAAATAAGAAAATTCGCACAATTTTATTTCAGTTCAAGCTCTCTTTAAAAAATGCTAAAACATCTCGTGACGGAGCATTTGGCACAGGAACAACTACTCAACGCTCAGCAGAATAGTGGTTTAAGAGATTTAACGGCAGTGACGAGTGTCCTGACGTGGTCAAGCATAGAGGTCGACCATCGGATGTTGACAACGATTAATAAAAAGTTTCAGTCGACGCAAATCCACAGACAAATATTCGCTAACTTCCTTCTAAATTAGACGTAACCTATGCGACGGTTTTCAACGACTTAAGAGATATTGGGAATAGAAAAAAAAACTTGATAAATGGATGCCTCACAGCTGGAAGGGCAACCAAAAGAAACTCCCTTATGAATGCCATCTTTCTTACTTTTACGCAACAGGAAGGACCTGTGTCTCAACATGGGTGTGACTTGCGATGACAAATTGGTTCTTTACAAGAGAAGCCGAAGCTCAGTTCAGTGGTTAGACGCCTACGAAACTCATCGACATTTCCCAAAGTCAGTGTTTCACTAAATGAACGTTATGCTTACTATACGGTGTTTTGCGACCGGCCTCATCCGTTACAGTCTTTTGAAGGCAAGCGAAACCATTAGATGGCATACTTCCGAAACTTCGATTATAACACTTAGTATTAGTCAATAGAACAAAAAAAAACTATTCTCCTGCACGACAATAACAGACAGCACCTTGCAAATCTGACCCTGCAGAAGTTAAACGAATTGGGTTACCCGTGGCGGCTCGTGCCGAAGATTAGTGGGAGTGCTGTTTTAAAGTAAATACCTATTGTTTTAATATTGTGTAAAAATAAAACAATCATAAAAATATAATTTAAACGTATGCACACGTATATAAATACAATAACTTAAAGGAATCCTTAATAGATGTAAATATTTTAAAAATTTTACTTATTACATTCATTTGAAAGTAAACTCCATTTTTCTTGTTTTAATTTGTGAGAAAAGATTGATAATTTTCTCCTTAACTTCTAAATGACTGCTGAAGAATTTTTTTTATCAATTGAAAGCACTGCAAGTTCATTTAGTCTTTCGCAACCCATGTTTTTTTCTTTTCAGAGTTGAAAAACAACGTTCTACCTATGATGTAGTCATGGGACTTGTCAAGATAATTTTTATGGGGTTTGTGATTTCACTAAAAACATCGTTTAAATTGTTTTCCAAAATAAATTTCAGATCAATTACTTTGCAATATTCATGAATATCTGACCTACTATAAAATATTTCTAGCTCAGTTTCAAACTTTTCTTTGTCAATCATGGGATATGCTTCAGTTGTCAAGGATATCTCTTCTGTAGGTAGTTTTTTTCTTAAAACTAGCAAAACTAATCTTGTAAAACAATTTAGCAAGTATTAAATGTTTAATTGAAGAATATATGTCCGTTATATCAACAGATATATAGTCACACAGTTCTTTAGCTTCGCCCTTGAGTGTTTATGAACGATTTTCACAGTATTTGGTGTTTCTTATCACTAAAATAGCAGTTTTGAAATTTGTTATGTATTCATTGACTTTATATATACTAATTTCCCGAGAAATAATTTCAACATGAGACATAATTTTATGAAATAGCTCAAACCAAAATATGAAATTTTCATTGTTCAAATATTTCAGAATTCCTGTCGCTTCTGCAACGGTCTCATCTACATATGATGTTGACTGAATTTCAGTGACCGTTTGTTAATGCTTGAACATTTTCATGAACTCTATGCATGATAAAGTTCCATCTTGTGGCGGATGGAGGTAGGGTGCTTACATCCAGATGCTTCTTGAGAATGTGGTGATCTAGAAAAGAAAGTCGGAATAGCCAAAATGTAAGAGATAAATAGCATTTCGTGTAATGTTTGCTGCATTCCTCATTATTAAATTAAGTTGATGCGCATAACAGTGAGTGAAATGCGCATTACTATAAACTGCTTTTATTTTCGCCTGAACACCAGCTTTTTTGCCTTTCATGACATTTGCATCATCAAATGTCTGAGCTATCAGTTTTTGGCGATTCCCTTGTACGATTATATCTAATTGTTGTAGAATACGTTTTGATATCCCATCAACGGTTTAGTTTTCTGGAGTAAAGAATCCCCAAAAGCGCTCAAGTATTTTTTCATCCAAGACGTACCGTAAAACAATGATCATTTGTGTATGTTCAGACACATCTGTTGTATCGTCAGCCATGACAGCTACAAAGGAAGCTTTACTAATTTCTGCCCTTATTTCATCACGGTATATTTGTAAAAGACAGTCAAGTATGTCATTCTGAATAGTCTTGGAAACACCTTTGAAGACATTACTTGTTTCTAAGTGATTCTTTAAATCTGGATCTAATTAAGATGCAAAATTTAAAACTCCTCTAAATACACTTGGATTTACTGAATCATCTGTTTCATCATGCCCTCGTAAGGGAGTTTCAAAGTTCCTGCAAAAGTAAATACAATCTATTATTTTAGATAAAATTTCACGGTTCTTCTTAACATTCATGTTATGATGATTGATTGAAAGTCTGTAGGCCTCACTAAGTTTTTCTTTTATATTTATGGCCCCACAAATTGATAGGGAAACTACAGTGTCAACGTGTTTCTCAGGCTTTTCAGTTCTATCTTTCATTTTGCTAATAGTTCTGAAACTATCTTTTGACCGCGTTACATCTCCCCCTAACGACAAACAAGGAAAACAGAACAATACCTTTTCTAGTTCACATCCGCAAAGCAACTTTTTCCGTCGGTACCATTAAAGCTACGAATATACACTTTGTTGTTGCTAATGCCTGGCTGAGATATTTGAATATCAGGCATTGAACGGCTTCTTTTCTTAATTTCAACTTTATCATGGAGAGACAGCTGTGAAAACTCAATCTGTTGAAGTTCATTTACTGTCGCAGAAGTTATTTCTTGCAAGGAGGCCATGGTTAAATTCTGTTTATATCAACTGTGTTGGGAAAGGTAAGTACTAGGTAGTCTATTAGTAGAATATCAATTAAGGTAGAAGGAATACAATGTTTATGTGATCCGCTTTTTGCGATTCAACTGAACCGGAATTTCTAACTGAGTTGAATCATACTTTTATAACTTTCAGGTCACAGATTTTTATTAACGAAAAAAGTTTTACTATTTAACAACGGTTTTATTTATAAAAACCTTGTTGTTAATTAAAAATAGGCGTATAACAAAAAAAGCTTGTCATTAAAATTGCTTTTTTTAATACAACTATTTTTAACTTTGCCATTATAAGTCGTCGAAAAAGGGGTAATAGGCAAAAACATTTTAATAAAACACGATTTTAAATCGTGTACACTTTACAGAGTAATAAAAAAAATATACAACTATATTTCTTTTAAACTTTACAAATTAAATAAAATTTTACGGGCTTTTTCCGCAGGCAAACAAACGAAAAACATTTTTAAATGCATTTTATTTACAATTTTTTTATAATTTATTTTTTCATAAAAACAAAATCTTTTAAATTTACTTGCCTGCAAACGATGGTAAATTTATGAGTTTACCATTTAAAAATGGTTTTATTGGATAACAGTTTTATTCAAAATTCAAAAATGTGTTTATAACAAAACTTTGTAAATAAAATATAGAAT